>NC_089848.1:42189340-42549340 GCF_035609145.1 Eleutherodactylus coqui
AAGGGAAACCATCTTGGTGTCTGCTTGACAAGGGTCCCGATCATTTACGCTATATTTTTAGTATACGATGGTGTAGTCAATGCGCACTGCCGTTCCTTTCACTAGGGGAATAAGGGGTGTGTTGTTCTCATGTTCTTTGGCAGACCAAGCATACGAACTCTCAGTGTCAGAGTGATAAGTATCTTTAGTGGAACAACCTTGTTATTAATTTTTAATTTTTTTTTAAATACGTTCTTTATTTAAAGCAGGAACAAAAGATGTAACAAAAATCTGCACCCCATAGAAAGAATAAGATATGGAATCAGATATAGAATGAATAATAGTACAAAACCATTACACAGCACAAATAAAAAACCTTATATAATGGTGTGGACAAAGGCTCCGCCCCTGATTTTATTTGCATTCTTGCAACTACGAATTTCAGCAATCATAACTTTTTAACTTTTTCATCGTTGTGATATGAAGCCTTGTTCATGCAGAACTTGTAATATTTTTCAGCACTGTTTGAGGCTACATATAGATCATTGTTCTTTTGTTTATGTTTTTGTACTATTAATGTGTCACCTTGCATAACGTGTTATCTGATTTTGTCAATTATTGCAGATTTTGTTGTATTTTTAACTGCAGAACGTATTGTGGAATTTCTTTTTTTATTCCCCAGTGTTTTATTGCGGAATTACATCTCCTGTATGTTAGAAATCTGCAAGAACAAATCTGCAAGACATACTTAATTCCACAGTAAAAAGCTTTTCTGTAGCTAAAAGGATTTCTACTGCAAAATTTAATCTTGTGGTTTTGAAGTAAAAATGCATGGATTATGGCAGATGCGGAATGCAAGCCCCATAGAGATAACATTGTGATGTTGAAACATCCGTACAGACTAATTCGGTCCTGTGTGAAAGGTCCTAGCTAAATCTCCATGGCAAATGGCAAAGAGACTCCCCGGTTAATGATTAGGAGTCCCCTTGGATCATGTAGACTAAGGAACTGCACCTCCGGGTATCAAAAGATGATGGGAAGTTATTAAGAGGTTAAGCTATTCAAAAAAAACCAGACAAGTTAATATGAATAGGCTGACAATCCTGTGGTTCATTGATTACACAAATGCTTTTGAGCATGATAAACTTTGGAAAGCGCTGAGGGAGGTAGAAGTACCAGCTCACCCGATCACATACAGCAATCAAGAAGCCACAGTGAGAACCAGGTGTTGGGATACAGAATGGTTGAAAATTAAAAAGGCACAAGACAAGGGTGCATCCTCTCTCTTTTCTTTTCAACCTCTATTTGGAAATGATCATGAGGCAGCTGGACTTAAATGATTAGGGTATTGGGTTGAAAATAGGTGGAAGAACCATCAGTGATCTAAGATACGCAGACGATACAACCCTGGTAGCCAAGACAGCAAAGAATCTGAAGAAGCTGATCATGAAGCTAAAATAATAAAGTGAGATGATGGGACTTCACCTGAACATCAAGAAGACAAAGATCATGACCACCGCCAACAAGGAAGTCCACATAAAGGTCAACAATGAGGAAGTAGGAATGGTTAATAGCTTTATATTCCTTGGGTACCTCATTGAACATAATGACAGCTTGATAGATAAGATAAAGTGTTAATTAGCTCTGAGGCATATGGCCATGGTGAGCATGTACCCAATATGGAAGTGCAAGGATGTCTCAGTCACCATGAAACGAAGGTTAATCACAGCCATCATGTTTGCAAATGCAAAATATGGCTGTGAGATGTAGACATTGAGGGAAGCAGACAGAATAAAAATTGACACTTTCAAGCTGTGGTGTTGGTGAAGACGTCTATGATTCCCCTGGACAGCTGGGGTCACCAAAAACTGCCCTGGACCGTATCAACCCAGAGGTGTCCATGGAACGCAAGATCATGAGACAGGGGCTGACTTTTTTTGGACACATGATGAGGGCGAGTTAGCTGAAAAACGAGATACTACTTGGAGTGGTCAATAGTAAAAGGAAACAGGGAAGACAAAAGTAACTTTGGCTGAATACCATCAAGAAGGACACGGGAATGGTCATCAGGCAGCTGAAAACAGTCGAAGAGAATAGAGAAGCATGGAAAGAACTGGCCTACAAAGTATCCAAGAGTCGGACATGAATGAACGGATAGAATTGGAATTGGCTGACAACCCATTTAACAGGCTGCTTTCATTATTCACTAATATCCAGCCTGTCAGACACAAGACTCAGCTGAATAAGCAGCGCTATGCAAGATGGCAACAACCAAGCTGCAATATTCTCCAGATCAGACAATAACCAGATGTTTCGAAAATATATTTAGGTGGAGCATAAGTAAGACATGTTGTCTAAAAGATTAAAAAGAAACTTAGAAACATTGCTTTTAGAAAACCAAAATGAGACTGTATGAGATATTTAAAAAAGGCTTATACGTACGACAGGTCTTCCGGATGTAGTCAATTAGCTCACATGGCTGCAGAACAAATAAAAGAAAGGTTTACTTAGGGGCCAAGCTTTTAGTTCAGACATTTAGAAGTAATAAACATTATTATTATGAGCCAAAACGGTTACTGATAATGTGTGAATTCAAACCACCAGCCACATCAATATCTGCTTCCTGGCTTGAATACTACAATTTTGTCTTTTTATATTCTAAGTAAACATTGATATGGATGGCGGCAGGGGGGTAACTATAGGGGATGCAGGGGATGCGGTTGCACCCGGGCCCAGGAGCCTTAGGGGGCCCATAAGGCCTCTCTTCTCCATATAGGGAGCCCAGTACTATGAATAAAGCATTATAATTGGGGCCCCTGTTACAGGTTTTGCATTGGGGTCCCGGAGCTTCAAGTTACGCCCCTGGATGGCGGCTTGGATCTACACTACAGTGACATGACCATGCCCAAAGGAAATTAGTAAGGAAGGTCATCAGAGCCTGACGGTAGTGTAGCCTCAGCCTTCATGTTTGTAAAGGCCCTTTTACACGGGACGGCTTGTCAAGCGCAGATGCCCAACACATCAATCCAGGGATGATCTTTCCTGTACTTTTACACAGAAACGATTATCGCTTTGCACATGGAGGTGGAGCAAGCATCATTCCAGCCTACCCGCCTCCGTTCACACAGGCGTATTTGCATGCGCAATACACAGTAAATTGAACTTATTGATTTCAATGGGTTTGTTCACATTCGCGCATTTTCCTGCATGCCTTGCACGCGCAAAAAACTGCAAAATATAAGCCGATTTGTGCACAAAAAAACAAAATTCCTTCTGCAAATGCGCGTATGCTTGTGTAAAGCTGACCTAAACAGGCAGTCGTTCATAAGTGAACAACTGCCTGTTTACCCGGGCCGATCGATAGTCTTTCAGTTTTCTGAATATAGAAACTGAATGACGAACAAAAAGCGAACAAATTTTTGTTCCTCGTTGAGTTGGCGCACGCATTTACACTGAACAATAAGCTTTCAGATTCCCGCTGGATGTAGGGATCTGAATGATTTATCGGTCCATGTGAAAGGACCCTAACTTTGTGCAATGTCATATTTTATACAACCTACAGTAGATATGTGAACCTCCAACTGTAGACATCATTACATTTTCACCCAAACTTCTGTATTTAATGGGCTTTTCTATAGGATAGGTTAAAGGGGTTGTCCCGCGCCGAAACGCGTTTTTTTTTTTTTTTTTAACCCCCCCCCCCCCGTTCGGCGCGAGACAACCCCGATGCAGGGGTTAAAAAAACAAACCGCTCAGCGCTTACCTGAATCCCGGCGGTCCGGCGTCTTCATACTTACCTGCTGAAGATGGCCGCCGGGGTCTGCTCCCTCCGTGGACCGCAGCTCTTCTGTGCGGTCCATTGCCGATTCCAGCCTCCTGATTGGCTGGAATCGGCACGTGACGGGGCGGAGCTACATGGAGCCGGCATTCTGCACGAGCGGCTCCATTGAAGAGAGCAGAAGACCCGGACTGCGCAAGCGCGGCTAATTTGGCCATCGGAGGGCGAAAATTAGTCGGCTCCATGGGAACGAGGACGCTAGCAACGGAGCAGGTAAGTATAAAACTTTTTATAACTTCTGTATGGCTCATAATTAATGCACAATGTACATTACAAAGTGCATTAATATGGCCATACAGAAGTGTATAGACCCACTTGCTGCCGCGGGACAACCCCTTTAATAGTTTATGGTGACTTCTGGCCCCACCTCTGAAGACTGGATTAATAGTTAGTCACCTGTTTCACCTTTTTCCATTGAAGTCTATGGAAGTCCCGAAACTAATAAACTACAATAAAACTGAACTTGTTTTTGTTCTATCGCTCATCAATGTTTTTACATCAGATTGAGGCTACATTCACATGAGCGTGAATCCTGCGTGAGTTTTGTGTGTTGCGAGATGCAGAAAGCTTGCGCAAATCTTTTGAACGGAGTCATACACATGAGAGATTTTATCCTCACAGTGATGCTGCAAGGTAAAAAAATCGCCGCATGCCCTATTTTTCTGCATCTGTCGGGAACGCATCGTCATTATTTTTAATAAGATAGTCAAACACATCGCATGCCGTGCAATGTGCACATAAGTGTGATATGTTTCCCGCTAAATCAATGGGAAACACGTGGGGATTCTCCAACGTGCGTGAAGCAAGCGCCGGATGATTGCAATTTCATAGTGACGCAAGGCGTTTTTGTATCTGGTAAAACGCACGTTGACAAGTCCAATATCGGAGCTGGGTTTCTTGGCCCAATATCGCGCTCGCTCGAGTGAAGGTTGCCTGAGACAGTAAAGTTAGATAGTACATACAGATTGTTCCACTTGGCCTTGAAATCCTTTTGGCCCCTGTAGATGAAGAACAGAATGGTGATGCATATGATTAGCTGAAGATAATGCAAAGTACAAAGAACTACCATTCATTCTAGTCCATATTACACAACCATATTCACTTGCCTTGGTCTTTCCTAACTATAGTAGATATGGTACCTTTACCCACTAATGTATGATTTTGTCGGTACTCCCCTCTACGCATTAGGAACGTACTAATGTTATAGTTAAGAGAATGTTAAAAAACATGTTTACAAATATTTATATATAATCCTCTGGCAGATGACCGTGTAATGTTGGTTAGTCTTACCCTCCTGCCTCTTCCTCCTGGTGAGCCTGGATCACCTACGCCACCTTGTTCCGCAACCATCTACGATAAAAGATTGAAATATTTTAAAATTTGGATCAATGCCATAGTCAAGCTTTTTAAAGCTGTTTTTTAAAATCTTAAGGGGGTATTCCCATTTCGGCCAGTTATCCCTATGTGGCACCCGACTGCTGGGACCCCCACTGATCCAGCGATATAGCTCCTGCACATCATTGACTTTTGACTTTGTCCACTGCTGTCAAAACTCAGGAAGAAGCCAAGAGCGATACCTCTGAAACTATGGGAGTCCCAGCAGTTGGCAAGTTATATCCCCTGTTCTGTGGATAGGGGATAACTTGATGAGATGGAAATACCCCTTTAATGTATATGGATAAGTAGAAACTGCACTACTGTTGTCTACTAGATGTGTCTGTTATTGTGCTTCTGCCCAATTCACTTGAATGGAACTAGGCTGCAATATCAGACACAGCCCAAAAGTGGCATCATTTCTGGAAAAAACAGACCTAAATTTTAGTAACCAGTTTAAATTTGCAAGCAAAAATAGTGCAAAGGTTCATCGCTTGCAGTAATACTCTAGTCAATGTAAAGAGGTTTTCCGGGACAGTTTGTACTCTTGTTTAACCCCTTCACATCCACCATCTGTATATATATACATCCTAATTGTTGATGCACCATGCAGCTAGGACTTGTGTATATATATATATGTATATATATATATATATATATATATATTCGCTCTCCACTTATTGGCACATCTCACTGTATCGCGCTCCGCCAGTAAAGAGATTGGGCTGCACTTTGTCCATTCATCCCTAATAAAGTAACAGGAAGTTGTAGCGATCAGCTCTCTCCAAGAAAATGGGAAACACGTAGCGGTCAAACCGAGCCGAATTACCAGCTAACTACCAGATATACCAAAAAATAAATATGGGGACTTTTGATCCAAGATTTTCCTGTGATGACAGGTTAATCAGAGTACACATATTTGGTATTTTTATACACAGGAGAGTGGGAAGATTTTTTTTTTTTTAAATCATTTTTTTCAAATTTATTCCACTCAATTAGAAATGGAAAATATGGCAAAATCTGAATTTTATATTATTTCTACCCATTTTTCTTTATTAAAAATATAAAAATGAAAGATATTGTCCCTGTCCTTGTAGTATAAGAAAGCCCAATCTATGCCACAAAAAATAAAAAAAATTAGGCATCAAATAAGAAAAATTAACCCTTAGTATCTATTGTTTTGAAAACATGAAATGTTCACGTGGACATTCAGGCCTCAACCTGCTGTAATTAAAACCGTGCATGCTCATTCTTTTTCCACAATCTGCCTGCTCCTCAGAGGTGGAGTGGGCTGGCCAGCGATCACTCAGGGTGGGGAGATGGTGGATTCATTGCTGGCAGTGAAGCCAAGTAAAAAATCATGGGTCTAATGGCAAACACAAGGAAGCTGAGCTGGCTACGGCCAGAAGCATGAAAGGCAAACAATGTGTCAGGCCCAAACAGGATGTGCTGGATCTGTAACCTGAAATATTAATGCTAATGCACACCCAACCATGGTAAACAATAAAGGCAACTATAACAAGGGAAACACTGTCCCTAAAGAACCTACCCAGGGAAGGGACCTGCCTATATGCAGGTAACCGGTACCCAAGCCAAGCACCAGGCCAGGCTAAATAGTCCTGACAAATTACCCACAGCTGAGGCCAAGCACGTCTCACCTAATACCACTCCTACCAGAGCCAGAAGACAAGAGAAACACATACAGGACCTGCACCAGACTATCTAGAAAGGAAGTGATCCCAGAACCGCCGCAAGACAGCAGTACGGTGGAGATTGCACAGAGAGCAGCAAAAAGTTTTGTCAGGTACAGTACCTCTGTGACATTGCGGATGGGTTTGGCATTGGGTGGCAACAAACTATAAATTTATTTGGGAATCGAATAAGCCCTTTAAATGATAATGTAAGTACATTAAGAAAAATATACCGTATTTACCTTTTACAGGCTGAATTTGTAAAAAAGTTAAATTTAAGCCACAAAAAACAATTGAAAAGTAATGATCCCATTTTGGAACATTGGCATGTAAAAGGTTTTAATTCAGCCATTGTTTGCAAGAAGGACAAGAAAGATTTATTTACATTTACCTACCGAGAGTTCATCATTTTATTGCTACATTTTATCCAGCCATTCGTAAATTCCTATGAAACATGAAATTCTTGATGCTTACAGTCTTTCCTGCTTCTCCTTTTGGTCCAGGGTCTCCATCTGCACCAGGGTCTCCTTGCTCTCCCTGAAAAGATTTTACCAAATAACATATATAGAAGCAGGTCTAACAGTCAGTGACACTTTAAATCTACACAACATGTTGAATATTATGTATAACTTTACTTATCTTCTACTATATATTAATTGGATATATTAATTACATATTTATATGTTATAGTCTGGAAAGCTGATTGACCTCAGTTAGACCTCTGATGCGTTTAATTAATTTGGGGCATCTTACTCCACCGCATTTCAGATAAACACTGGCGTATGAAAGACCATCTTTAATAAATTGCCCCATGTATTAAGAGGGTACTCTGGACTTTTACAACTAAAGACCTATGCTCTGGATAGGTCATCTCTGTAGTTGATAGTCGAGGGTCCACTACATAAGATCCCTGCCAATCAGCTGATCATCCAGCCCGATGTCAGTGCTGCGAGGCTGGCCCATATCATCTCTGCTCAGGAACGGAAGTGTCATGGCTTTTTCTCTCTTATTGCAATCAGTGGAAGTGCTGCGCTTCCATTACACTTTTTAGACCTCATTACGGTCAGGGGAAGTGTAATAGGGGGCAGCGCTTCTATTAATGTAAATGTCAAAGAAGCTGGCTAGTTCACTTCCTCCCGTGAACACTGATGACGACATCCAGCCCCGTTGCACTGATGGCGGCCCTTACAGTCAGCTAATTGGCGGGGAACCCTGTCTATCAACTACTAATGACCTGCCCGGAGCATAGACCATCAGTTATAAAAGCCTGATATAATCCTTTAAATATTTTGAATATTTTTCATGTTGTGAAGAAAAAGAACAGACAGTATCTGATAGGAAGCTGTGTAGAAAAAAAAAAATAGGCATATAACACGTACCTTAATCCCAATGGCTCCCTGACATCCTTGCTGCCCCTATTGATAAGACAAAAGTATTTTATTTCCAAACATTTATCTGTTGCAATTAAAGTTTTATCTATTTTACAAAAACGAAAAGCAGGATAAAATACAGATTAAGGGCTCATTGACATGGGCTGCAATATCATGCAGGAGTTAGGCCTCCCTCAAACAGGCGTTTGCAGAAACACTGCATATTTCAATGATGCATTCACTGCGGTTTCAGCAGCGTTGTTATGCATTTCTCACAGCGTTTTGGCTGCGTTTTTAGCACAGCTGAAAACACAGCTAAGGAAGCTGAAAAAAAGCAATACTCACCTAGCAAGCGCCATCTGGGTCCCTGCCGCTGCTCTCCGGCGCTCCTGCAGGTTTCCCGTGCACTTGTCAGTGCCAACAGAGGATCTATTGCTGGTAACGAGGATTGAAAACCCCGCCTTCAGCAAGAGATTTCTCTGATTGGTTCTTGAGCGCAGCCAATCAGAGCCAGTGCTGGATGCACCAATCACAGACATTCATTGTAAAATTGGTGAGCCACAGTGCCACGTGACTGTTGTAGCCAATTACTGACCCCAGCAATGATGTCTATAAATGTGGCACATCATCACTGCTGCTGTATAAACCAGACTTTCCAACTTTTAAAAATTGTCTTCGATATAGTAAAGTAGAAATACTTTGGGCTAAATTCATGCCCCTCTTTACAAGTTCAAAGCAGACATACTAAAGGGGTACCTGGAGCAAGGGCACCAAAAAGGAGTTTAGCTGAAGCAGGGCCACTAAGTAGCGAATACATGGACCAGGTACACTAAAGGGAGGGATACTTGGAGCAGAAGCAGAAAGTGGGAGACACCTGGAGCAGGAGCACTAAGGGGAGCTACAGATGTTTCTAATTGGTACCTGCTTCAAGAACAGTAATAATTGTCACTAAGTTGAAAGTCAAGTGGTCCATAAACTATTTTCATATGGACATTAGAAAGACTTATAACCATACCACTTATGAATTATCTGGACTTTTCAGGAAAACCTAATCACTTCCTAGCATTTAGCCACATCTGAAAACTAACCCTAAGGCCGCCTGCAGACGAGCGGAAATCCCGCCGCGGGATTTCCCGCGGGATTTCCGCCGTTGAAAGTCTGCATAGGAGTGCATTACAATACGCACTCCTATGCAGACGGCCGCGGTTTGGCCGCGCGAAATCTCGCGCGGCAAACAAACCGCGGCATGTTCTAATTTTCTGCGGGGCACGCACTCACCTGGCCGCCGGCTCCGGTCTGCGCATGCGCCGGCTGCGCGGCAGCCGGCACATCAAAGAGCCGGGGGCGCCAGGCGCGGGTGAGTACGCGCTCGCCCCTGCAGGCTCTGGGGTCGGATCGCGCGGCGAGATTTCTCGCTGCCGGATCCGACCCGCTCGTCTGCAGGCGGCCTAACCCTAATCCTTCACTCGATGAATCCAAGCAATCATTGGCTGGACCCCAAGAGTTTAATAGGATCCATTGGGGTCCTCAGTTTTTTTTTTCATTTTTAGCCTTACATGCATTGCTATTCTTGCTGTTAAAAATAGCAAAACCCCCTTTGTTATAACTTTTTATGTTGCCAAGATATAAAGTCTCTACTAGATTCTGTTGTACTGTAAAATAGGTAAACAATTATGAAACAATTCTCATTTATGGCTACAAATTTTATACCCATGACAAAACCAACATCAGTTTAGCAAGAGTTGCTAAAAGCCTTAAATAAACTCATAGGCTAAATTTCATATAGGCGATTCTTTTCTTATTGATGTAATAAAAGATCAACAAACTCACCTTCAGTCCTATTTTACCAGGTGCTCCATAGCCATCGGCACCACCTTCCCCCTATTGAAATATGTAGATAAATATAAAAAGGTCAAGGAGTAGTTGACTAGCTCACTATTTGAAATCTGTTTTAAAAATATCGCTCTTGCATGTTGAGTTGATTATGATTGTCATGTTGGTGGAGCAGAACATTTCTTATACCAGTCTACTATATGTTTAAGGGCTCAGTCACACGGGCGTTTATTGCCGCGATTTGCGCATGCGCATGCGTCCGGCGATTTTTTAAAACCATTGCTTTGCAATGGTATCGGACACATGAGCGCTTTTTATGAGCTCGTCCGATAAATTAGAGAACAGAAATCGCAGATCGCACCTATCTGCGATCTGCGATTCCTGTTCTCTTCTCTATATGCGCTCAATGGGGCCGGCGGCAGCAGCGCCGACCCCATTGAGAACATATAGAAGACAAATCATTCTTCTCTACCACAGCTGGAACAGCTGGAACAGCTGTGGCAGAGAAGAACGATGTTTGCCCATTGAATTCAATGGAGCGGCAATACAGCCGCTCCATTGAAAGCAATGGGCTGCCGGCGTGCGCGGGGTTAATTGTCGGGAAGGGGTTAAATATATAACCCCTTCCCTGCAATGCATCCTGAAAAGTGAAAAAATAAAAAAAAAGGATGTACTCACCTGCTCCAGGCAGCCTGAGATCCCCGCGGCCGTCCTGCAGTGGGTGTGAAGGGGGTGTGACTCAGGCTTGCCCCTGATTGGCTCAGCCTGAGCCAATCAGAGGCTGACCTCAGTCACACCCATTCATGAATTCATGAATGGGTGTGACTGAGACTTGCCTCTGATTGGCTCAGCGCTGAGCCAATCAGGGGCAAGCCTGAGTCACACCCCCTTCACACCCACTGCAGGACGGCCGCGGGGATCTCCGGCTGCCAGGAGCAGGTAAGTACATACATTTTTTTTATTTTTTCACTTTTCAGGATGCATTGCAGGGAAGGGGTTATATATTTAACCCCTTCCCGACAATTCATCCCACACTCGCCCGCAGCGCTTGCATTCAATGGAGGCGGCTGTATTGCCGGCTCCATTGAATGCAATGCGCTGGACAGCTCCGGCCCGTTTCTAATGAAACGCGGCTAGGAGCAGATTTTCGGGCGATTTTTCGGCCGATTTTTCGGCGCCGGTCACGCGATTTGCGCATGCGCATCCGTCATGCGATGCGCAAATCGCGTGAAAAAACGCCCGTGTGACTAAGGCCTAAGACTGAAGGTGTAAACAGAATAATAAGCAGGGTAATTATTCATGTATATCCAGCTATGTTACCTCGAATCCTCTTGGTCCTTCCTTCCCGATTTCTCCTTTGTCTCCAGCATCTCCTGGCTCACCCTGCCAAAGAACAAAATGTTTCCAAATTCATATATTACGCACATTGTGTCATGGACATGACAATATTAGTTGTTAATGAGGCTTGTTTATTATCCCTATAATAGGCCTCCTCTTTACATTATGTGCTAATTGGAATGGGAGATAAAAAATAGTATTAATAGTAATACTATGAAAAAGGACATCAGGGTATATAATAGTACTGGATATTAACAGATTCTGAAAGACACCAAAGAAGGTAAACAAAAAAATTAGTACATCATGTATGTACATATTGGTAATACGGTAGTTGGGAAAAAAAAGAAAAAACAACAACAAATTTTACAAATTTTCCTTAATTTTGGTGCTATTAATAAATACGCACAAATTGTATCAGTCTACTCTTACCATCTGAATAAAGTAAAATATGCGCCAAACAAACAGTGTCAGGATTGCTTGCATGTGTAAAAGTTTTACAGAGTTGTTCTCTGTTACAATGACTCATGCCAGATTTTCAAAAATTGGCTTGATCATTAAGGCACAAACAAGCTTGATATTGAAGGGGCTAATGTGTCAGACACTAGTTGTATTATACAAAACTGCTTCCAAATGTCAAAGTTTTTTGAATATTTCTTAGCTGATTTAACTTTATTTGACTTTTTTTCAAAACAGTGTAGTAACTAAGACGCATTCTAATAGCATTTGTGTTTATCTTTCTTCACATAGCTTAGTAACGCATACCTGTTGTTTCAGGTGACTTTCCAGGATAAGCTGCTATGTGTGTACATGAGGAATAATTTTATTGCTTCCCATTATATGACTTGTATAGGGTTTTTTCCCCAGTTTTCCCCTCTGCAGGCTCCATCTGAAATTGCCTACTTTTCCTGAGCTAGAGAGTAGATACTAGTTGCTATGATGTCTCTAGAGATGAGCGAACACCAAAATGTTCGGGTGTTCGTTATTCGGAACGAACTTCCCGCGATGCTCGAGGGTTCGTTTCGAACAACGAACCCCATTGAAGTCAATGGGCGACCAGAGCATTTTTGTATTTCGCCGATGCTCGCTAAGGTTTTCATGTGTGAAAATCTGGGCAATTCAAGAAAGTGATGGGAATGACACAGTGACGGATAGGGCAGGCGAGGGGCTACATGTTGGGCTGCATCTCAAGTTCACAGGTCCCACTATTAAGCCACAATAGCGGCAAGAGTGCCCCCCCCCCCCCACTGTCAGCATAAAGATCGTCCTCCTCTGGCACAGCTGTAACAGCTGTAGCAGAGAAGAACGATGTTTGCCCATTGAATTCAATGGAGCGGCAATACAGCATGTTCCACTGAATGCAATGGGCTGCCCGCGATCGCAGGATGAATGGTCGGAAAGGGGTTAAATATATAACCCCTTTCCTGCAATTCATCCAGAAATGTGTTACACTAAAAATATATACCGGCGTATAAGGCGACGGGGCGTATAAGACGACCCCCCAACTGTCACCTTATACGCCGGTAATACAGTGGAGCAAAGAATAAAAAGCATTACTTACGTTTTTAGATGATCTGCGGCGCTCCTGCAGGCAGCCCATTGCATTCAGTGGAACATGCTGTATTGCCGCTCCATTGAATTCAATGGGCAAACATCGTTCTTCTCTGCTACAGCTGTTACAGCTGTGCCAGAGAAGAAGGATTTGTCTTCTATATGTTCTCAATGGGGTCAGCGCTGCTGCCGCTGGCCCCATTGAGCGCATATAGAATGCATCCAGAGCGAACCGCGGGAGGGGCAGGCTTTCATATCAGGCGGACACCTTATCTCCCCAGCCACTCACAGCAGGGGGGTGGTATAGGGCTTAAACGTTGCAGGGGGAAGTTGTAATGCCTACCCTGTCTTTATATTGGCCAAAAAAAAGCGCTAACGTCTCAGGGAAGAAAGTTTAAGTAACCCGGACACTGCATGGTGTTCGTTACGGATAACGAACATACCGAACACCCTAATATTCGCACGAATATCAAGCTCGGAAGAACACGTTCGCTCATCTCTAGATGTCTCCCATAAAATGCACATATAGAAAAGAGGAGATCCTGCTTTCCTATATCTCTGTAGCATGCCCTCAGAAGCAGCAGCTGCAGGGAAGGGGGCATTTTACACAGCAGTACTGAGCAGTATAGATGTGAATTCAACAGTGAGGTAAGACAGGAAATGGAATACTAGCTGAAGCCGCATCTCTGTGAGACCATTAGCTTTTGTCTCACTCTGCAGCTGCTTTCTCCTCTCCCCTTCCATAGACTTCTATGGACAGCATATAACCTGAACCCCAGTGAGATGATATTCCATCTGGTCTCTGAAAACAGATTTTACCAGTAAATTTAGAGTGATTATCAGTTCAGGAGGCTGAAGGGTAGGAGGGGGAGGAGAAAAAGTGACATCTTTCTCTAATAAGATATATTATAAACTTTCTTATATTTGCTTGAACTATTGATTTATAAAACTTGTAAATTATTTCTTCATCGACCACATTCATGTATCAGGGATGCAACTACTTAACATTCACCCCTCCGACACCCTAGACAAGATTTTTAACATTTAGCTTCCTCCCTTACCTAAAACAACCATGGTTAGTAACAAGCACCATTACCCATCTGTCACTATAGACCACTAGAATTGTACCCATTAACCCCTTCTCCATCCTCGATCAGAAGGTTGTTGGCCTTAGCCCCTTCTCTAAGCTAGATCACATTGGATATTTCTATTAAGCCCTTGACCTTTGTAGACCACAAGGAATTTTTAGATATTAACCCCCAAGTAATCCTAAACCATTGGTGATATTCAGTATTAACACATAAACAACCCTTGACCACAAACATATTAGGCATTAACGCCTAATCAACAATACACCATTAGTGAACCATTAACTAGGGACAGTTTGTAGTTGTGATTAACTGTTTGCCTATAAAAATTATGCAGTGTTTTTCTAAAATAATATTCAACAAACCTTTTTTCCTTTCTGCCCAGGTTTGCCAGGGTCTCCATCAGCACCCGGAGTACCAAAAGTACCCTGTGTAAAAGAGGAAATGTGCAAAATATATATTTAGATATATTTATTTTTCTTTGTTATTAAAATATAGTATTTAACGAGAATATTATTTTGCACTATACCGGAAGTCCATCTGGACCTTTTTTTCCTTCTCCTCCATTAATTCCTGGGATCCCTGGATCTCCCTGTAGGAAGAGTAGACTGGTTTTACAACATAAATTTATATACACACATATAACATACGTGTTACAGTGTACACTGACAAACATACATGTACACTCACACCTACATGAACATATCTATACATACACAAAGGTGAAAGGCCTCACTGACTGACTCACTGACTGACTCGTCACTAATTCTCTAACTTCCCGATGTCATACAAACATGAAATTTGGCAGGAGCATACTTTAGGTCCTAATTAGCAAAAGTAAATGGGTCACAACTTGATTATTCAATGCTAAGTGCAAAAGTATTGGCGCCCCTATGTAATGTACCAAATGTAATTCTCTAACTTCCTGATGTCGTGCAAACATGAAATTTGACACAACCATTCTTTAGGTCCTAATTAGCAAAAGTAAATGGGTCACAACTTGATTATTCAATGCTAAGTGCAAAAAGTATTGGCACCCCTATGCAATGTAACTTCTCAGTGTTGCACAAACATGAAATTTGGCAGGAGCATTGTTTAGGTCCTAAATAGGAAAAGTAAAGGGGTCACAACTCCAAAATTCACTGCTAAGTGCAAAAGTGTTAGCACCTCCTGTGTAATATACCTAAACTAATTCTCTAACTTCCCGGTGTTGTGCAAACATGTAATTTGGCACAACCATTCTTTAGGTCCTAAATAGAAAAAGTAAAGGGGTCACAACTCGATTATTCAATGCTAAGTGCAAAAATAAGTACACCCCTATGTAATGTATGTAATGTAACTTCTTGGTGTCGTACAAGTGTAAAATTTGGCGCAAGCATTCTTTAGGTCCTAAATGAGGAACGTGGGAGGGGTGGCACATTCTGCACAGGGACATCCGTACATGCAGCCTGAGGAGAATCTAATGCTCCTCTATGTGTATTCATATTTTATTCCTCGGTTACTTTAAAGTAACCTTGACTTCATTAAATTTTCCGTAAACATCTGTATCAAATTAACTCAGGCAAGGCCTGGTATATCAGCTAGTATACAATATATTACACACACAACAGATTTCAATATGCAGTATTTTTTTTCCAAAAAGGTAAACTAAGTCATACGTCAGGTGAAAAAAAATAGATGCACCCTATCATCCAGTAACAGGTAGAGCCACAACTAACAACAGTAACTTGACATATGTCAACTTTTACATGGAGTTGATAATCACCTGAGTAATCACTAAAACAAGTGTTTATTGGCGGCTATAAACACGGACCCAACAGGGCAGTTGAGCATGAATCACCCACTTGTCATTAGTCACTTTTTAGCTCACCTAAACACCAAATAACTATTGGCCCTTGTAAACAGGCAGTTGTTCATCTCTAAATGACTGCCTATTTACTCTAAATGGAAAAAATAGAAAGACAGTGTTACATCCATCCAATCCTGTCAGCAAAACTGACAAACTAAATCAGAAACTGAGTGCAAGGACAGGCTGAAACCATGTAAAGCACAGGGAATAACAACAATATAAAGGATGTGAAAAAATGTTTCAGACAGTGGTAGAAACAGAAACAAGACAAGTTCTTCCATTATGTCTGCCCTACCTGGATCTGCCAATAGAGTGGACCACTTGCCCTGAAAAGGGCAACCCGAGGGCTGTAAACTAAATTCCCTAACTGTCCCTAAAGTGTAATATGGAGGAAAGAGAGGATATAGTAAAAGTGCTAGACAGATAAGAATAATACAGAAACATAGTATGAGAGAAACAAAGGTTGATCATAGAGACAAACCAACAGGTGCAGTCCAAAGTCTAATAATAAAAGGCACAAAAAGTGCACAGAGGCTCAAAAGCCCAGTTATACCTAACCACAGAGCCTGACTAGAATACAAATGACATGCTCTGCTAAGAAGAGCCAAAATGAATATCCTAACCAAATAACTGATAGGTTGGCTGTGCTGTCTGTACCACTGATTATTCCTGTCTATAATCACAGAAACAATCATTGCTGAGATGACCTGTTGGGCATCTGTGTCTAACAAGCCATCCCATGTAAAAGCACCCTTATAATTGTTGAGGAAATAGAGGGTGTCCTATAAAGTAAAGTTGCTTGATTTGTACAATGGTCCAGCCATCTTTTTATACTAAATAGGGCACTATACATTAGGCTGTGTGAACCAGTTACCTAGAAATCAAGTGTAATAGGCTGCAAGGAGTGTGTGGGAATGCTTTGAATGAAAATACAAAGTTCTGGGGAAAATGGTGACAGGAGTCAATTTATGAAATGTGATAGGCCTGTCTAAAAAGATGGGTTTTTAGCGAATGCTTAAAACTGTAAATGTAAGGAAATAATCTGATTGCATGGGGTAATGCATTCTAGAGATCTGGTGCAGCACAAGGAAAGTCTTGGAGATGGAAGTTGGAGTTTTGGATTATGGAGGAGGTTAATCTTAGATCATTGGCACAACATAGAGCACAATTAGGGTAGTAGACAGAAAAGAGGGAAGATATACAGGGTGTCTTTCCGCATTACTGCCCTATCCATGAGTTGTGTACCATGTTAAAGTCAACATCCACACAATTCCAGTGAAAATTTAATGTAGATCATTTGTGGCCTATTTATAAAGTGTGAGTTAATCATTTTCTCTAATTAACTTTGGCAGTGAATGCCTGATTTGGCCCTAAAATTGGAAGAACATGTCTGTTCTGCAACTAAGAGTTATATAAAAAACAATATTCTAATTTGTAATAGTATGAGCTTAGTATAAACAATCTGGTGAACTTAATTAACAAAGACGTAAAAAGGTAAAAATGCTTATGCACATGGCCTCTGTGCACTTAAAACAGACTCTTTCAGACATATGTATGTAAACAGAATCTAGAAGCAGTGTTGGAATCCAACAAAAGGAAACTTTTTATGCCTTCAAATGCCATCATATGACACTGAGGCACATTAGAGGTCTCATGGACTTGTACAGAATCTCCATGTGCATAGGCTGTTAGTCTTTGCTTTATATGCCTCCAATTTTTGGATCCAAAGATCTTAAGGTTTTGGCTCAAAAAAATAAAAATTGCCCTATGTGAACCTGGCCCAATAATGATGTTATCGGTGTGTGTATGTTTTTGTTAAATTAATAGCTGATATAATACAGCGTTACCATGTTATACATAAACTGTGTACAGTTCAGATCACTGTCTGTATCAGTGCTTCTCAAACTGTGAGGTGGACATCATACTTGAGTCCTTCTCTGGCTGCAGTAGTCTGTGGCTCAACAATGTAACTGACTCTGTTGGAAAGGTAAATTGAGAATATTTTAAGTTTTGACATGGACTTCCTCCACTGATTATGAAGCCAGGCAGTCAATACCATACTCTGGCTGGTGAGTTCCTTGGAAACAAAGGTTGAAAGGCCATGGTCTTCAAGATCTAAGGAGCCAACCTTTTACCAAGTTCAAAACAAATAATTTTAGAAGTTAATGACAAAATCATGTTGTGAAATTTAAGTTTAAATCATTTTGTTCAAGAGAAAATCTTTTGCAAATCCTTTGAAATTAGGATGAAACCAAAGCAATGAGCATATCTGCCAAGCTTCTCTCACATGGAGCTATGAAATGTGTACTGCAAAAAATAGAACATTCAGATCAAAGTTCCAACATCTTTCCATGAAAGCCACATTGTTCTACGGAAAGATTTTTCTTGAACATGAGCCTGAGACTTGAAGGGTAATATGAAGGGTAACATCATAGCTATAACCACATTTCAGATTAAAGACAAGAAAGTCCTGCTGAGTAGAAATAGCATTCTGTTGATCACAGTGGGCTCTTGGGCTTGTTTCTCCAATGTCAGAAGAAGTAAGCTAAGAAAACAGTATTATTACCTAAAATTAAAATTGATTTTTTTTCCAGACTGGATTACCACTGGTACAGCCACAGTACACCATATATAAGAGGATTATCGCGTCTTGTAAACAAAACACCTACTCAATTTTCACAGTGCTGTATATAGATTGGGTATTCTTATAGTACATTTCTCAATTGTTAGGTCTATAAAGTGTCAAGTCAGATATAACTAGGAATGTGATATAAATAAATATAATTCTGCATTTTGTGGATTTGTATGGCATTTTCCCAATTGAAGCCAAAGTTGCTAGGAAGCTTGGAGGATGTGTAGAATTAGTAAAGTTCAGCTTAACACTTAACGGTTTTTGGTCATTCAATAGCTTTTCAATTGCATTTTTTTGTTACGATAAGATAACTTGCAAATTATCAGCATTGGGTCAAGCTTTGCTACATCTGTATACAGGTTAGTTCTAATGGGACAACCTCTTTAAAGGAATATTCACATTGTAACTAGTTATGTTACTGTATGGCACAAAATTTGCCTTTCCCTGAGGGCCACAAATCAGGCTTACAAGAACCGCGCCACCAGTTAGATATCGCAATTCTATACAAATAAATAAAATGTTAAGCAGAGTTTCCTCTTTGTTATAACTGTATCTCTTCAACAATATAATGCTATTATTTGTAAAAATAATATTTTATCACCTTCAAAATATTCCATGATGTTTTTTCCTGGTTTTTATATTTGGTATATCATGTACCTTGGAATCAATGTAAATTAATTTGAGGGAACACAACAAATTAATCAACATCATGAGATTCTTCTGAAGCATTTGCCTGTGAATGGTTCCCATGAGAAATGGGAAGATGGAACAATAGCTCTGTAGCACCACCTATTGGAAGGCAGCATTCCTACAAGTCAATGTTAGACTTTTTAGACAAGCCTTATAACAATGACTGGGAATTGTAAGCGAATGCCAGAAAAACCATACACAGACAGTTGTTTCAGGTTTTTGCCCCTAATCAGTGTACAGCAGGTTTCTGGCTTGGCTAGTGAGGAGCCTATAGATGTGCATCAGGAAGGGTATCGTTTCTTCTTAAAGAGAGCACTTAGAAGGTGAGTGAGGAGACTTATAAGGCCATCCATGCTTCTGTGGGAAATATACAAATGGAACATGGAACAATACCTACAGCAAACAGATGAGGGGCAGAAACCTGAAACAGCTGTCTGTGTATGGTTTTTCTGGCTTTGACTTACAATTCCCAGTCATTGTTATAAGGCTTGCCTAAAAAGTCTAACATTGACTTGCAGGAATGCTGTTCATTTTCCATTTGCATATTTCCCGGTTTAGCATGGATGGCCTTATAAGTCTCCTCACACACCTTCTGCAGACACGATACCCTTCCTGACTGGTGTCCATAGGAAATGCTTAGAAAGAAATCAGGTTGATAGATAAACTTTTGTCCCCTTTTCAGATTTTTCTGGCTGTTCTTTAGACTCAAAGTGAATAAATCTTTACAGCAAATGTGTACATAGTTGGCAAAATGAAATCTCTGATATGACCAATGCAGGCACATTGTCGGGAAGTTATTCATTCTGGGAGGGGGGCTGGTTAGTTGAAGAGTTCATACATTACAGTGAGTCAGATAGCCATGTTCTTCAAAGCAACAGATAAAGATGTATTAATAATTCAGCTGGAGGTCAGTGCTCTCTTTACATAGATTTATGGGCAGTATAATGCCTTTTAATACACATACGCATGTTTTCAATATGCCAAATACTGCATAAAGATTAGTAATGCTTGGGGAGATGAAAGGGTCAAACATCAAAGTACAAATAAGTTATTTCAAGAGATGAAGTAAATGTACAGGGGGGTCCAAAGTATTTGGGCAGCGACATAAATTTCATAGTGTAGCCTTAGTAAAATTCGACAATGGATGTGAAGCAAAGCCATGAATATATGATTGAAGTGTAGCTTTTCAGCTGTAGTTCAAGGGCTTTTAACAAAACTATTCCATTAACCATTTAGGATGTACACTAGAGATGAGCGAACGTACTCGTCCGAGCTTGATGCTCGTTCGAGTATTAGCGTGTTCGAGATGCTCGTTATTTGAAACGAGTACCACGCGATGTTCGGGTTACTTTCAGTTTCCTCTCTGAGACGTTAGCGCGCTTTTCTGGCCAATAGAAAGACAGGGAAGGCATTACAACTCCCCCCTGCGACATTCAAGCCCTATACCACCCCCCTGCAGTGAGTGGCTGGCGAGATCAGCTGTCACCCGAGTATAAAAATCAGCCCCTCCCGCGGCTCGCCACAGATTTGTTCTGACATAGAGGAGGGAAAGTCCTGTTGGTGCCGGAGCTGCTATAGGGAGAGTGTTAGGAGTATTTTAGGCTTCAAGAACCCCAACGATCCTTCTTAGGGCCACATCTAACCGTGTGCAGTACTGTGGAGGCTGCTTTTTGCAGTGTTGCACTTTTTTTTTTTTTTGGTATATCGGCCGTGCAGAGCATTGCACCCTGCAGTAATACTCCAGGGCCAGAAGTGGTGGTTAGGCAGGGACAGAAGACATATATTGTGAGGCAGGGACAGAAGACATATATTGTGAGGCAGGGACAGAAGACATATTGATTGAATATAGGCAGTGGGCCTTTGCAAAAACATTTGGAGAAAAAAATCTATTTGGGCTGCCTGTGACTGTCCTCAGTGTTCTGGGTCTCTGCTGGGTGTAGTAGTCCTCCAAATTCATACGCAGCCAGCTAAGTGTTACAGCAGGCTTGCAGAAAATTATTTCCTGGCTCTGTCTGGGCTGTTAAATCACCGCTGTATTGCAGTCCACAGTGCAACACTCTGCAGTTCTTTGACATACTCCAGGGCCAGTAGCGGTGAGGCAGGGACAGAAGACATATTGATTGAATATAGGCAGTGGGCCTTTGCAAAAACATTTTGGGGAAAAAATCTATTTGGGCTGCCTGTGACTGTCCTCAGTGTTCTTGGTCTCCGCTGGGTGTAGTAGTCCTCCAAATTCATACGCAGCCAGCTAAGTGTTACAGCAGGCTTGTGCAAAATTATTTCCTGGCTCTGTCTGGGCTGTTAAATCACCGCTGTATTGCAGTCCACAGTGCAACACTCTGCAGTTCTTTGACATACTCCAGGGCCAGTAGCGGTGAGGCAGGGACAGAAGACATATTGATTGAATATAGGCAGTGGGCCTTTGCAAAAACATTTAGGGAAAAAAATCTATTTGGGCTGCCTGTGACTGTCCTCAGTGTTCTGGGTCTCTGCTGGGTGTAGTTATCCTCCAAATTCAGACGCAGCCAGCTAAGTGTTACAGCAGGCTTGCGCAAAATTATTTCCTGGCGTTCCGTAAGCGAAGTCAGCCTCCAACCACAGGCCAATAAGCGGCACATTTAATTACAGCGTTCTGTTTCTGCATTACTGGTAATACAGCATGCTGAGGGGTAGGGGTAGGCCTAGAGGACGTGGATGCGGCCGAGGACGCGGAGGCCCAAGTCAGGGTGTGGGCACAGGCCGAGCTCCTGATCCAGGTGTATCGCAGTCGACTGCTGCGGGATTAGGAGAGAGGCACGTTTCTGGCGTCCCCACATTCATCACACAATTAATGGGTCCACGCGGTAGACCTTTATTAGAAAATGAGCAGTGTGAGCAGGTCCTGTCGTGGATGGCAGAAAGTGCATCCAGCAATCTATCGTCCACCCACAGTTCTGCGCCGTCCACTGCTGCAACTCAGAATCCTCTGGCTGCTGCTCCACCTTCCTCCCTCCATTACAATGACACATTCTGAGGAGCAGGCAGACTCCCAGGAACTGTTCTCGGGCCCCTGCTCAGATTGGGCAGCAGTGGTTCCTCTCCCACCAGAGGAGTTTATCGTCACTGATGCCCAACCATTGGAAAGTTCCCGGGGTCCGGGGGATGAGGCTGGGGACTTCCGGCAACTGTCTCAAGACCTTTCAGTGGGTGAGGAGGAAGATGACGATGAGACACAGTTGTCTATCAGTGAGGTAGTAGTAAGGGCAGTAAGTCCGAGGGAGGAGCGCACAGAGGATTCGGAGGAAGAGCAGCAGGAAAATGAGGTGACTGACCCCACCTGGTTTGCTACGCCTACTGAGGACAGGTCTTCAGAGGGGGAGGCAAGGGCAGCAGCAAGGCAGGTTGCAAGAGGCAGTGCGGTGTCCAGGCGTAGAGGCAGGGCCAGACCGAATAATCCACCAACTGTTTCCCAAAGCGCCCCCTCGCGCCATGCCACGCCAGGCCGAGGTGCTCAAAGGTCTGGCAGTTTTTCACTGAGAGTGCAGACGACCGACGAACAGTGGTGTGTAACCTTTGTTGTGCCAAGATCAGCCGGAGAGCCACCACCACCAGCCTCACCACCACCAGCATGCGCAGACATATGATGGCCAAGCACCCCACAAGGTGGGACGAAGGCCGTTCACCGCCTCCGGTTTGCACCACTGCCTCTCCCCCTGTGCCCCAACCTGCCACTGAGATCCAACCCCCCTCTCAGGACACAGGCACCATCGTCTCCTGGCCTGCACCCACACCCTCACTTCCGCTGTCCTCGGCCCCATCCAGCAATGTCTCTCAGCGCACCGTCCAGCCGTCGCTAGCGCAAGTGTTGGAGTACAAGCGCAAGTACGCCGCCACGCACCCGCACGCTCAAGCGTTAAACGTGCACATAGCCAAATTTATCAGCCTGGAGATGCTGCCGTATAGGGTTGTGGAAACGGAGGCTTTCAAAAGTATGATGGCGGCGGCGGCCCTGCGCTACTCAGTTCCCAGTCGCCACTACTTTTCCCGATGTGCCGTCGCAGGCCTGCACGACCACGTCTCCCGCAACATTGTACGCGCCCTCACCAACGCGGTTACTGCCAAGGTCCACTTAACAACAGACACGTGGACAAGCACAGGCGGGCAGGGCCACTATATCTCCCTGACGGCACATTGGGTGAATTTAGTGGAGGCTGGGACAGAGTCAGAGCCTGGGACCGCTCACGTCCTACCCACCCCCAGAATTGCGGGCCCCAGCTCGGTGCTGGTATCTGCGGCGGTGTATGCTTCCTCCACTAAACCACCCTCCTCCTCCAACGCAACCTCTGTCTCACAATAAAGATGTGTCAGCAGCAGCACGTCGCCAGCAGTCGGTGTCGCGCGGCAGCACAGCGGTGGGCAAGCGTCAGCAGGCCGTGCTGAAACTACTCAGCTTAGGAGAGAAGAGGCACACGGCCCACGAACTGCTGCAGGGTCAGACAGAGCACACCGACCGCTGGCTTGCGCCGCTGAGCCTCCAACCGGGCATGGTCGTGTGTGACAACGGCCGTAACCTGGTGGCGGCTCTGCAGCTCGGCAGCCTCACGCACGTGCCATGCCTGGCCCACGTCTTTAATTTGGTGGTTCAGCGCTTTCTGAAAAGCTACCCACGCTTGACAGACCTGCTCGGAAAGGTGCGCCGGCTCTGCGCACATTTCCGCAAGTCCCACACGGACGCTGCCACCCTGCGCACCCTGCAACATCGGTTTAATCTGCCAGTGCACCGACTGCTGTGCGACGTGCCCACACGGTGGAACTCTACGCTCCACATGTTGGCCAGGCTCTATGAGCAGCGTAGAGCTATAGTGGAATACCAACTCCAACATGGGCGGCGCAGTGGGAGTCAGCCTCCTCAATTCTTTTCAGAAGAGTGGGCCTGGTTGGCAAACATCTGCCAGGTCCTTGGAAACTTTGAGGAGTCTACCCAGATGGTGAGCAGCGATGCTGCAATCATTAGCGTCACCATTCCTCTGCTATGCCGCTTGAGAAGTTCCCTGCAATGCATAAAGACAGACGCTTTGCGCTCGGAAACAGAGCCAGGGGAAGACAGTATGTCGCTGGCTAGTCAGAGCACCCTCCTGTCTATATCTCAGCGCGTTGAGGAGGAGGAGGAGGAGCATGAGGAGGATGAGGAGGAGGGGGAAGAGACAGCTTGGCCCACTGCTGAGGGTACACATGCTGCTTGCCTGTCATCCTTTCAGCGTGTATGGCCGGAGGAGGAGGAGGAGGATCCTGAAAGTGATCTTCCTAGTGAGGACAGCCATGTGTTGCGTACAGGTACCCTGGCACACATGGCTGACTTCATGTTAGGTTGCCTTCCTCGTGACCCTCGCGTTACACGCATTCTGGCCACTACGGATTACTGGGTGTACACACTGCTCGACCCAAGGTATAAGGAGAACCTTTCCACTCTCATACCCGAAGAGGAAAGGGGTTCGAGAGTGATGCTATACCACAGGACCCTGGCGGACAAACTGATGGTAAAATTCCCATCCGACAGCGCTAGTGGCCGAAGGCGCAGTTCCGAGGGCCAGGTAGCAGGGGAGGCGCGGAGATCAGGCAGCATGTACAGCACAGGCAAGGGAACACTCTCTAAGGCCCTTGACAGCTTTATGGCTCCCCAGCAAGACTGTGTCACCGCTCCCCAGTCACGGCTGAGTCGGCGGGAGCACTGTAAAAGGATGGTGAGGGAGTACGTAGCCGATCGCACGACCATCCTCCGTGACGCCTCTGCCCCCTACAACTACTGGGTGTCGAAGCTGGACACGTGGCCTGAACTCGCACTGTATGCCCTGGAGGTGCTTGCTTGTCCTGCGGCTAGCGTCTTGTCAGAGAGGGTGTTTAGTGCGGCTGGGGGAATCATCACAGATAAGCGTACCCGCCTGTCAACCGACAGTGCCGACAGGCTTACACTCATCAAAATGAACAAAGCCTGGATTTCCCCAGACTTCTCTTCTCCACCAGCGGACAGCAGCGATACCTAAGCAATACGTAGGCTGCACCCGCGGATGGAAGCATCGTTCTCTATCCCCATCAAAAACGGCGACCTTTTTGCTTCATCAATCTGTGTATAATATTCCTCCTCCTCCTGCTCCTCCTCCTGAAACCTCATATAATCACACCGAACGGGCAATTTTTCTTAGGCCCACAAGGCTCAGTCATATAATTTTTGTAAACAATTTTTATACGTTTCAATGCTCATTAAAGCGTTGAAACTTTCACCTCAACCAATTTTTATTTTAACTGGGCTGCCTCCAGGCCTAGTTACCAATTAAGTCACATTAACCAAAGCGATTAATGGATTTCCCCTGCCCTCTTGGTTGCGCATGGGCAATTTTTCTCAGGTACATTAGTACTGTTGGTACACCAATTTTTGGGGGCCCTCGCCTACAGTGTAATCAAATGAATTTTTAGCCCACCTGCATTACAGCTGACGTTACATCTGCTGTGTTGGGCACTGCAATGGGATATATTTATGTACCACCGGTGGGTTCCAGGGAGCCACCCATGCCGTGGGTCCACAGGGAGTTGTAACTGCATGTGTCCACTTCTAAAGAACCCCAGTCTGATTGGGGCATGCAGTGTGGGCCGAAGCCCACCTGCATTAAGCACGACATTACCTCAGCTGTGATGGGCAATGCAATGGGATATATTTATGTACCGCCGGTGGCTTCCTGGCACCCACCCATGCTGTCGGTCCACAGGGACTTCACAATAGGGAGTTTTACCTGCCTGTGTCTGTGAATTAAAAACCCCGGTCAGGTTGGGGCATGCAGTGTGGGCCAAAGTCCACCTGCATTTAATCGGACGTTACCTCAGCTGTGATGGGCACTGCAATGGGATACGTTTATGTACAGCCGGTGGGTTCCAGGGAGCCACCCATGCTGTGGGTGCACACAGAATTCCCATTGCGGAGTTGTACCTGCCTGTGACTATTTATTAAAAAACGCGGTCTGACTGGGGCATGCAGACACCTTGACAGAATGAATAGTGTGTGGCACATAGGTTCCCCATTGCTATGCCCACGTGTGCAGCTCCACATGGAGGTGGCACAGGATTGGATTTCTCATTGCTTCTGTACAGCATTGTGGACTATCGCCCCGCCCCTTTTAAAGAGGGTCGCTGCCTAGCTGTGCCAACCCTCTGCAGTGTGTGCCTGCTTTTCCTCTGGCAGACACACTTATAAATAGACATGAGGGTGGCGTGGCATGAGGGCAGCTGAAGGCTGGGCAGGGACAGTTTGGTGTGCGCTGTGGACACTGGGTCGTGGGGGGGGGGGTGGGCAGCATGTAACCCAGGAGAAGTGGCAGCGGAGTGTCATGCAGGCAGTGATTGTGCTTTGTTGGAGGTAGTGTGGTGCTTAGCTAAGGTATGCATTGCTAATGAGGGCTTTTCAGAAGTAAAAATTGTTGGGAGGGGGAGGGCCCACTCTTGCCGCTATTGTGGCTTAATAGTGGGACCTGGGAACTTGAGATGCAGCCCAACATGTAGCCCCTCGCCTGCCCTATCCGTTTCTGTGTCGTTCCCATCACTTTCTTGAATTGCCCAGATTTTCACAAATGAAAACCTTAGCGAGCATCGGCGATATACAAAAATGCTCGGGTCGCCCATTGACTTCAATGGGGTTCGTTACTCGAAACGAACCCTCGAGAATCGCGAAAAGTTCGTCCCGAGTAACGAACACCCGAACATTTTGGTACTCGATCATCTCTAATGTACACCTATTTTTTACATGCGGTATTCCTTTTATTTTCACAGGCTCAAAAGTAATTGAACAATTGACTGACAAGCAGTCTCATGTTCCCCACGGCCTGGGACCTCTATTTTTTATGATAAATTAAGAAGAAAAAAAGGTCTGGAGTTGATTCCAAGTGTTGAATTTTGTATTTTGAAGCTTTTGGACTCAACTTTATAATCCTTATCTGGTGGCTCAGTATCTACATATTTCTTGAAAGCAATGTATGATGCAATAAACATCTGCACATATTTAGTGCACTTTTTGTAAACTAGTAGATAAAACATCTGAATATGTAATCTATCAGTGTCTCCATTACATGACTGTAATAAAAATATAGTGTTATAGTATGAAAAACTTATAAGACACTATGAACTTTTTTTTAAAGTAGTGCTTATTATAAACTACTGCTTATTATGAACTATGACCATAAAAGGGCACTGGCCATAGCATAGACTATATTTAATGAAGGGAAGCAATAAATCAATGTGCTGCTGTCTCTTTGAATCCCGTTTTTAGCTTTTATAATCAGAATTGGATATATTAGAACACTAGTTGACACAGTCTGCAGTCACTGCTCCCCAATCTGGGCTGGGCTGAGTGGGTGACTGCATATAAGTCTGCAGTGGATAGTTTCGCTCCTCCGGTTTATAGTCTGGCTTACCGCATATTGTTAGGGTCTACGGCCATTGTGCCGGCCTTATGTCAAATGTGCCTGCTTAGCAGCGATTGTGCCTGCTCTGCACCTTATCAGTTACTGCATTTTTGGCTCTTTTCCAGTGAAAAAGGTTTCGAGTTCCCCCTCACCTCTGTGATTTTAATTTACTTTACAATGAGACAGTGTAGGTTCTGATGGACGCGGTGTGGCCTTGCCGTCGGCCCGTCAGCTTATGGGTCTTGGCCAAAATGCTAAACTAACACCCGTATTTTATTAGTGAGTATCAATATTTTTTCTTTATGCAGTTTGCTATGGACTTCTGGGGGAGCCCAAGATGTCAGCCAGTGCGGCCCACCGTTGAGATACAGGGCAACCCACTGCTATGTCCGTGTGAGCTGTAATCCTGTATTGTGGGACGCACCTATCTATTGGCTGGCTTCTGTGGTATCGTTCACATTGCAGATTTGGTTGTCTGCAGTCACTCCTACACAATCAGGTCTGGGTTGAGTGGGTGACTGCATATAAGTCTGCAGTGGACAATGTAGCTCCTCTGGTTTATAGTCTGGCTTGCTGCATATTGTTAGGGTCTACGTCCATTATGCTTACCCTACGGCCATTGCGCCGGCCTTATGGCGATTGTGTCTGCTTAGGGCCTATGTGCCACTGATTCAATTTCTGATGTATCTTCATAGCCAAAACTTGGAATGGATGCAAAAAAGTGCAGAAATCAAATTCTTTCCTTTATATGTACGCTTCCTTCAGTTAGCATCAACTCCCGACTTTGACTGCAAAAATTGAAAACAGCACCAAGCTGCCCTTTGTGAACCCGGCCTTGAACCATCAATAGACTAAATAACGATGCGTGAGGCTCAAGCTTCACACAGACTTTACTTTTTATAGATTTGGGAAGTATGAATGAATAATTCATGACAGATTTTCTATTAAACAATTTGGGTTACTCGGTTATTAATATGTTTGCGCTCAGTAATCCATCTGGCAATGTTGTACTTTGTATAGTAGATGAAAGATTCTGTTTGTGTATAGTAGTCATTTATCCCTCGTTACATGGTGATCCTGTCCAGTGTAGCCAATAAATGTCTGGATGTTTATCACTGTCCTTTCAGTTTCAAGTTCTAAAGTTGTTCATTGTTTCTAATTATCTTCTCAACCTTTGGCAATAACTAAAGGCACTATGCTGGCCTGAAACGTGTGAGCTGTAACTACTAGGCTATGCTGTGATGGATGTTTGTGGATTCCTGAAATAAAGCCTCAATTACTCTTTAACGCATGGAGCTGGAATGTTTTTTTGGGGAGGGGGAAGATTATTATTGAGTGCCCCGCAGGTCTGTGCACCCTTGGCAGATGTGAGTTGGTCATTGTGCTTTATTTTTCAACTTTTGATTGATGGTCTTCTTTGGCAAAAGCAATGTATCAAAACAAGAGTATCTCTTCTTCCTTGGAACCATTCCTGGTTTCCCCTTAACAGTAAAACATCCTGGAGCTGCAATGTGTGAGCAGAACTCTGGCCAAAACTTATAGGAACACTAAAAGGAAAACATAACACACTAGTAACATTGACCATAGACCCCCTTCCGCTCTTATTTCATTGTTTCCAATATCACAACTAGAAATATAAAAGAAGAAATAAAAAGAGGGAAAATCTATTAGTCACGAGAGACATTCATTTTATCTACCTCTCCTTCTCGTAGGACAAGTTTCTTACTGGAGCAAGGATTCCTCTGTTACAATTGGATACAAGTCAATTAAACCACATCGTTTAGCTAATAATGGCTTCTCTTCCTGTCTGTAGGCTTTAGAAGGAAAATTATTCATGTGTTCTCTGGGATATTTAAAGAACTTGTAGAAAGTTCTGAGTTTTTTGGAAAGAAACGGAGGGCAGCCAAAACTCCAAATTGTATGGAATACAGACAGACATCTGGCGATTGGCGAACACTGTGCCCCTTCTAAAAATTGGTGAAAATATTGTACAGTGATATAGGAGTCACTTATAGCACAGGGGTGTCACTGAAAACAAAAGAAGGCACATATAGGGTCTTCTGGATCAAAAATTGCACCAATGGAGGTAGCAAGCACGATGCTTGTTTTAAAAGCAATGTCATAAATTTTGCAAAGGACAAGTTCTACCAGATGTACAGAACAACCAAGCATGGTCCATCTCTAAGTAACAGCTGTAGAGACAGTAGGCTGTAGTAAGACAGCGGCATGCTACTTGTTTTAAATGCAATGTCAAAAGATTTTACAAGGATAATTTCTGCCAGCTGAATAGAACAGCCAAGCATGGCAGAAGGGGAGAGTGAGGACATGACACTCACATGGTGGTGCAGGACAGGGAAGACTTTATGGGCAAAGAAAGAGGCTGGGCATCTGGTACTATGGGTTGGCAAGGAGCATCACACTGCGGAAGGTGTATGTGTCCACTAGCATGAAGGGCAGCAATTCCGGCCCCACAGCTGTGCAATACTTGCCTTCAGGCTCTACGCTCGAGGTTGGTTGGAGTGGTACGCTTTTATGCTTCTGTAGCTGGCTGCTGATCTGGGACATGCTGGAATATGGTGTAGATGACAAGGTCAGAGAAGATGGTGGTGGCTCAACCTCTGCTCTACATTTCCCATTCCCGGCTCTGAAGCCTGCAGTCAGTGCTGGAGGAGAGGCCTGAAGTAGGCGTGCTACTGCCCAAAAAGAAAACTGTCCCTACTGCTTGAACAGCGAGGGAGGTGGAGAAAGAGGTAGCTACAACAGCGAGAGGGAGCAGGATGAGGCTGACTCTTTGCCCTCTTGCCCAGATGGGCTCTCCAAGACAGTGTATAGAGGGAGTTCATGTAGCTGTTAATACATGTTGTGTTGAGGCTGTTTACATTCTTGCAGCATTTTAAACTCTTGCTACAGATGACCACTGTTAGGCCATCATCTGTGGTTTCAAAGAATGCTTAGGCTACACAAGTCATGTGAGCAGACCTAGCTCCGGGCCTCCTTCTTCTTGTTCTGAGTGGACTCTATGCTACAGTGAGCACCATGAGCTGGCACTTCCATTTCTAAATGCCTCTGAGTACACATTGCCTGTGGAGGGCTGACCGGACGCACTGACCCACCCTCATCAAGTACCTCATCATCTTCCACCTTATCATTCTATTTTGGGGGAAAAAAAAAGGTTTGACATCAGTGCATACAATGTCTTGGTCTTTTCTTTCTAGTTGTTTGGACTGCCCCATTGCTGGTACACAATCTTTCACAGCAGAAAGAATATATCCTTTGCAAACTATCTCTTTTTAAGTACAGCACATGATTTTTATAGGCATAAAAACGTAATGCAGCTACTATGTCCACCCTAATATGTTGCAGCTTCTTTGTCCTGTGCTGATCTGTAAAATGGTCACTGTTAGCTCAGTGCCTATGTTATACATGGCTGAGTAATGCGATGCACATGTCCAATGAAAGTGCTGCTCATATGTAAGATGGAGGACACATCTTGTGATTTCATCAAAGCACCCTGGCTGCTGATTGGCTACACTGGAAATTAGATTTTCCCACAATTTTTGTCAAAAATTGGGTCAGACATACCACATCCACTTTTGCAAAAATCTGGGCAATTTCACGACAAGCAAAGCTATTTATGATCTTTGCATTGAGTAGTAAAAGAAACAAAACTGTTGTATTATGTCCCGCTTAAAGCATACATAAGAATAAAAGTCACTTGAAGGGCTTTGAAAAACATATTTTGCTATTATTGCTTTCATTAACCCCCAGCGTACGACAATGTAGTTTTATTGACTATGGCCGGCTTTACACAAGCGTATACATAGACAGTAAAACTCATTGATTTCAATGGATTCATTCACATTTCTGTATTTTGAGCGAGCATTTTCGTTGCACAAAACAAATAAGAGCATGCTCTGTTTTTCAACATATTTGCGTCAATGAGTGGGGGGGGGGGGGCGTAAATGTGTGCGCAATATGCAAGGAGATGCGTGAAGCACTGCGTAATTCCGCTGGAAAAACACATCTGTAACTCATTAGCCATTTTAATCGGTTCATCTTTGTTTGTTGTGCGCAAAAGAACATTTCTTAAAGGTGCAAAAAGTAGAGTAAAGTACGTCGATTTGCGAGCAAAAAAGTGTTCTTCATTCCACAAATACGCATATCAGTATAAAGGAAACCATGGTGGTCATCGCCATGTTTCCTCTTAGTTTAAGCCATAAACAGCTGCATGCAATCATGTTAGGAATAGGTGTTGAGTAAAGCACCATATTTTAATGATTATGGCTTTTTTTAGATAAGTGGAGGAATTTTAAAATGAGGAATGTTATCCTTGTCAGTTATCTGGAGTCCATTCCTATATTCATTCAATAATGAAACTTGTGGATAGGGAACTTATGAATGCAGTCTTTCCTTTGACAAGGGGCTTACATGTGACTATTGTAGAGTACCCTGTATAACACTGTCCTTGTATCTAGCAAGTTCTTTGAATACAGAATGTTGTACTTATTGGATGGCTGTGTACATGCAGTAACTCTATAGAAATAAATAGGACATACGGAAACTGCCGAATGAGCAAGCTCCACTGCTTCCATCACATTCACCAGTTTCTATTGGAAGTGACCATGCATTCTTCATTAACCAAGTGGTTGGACTCCCATTGCTCACATTCTATCTAACTGATATGCCGTAATTCACAAGCAACATCTCCCCTTAAAAAAGTGATGCTAGTAGTTAACTTGGTGGGAATTTGTAATGCTTAAAGGGATTGTGCCAAAATTGCAAGTTATTCTCTATCCACTTACTGATAACTTATTAATCGGTGGGAGTCTAAACACAGAGACCCTCGCCGATCTCCAGAACGGGACTCTTATGGCCCACTGTCACTGTGGGAGTCGCTTCTTCCCACACAATGGCAGTCACTGTGAATGGATCATCGAGCTTGTGCGGCCAGGGCTCCATTCATTTCAATGGGGCTGTCCTATCTAAGACTCTATGTCTGTTGTTGATCATTTATTGGGTGAGATCATTTAGAATTACAGTTTTATCTATTCTGTGACTCTGTTTCCTGACCAGCTGTGCTGTCATGTAGACATTTCACACCTTACAGATTTCATAATGAGAAAATTCAAGATGGAAAAATGGCTTAATAATTAGACAATATAGTTGTCTGTGGGGAAATGTGGTGCGTCATCTATAAAATGTAACTTGATTTAGTGAAAGCAATACATCCAAATCATTCAGCCATACAAACTGGTGATTTATATATATATATATATATATATATATATATATATATGTGAATAGAGTTTTCCTTTCAATTTTCCAACCTTCATGTCATGAAAGTAAAAAAAATCTTAAAAAATGTAAATTTCGGAACTTCATTTTTGGTATTTCTTTTACATATAGAAGGGAATGGAAGAACTTTTTTTTACCTGAGGACCAGCTAAACCTTGTTCTCCATCAAAGCCTGGGGTACCATCATCCCCTTTAATTCCCTGCAGAAGAAAATTGATGTTGTTTACTCATCATTAATACATTTACCAATCATTTATCACATTTGTCATCTGTTGCCTCTATAACTATTTATCAGTATAAAAAGTGGGTAATGAAATGGATACATCAGAAAACGTTGCACTTTTTGCCAATGTGTCTTCGAACAAAAGCAATTGTCATGCTTCTTTTGTAACACATATGTGACTACAAACCCAACTAGAACTCATTGGACTTAAGGGGCCTTTACACGAAACGCTAATCATTGGAAAAAATAAATAAATCGCTGGATCGATTGAATTTGAATGATAATCGTTCACTGTAAACACGGCTGATGATTGGACGATGAACGGGAATTTGTAAGCTTATCATTCATGTTATGCAAGCATGATCATAATCATCATTGCTCTCTCGCTAATCGTTTGGTTTAAACACCAAACATTCAGTCATTCTCATTCACTGGTACCGTGGACTGAGTGACTATTTTGTGTTTAAACTGACTGCCCTAACGAACGAGCAAACTGTGACATTGTTGGCTCCTTCACTCTGATGAACAATTATTGCTATATGTAAAAGGACCGTATGCAATTTTTTCCTGATGACGTACCAATTAGAGATGAGCGAGTATACTTGCTAAGGCTAACTACTCATCTGTAAAGAATCGGCTGCCGGCGGCGGGCGAGGAGAGGCGGGGGAGAGCGGGGAGGAACGGAGGGGAGATCTCTCTCTCCCCCGCTCCCACCTGCTCACCGCCACAACTCACCTGTCACCCTCGCCATCCCCCGAATCTTTGGAGACGAGCGGGGAGATACTCGGCGAAGGTACTACTCGCTCGAGTAGTTAGCCTTAGCGAGTATACTCGCTCATCTCTAGTACCAATCAACAAGATTGACACTCATCTACCGAGCCTTCAGACAGGCTCTATGGGGGATGAACAATTCTTCATAAGATCGTTCATCCTCATAGAGTTTCATTATGGTTGGCAGAACATCTCATATGAACATGGGGAAATGTGCCGCCAACAACGATGATTTTTTTGTACTGTAAAAAAGATACAATTACCCAACAAATGAGCTGATCGGTGGCTCCTTCACACAGACCAATAATCGGGGAAACAAAAGTCCTTAGGAACGCTCTAACCCAATCATTGGGCAATGTAAAAAGACTTTCTATTTCTCAACTTTTTAGGTGACAAAAATTGTACGGCAATATTTGGAGTGTAATATACATCAATAATACTAGATTGTAATCCACTGTGTGAATGTTCAAACTATGTGTTAACTTGAATGCTAAGAACATTGCAGAGATTTTAATGTGCTATATTACACAACACGCTCAGTAGTTCCATGTGCTCTTATTGTGTTTTACTAAGTGAGTGACTTTTGATCTAGCCACTCATTTGACACATACTATAGGATTGTGTCTTTGTGTTTTTCTAGCCCTTTCTTCCAACTCTGGAAGTTTGTTCCACACTGATGATTGCCAGCTCACAAGTTTCCAATATTAGGAATAGAGTTGCCCTTAAATAGGATGATATGATGTTTTTTTCCAACATGTGATCTCATAACGTAAGACATCAATGACATGGACCTCCTGGTCTGCTGCATCTAGTATATTGTAGAACTAATCCTGGCTAAACCCCCTGTTGGAAGCATACCTGCGCGCCAGTTACACCTCTTTTTCCAGAAATATCCTGAAATATAGAAAACAGACTTTTATTATAAGTTTTATTTTATTTCCACCAACATATTCAGTGCTTTACAAAGATTATCCTCACTTATATCAGTCTCAGTCGTTAGTGGTTCTCACAATCTAATTTCCCAATCACAAACACAGAGTTGAGGGTTAATTAATCTATCGTTAAGTTTTTTGGAGAATGACATCAAAGCAAAGTACTTGTAGGAAATACACAAAAATACAGTAAGAAAATACAAATTTCATGTAAATATTGTCATGCGTTGTGTCTAAACCCAAGGGATGCAAGGCAACTGTGCTGTCCACCAAGCCACCATGAAGAAATCATGCATCAATTAATGGTATTTACAATGCTTGGGATTTTATTTTTAGATTTTCTTATTATTTTGGCTTTTCTTGACTTGGGGCACAAATTAAAAATGATGAAATAGTAGGGTAAAGTATTTAAACAGAAGAGGATAGTATACTATTGGAAATGGATCTGGATAAGTTGGGGACAGAAATGTGGCAAATGAGGTTTAGCACTGATACATGTAAAGTTCTGCACATGGGCAGAGGAAATACACATCACCATTACACACTAGATGGAAAACCACTGGGGAACTCTGACATGGAAAAGGACTTGGGGATTTTGGCTAACGGTAAACTTAAAGAATACCTACGCTTTCACATTGAAGCGCTCTACTCCATTGACCATTTTTGTCTCCTCCTGGCAGCTGAAGGTGACCCCATATAAGCTCCCTATGCAACTGTATGGGTCGTCTTTAACTGCCGGAAGGAGACGAAAACGGCTGCCGGAACACGAGTGCAGATACTCTTTAACTGGAGAAACCAGTGTCAGGCAGCTGCTGCAAAGGCAAATAGGATTATGGACTGCATCAAAAGAAGTCTAGGGGTGCATGATGACAACATTGTACTTCCTCTTTATAAGTCACTGGTCAGACCACACATGGAATATTGTGGAAAGTTTTGGGCCTTGGTACTCAAGAAGGACATATCAGAGCTTCAGTGGGTACAAAGGTGGGCAAATAAAGTAATAAATGACATGGGCAGACTACATTACTCAGAGAGGTTATCAAAAATGGGATTTTCTAAGTTTAGAAAAAACTTCAAAACTGAGGGGTGACCTAATACCTATGTATAAATATATCAGGGGACAATAAAGAGATCTCTCCCATCATCTAGTTATATTCAGGACTTTGACTGTAACAAGGGGGCACCCTCTACGTCTAGAGGAAAGAAAGTTTCTACACCAACATAGAAGGGGGTTCTTTACTGTAAGAGCAGTGAGACTTTGGAACGCTCTGCCTGAGGGTGTGGTGATGGCAAACTCACTACTAGAGTATAAGAGGGTCCTGAACGTCTTTCTTGAGTGCAACAATATTACATGTTATAGTCACTGATTACTTCAGAAGGGTTGTTAATTCGGGGATTATTCTGACTAACAGATTTGGAGTCAGGAATGAATTTTTTCCTAAAATAAGACCCATTTCAGCGTCTTATCGCGGACATCTGAAGCATTGGATTCTAATGCATCTGTTTAGATTGGCGATTCAACGGCACGTAAGTTCGGCCGGATGCTTTTATGCGCTGCCGGAAAACATAGGTCAGAATACGTCGGCCGTTTCAATAAATTCCTATGAAATCTGGCAGAAAAGGGAAGGGGGAGGGAGTTTAGCAGCAGCTTGCATTGCTAAAGTCCCTCCCCCTCCCCTTGCTGGCGGCTCCCATAGGCTGGGGAGGTAGGGGGAGGGAATTTAGCATGGCAAGCACTGCTTAAGTCCCTCCCCCTCCCCTTGCCGTCAGCTCCCATATGATTCTATGGGAGCTTCTATTGCCACTATCAGCCGACAAGGGCAGGAGGACAGACTGTAGTAGCACTAAGGCCTCTCCTCCTGGCCCACAGAATTCCAGGGTGTGGCTTATACACGCTGCAGCCCCGCTGTGTAAACAGGTGAGAAAACAGGAGATTTAGCTGAGACTTGGTCGTGGCTTTCTCCCATTCATGCGATTTTCAGCTGCGATGAGGGCGGCCCTGAAGATCACAACGTCCGTGTGAAAGAGGCATAAGGAAAATTGGCTGCTATCGCAAAGTGATTTTGCCTTTCTCTGGATCAGCATTGCAGGTTACAAATACAGCAAAATGTTACATGTCTTATAATGCACTATGATACTTTGCCACAATTTGTTCACCTTTACAATTGCTTTACAATGTTTTTTGTTGTGTTTAATTCACTTTTTAATGACTTTAGATAACTTGTCACAGAAAGTTATCACAGAAAAGCTAAACTCTGTAACATCTGTAAAAGGTCAGATTGGATGGATGTCTTTTTCCTGCCTTACAATCTGCAATGTCTACTACAGTGAAATGTAGTATAGCAATAACTTCTACAATAGATATTTTGATTCCCTGAAAACAAGTTCTTGGTAAAGATTTCTGAGAGGTTTTCCTCTAGTCTTATCTCACACTTAATAAATAACCCGCACTCATAATAATAATAAAAAGACACCACTTATTGCAATAACACATAAGACCTTTAATTCTTACATCACGTCCAGGGGCACCAGGTTCTCCAGATTCCCCTTCCAATCCGGGTTCACCCTAAAAGAGTTATTAAAGGTGTAAATAAAGAAGCTTTGTTTTCATACAAGGTCTTACTTAATTAGTTTTTCTAATTGTTGCTTCCAAATACTTCCACCCATTCTTTCAGCTTCCTACAGCTGTAGAAAATCAGACTATTTAAGAGACTGTGGGGAATCTTATCTTCCTCCTCATTGTTGCTCAAGTAACTCAACTATGGTGATAATAACTTAAAGAGTATTTTCCCTAATTAAAACCAGATAGACACATATTACATTTTTTAATCTGTTTTACTTTCTAATTGCATATTTTTTTATTCTGTTGTCTGTACATGACTATGGGAACTGAAATCTTAAAGGAGATGTCTCGAGGAAGCAGTTAATTTTTTTTTTTGCCCAGTCCCCCCCATTAAACATACATTACTAAGCCCCCCTGTAAATGACATTTCTAGCTGGTTCGTACTTACCGTTCCAGCGTTTCAGCAAGTTATAAAAGTTTCCTCAAGATGGCCGCCGGCTCTTTCCCAGTCGCTCGCTGCAGCCCGACGTGCGCGCTCCCGAGACGCCGCCAGCTGTGTCTCCATGGCAACCGGACGCATCGCAGCCGCCGACCAGACGCCCCGCAGCCGCCGACCAACAGCAGGTAACCGGCGCTAGCCCCCGGCTCCCCAGCGCTAGCTCCCCCGGCGCAGCGACAGCCCCCCCGGCCTAGCGCTAGCTCCCCCGGCGCAGCGACAGCCCCCCCGGCCTAGCGCTAGCTCCCCCGGCCTAGCGACAGCCCCCCCGGCCTAGCGACAGCCCCCCCGGCCTAGCGCTAGCTCCCCCGGCGCAGCGACAGCCCCCCCGGCCTAGCGACAGCCCCCCCGGCCTAGCGACAGCCCCCCCGGCCTAGCGCTAGCTCCCCCGGCGCAGCGACAGCCCCCCCGGCCTAGCGCTAGCTCCCCCGGCGCAGCGACAGCCCCCCCGGCCTAGCGACAGCCCCCCCCATCGCAGCGACAGCCCCCCCGGCCTAGCGCTAGCTCCCCCGGCCTAGCGACAGCCCCCCCCGGCCTAGCGACAGCCCCCCCGGCCTAGCGCTAGCTCCCCCGGCGCAGCGACAGCCCCCCCGGCCTAGCGACAGCCCCCCCCATCGCAGCGACAGCCCCCCCGGCCTAGCGACAGCCCCCCCGGCCTAGCGCTAGCTCCCCCGGCGCAGCGACAGCCCCCCCGGCCTAGCGACAGCCCCCCCCATCGCAGCGACAGCCCCCCCGGCCTAGCGCTAGCTCCCCCGGCCTAGCGACAGCCCCCCCCGGCCTAGCGACAGCCCCCCCGGCCTAGCGCTAGCTCCCCCGGCGCAGCGACAGCCCCCCCGGCCTAGCGACAGCCCCCCCCCATCGCAGCGACAGCCCCCCCGGCCTAGCGCTAGCTCCCCCGGCGCAGCGGCAGCCCCCCCCCCCGGCGCAGCGGCAGCGCAGCGGCAGCCCCCCCCGACCCATCACTTACCTGGGAGGCTTCTCGGGGCTGCTGGGCTGGGCTGGGCTGGGCTGGGCTGGGCTGGTCTTCTCCGCTGGGCAGCTCCAGTTTCTGCACCTTCCTCTAACAGAGGATGGTGCAGAATGGCCGCTTCAGCGCGCTCCCGAGCAGTGACAGCTCGTCTGCGCATGCGCAGAAGAGCTGTAGCGGGGAGCACACTGAAGCGGCTCGTGCTGAATGGAGAAGACCGGACTGCGCAAGCGCGTCTAAAAAAGCAAGCTGCCAGCGAATTTAGACGGAACCATGGAGACGAGGACGCTAGCAACGGAGCAGGTAAGTGGAATAACTTCTGTATGGCTCATATTTAATGCACAATGTATATTACAAAGTGCATTAATATGGCCATACGGAAGTGTATAACCCCACTTGGTTTCGCGAGACCACCCCTTTAACTTTGCCACAGAGATATGTTTTTTGGCAGAATTTAGAGAGATACTTTAGAGCAGCTTCATGGGCCATGCACAGAATGTACAAGAGCTGACCTATAGACTAGTATGGGAGTCTGTTCTAGACAAGCTCTGTGACTTGTACAGGGGTCATTTTGCAGGGAGGGGAGTAGATAGTCACAACTTGTCACCAATTGTGAATGGTGGATCCTGTGTTATCTACATATAGGGGGCCACCTTTCAGTCTGACTGCTGCAGAGCTTTCTCTACAGATCAGGAAGTGTCAAACTCTGAGGTCAGTTTGAGAACTGAATGATTTTACGTTTTTTTTCAAGATATAGTTTGTGACCAAAAATGTTTCAAAAAGATTTCAAAAAATCTTAAAATATGATTTATATAATAGTTTATTTTATGGTGACACCTTTCCTTTAATGGGGTTGTCTGAGACTTTTATTATTGATGATTTATCCTCAGGAAAGGTCACCAATAGTTGATCAGGGGGAAGGGAGGTATCTGCCACTTGGGATCCCTGACGATCAGCTGATCATCCAGCCTTCTGGTGAGGGACAGCGCTGTCAACATAGCAGTGGCCTAGGTTGGTACTGCAGGCACAGCTTCCATTGAATTCAATCAGTCCGCTGCAATGTGGACAGTGTTATCTGCTTTCAGAACTGTTTGCACTGACAGTCGTTCATGGGATCAGCTGATCAGCAGGGATCCTAAGTGAAGCACCGCAGCCAATCAAATATTGATGACCTATCCTGAAATAGGTCATTGATAGTAAAAGTCCCAGGGATCCCTTTAAAGGAAATATAAAGTATGCTGATAATGAATTGCATAATAACCTCCACGCCCTGTTCTCCTTTAAGTCCTGCAGGTCCAACAATATCATTGTCGATTCCAGGTTCTCCCTGAAAACAAAGAAAAGTTCATACATGAGTTGAATTGGCTGAATGAAAAAAATGGCTTTATACTATGTGCAGTTGTATAAGTTTTAATAATTCTATTGAAGTATATGCATCATTATACAATACAGTATGCACTATGTGTTAAGAATATCATCATGATATGTGGACTATGTGTTCTAATATCCTGTATTATTATATTCAATCAGTAGTGGGTTATTGTACAGAGGTGCATATATAGGAGGTGTAGGCTTCATAACACAATTGTAAGACTTAAATAATTATACAAAGTGTATGGTATTGAAGAATACTGAATTTATATACCAAGGCAAGTATATGGATGACCATTCATAATTTGTAGACTTACTATGTCACCCTTCAGGCCTTTAGGTCCTTTATATCCTTTAGTCCCCGAGATTCCAAATTTGCCCTGTTAAGGATATTCATCAGTGTTATATCATTTTCCCAACTGGTTGTTCAACAGTTTTTATTCGATATCATGGTCCAAGCAGAATGTACAATGTAAACAGACCCAAACAGTTGCTCTCGTGAAGCTTGCCAAGTTCAAATTCATAACCAGATAAATGTATAAAACTGCACAAAGAATGTAAAGGGGTTAATTTTGTGCATGGCCCAAGTGACACAAAAAAACTGCTTCTCCCCATAGCATAAAGACCTCCTGAAACTGGGAATCTTCCCAGGGCAAGTTTGGCGCACAACTTGCAGATACGTGTGGATATGGAAAATGGGCTGGGTTTGGACACTGATCAAGCAGGCTACAGTTACATAGTCATTAGACCTGTGGTCAGCTGGTCAGTTCTATTGGTAACATTTGGCTTCTGTCTCAGACGAAAAATGTCATAATATACTCCACTGATGCTTGCCAGTCACTTGCATGGAGTTCAGGTTTTTTTCTCCTATGGTGGGTTCGGAGGGGAGAGAGGGTTGCCAACTGGACCCGTATCCCATTGCTACTCTAAGTTCCAAAGACTCGTTTGGCCTAATAGCAGCCAGATGCTCCATGCTCCGGGCAAAATATGAAACTCCAGTTGTTCTTCCTCTAGCAGACATTGTAATCATTCAGACATCGGTCTATACTTCATTCAGTGGTGATACGCAAACATCTCTTCATTGGATATTGTCTACTTCTGAGTACAGTGGAACCAGATTACAGCGCCATGTCAGAAATCATCTTACACATTTGTTGTTCCCAGCTGCAAAGTTGCTTCTTACTCTTCCAACTATCTTTGGCATTTGATGGTGGGCTGGTGAACACATCTAGGCCACGAGCTGTCTGCATGAGTGCCTGCATGAGGCTGACTGCTCCACCAGCATCAGATGTTGGAGGTCAGCCTCAATGCCCAAGTACCATCACCGATCCAGCCCCATATATTGTGCACTATGCCAAAATGTAAAAGGATCAATTTTGCATGTGCTCCTTAACTTTATTCCACAGAAAGAGCAAGACTTAATGGGCATAGGTACAAGGCCTAGCAGTTACAGAGCCTTTTAAAGACACAGACCATGGCAGTTACAATTAACACGGCAGCCTATTTAGACATGCCAATCACCGTTGAGAGTCGTGAATGTCTCATTCACTTATCGTTTAGTGTTTCACATTCCTATGTGTAATACTGAATTATCAGTGTTTCAACATAACAAGAAGCCAACGAGCCAATGATCATTTTTATGCCGGCTGAAACTGAACAATGAATGAGAGGTGCACCATTCTCATTCTTCATACAGTTGTCGGCTCACGTTTAAATTGAATGATAATCATTCCGGTTAAACACACCTTGGTTTGCCTCACCAAAGTACAAGAAATTCGGACTGGGCTGTGAAACAATGGGCCCCAAATTTCCAACAAAAAAATTACTCCATTTAGACCTAACTTTGGAGCTAATCACTTATACTGGGGTTTATTTTATGGGGTGATTGGCAAATAACGTATTAAATCTTATTGATGATGCGTTTTGTATATGTAATGATAACAATAAAAATTGCAATGAAATTAAAAGTGGACGTGCTCACCTTCTGTAGAGATTGAGGGTAGCTATGTAGCATCAGCAAGCTTCATTTAGGGTCAGGTATCTACTCTGAAACCAGATTATCCTAGTACAATCAAGGTGACTGGTACACAAGCCGGACCCAGAAGCATCAATATCATGTCAATGATAGTCCTGCATCCGAGATTCCAACATATACACTGATCGCATGTGTGCTTAAGGCCACCTGTTCACGAATGTTGCGGTTTCCCGCAGTGGATTTCCACCACGGGAGCCACCGTGGGAGAACGCTAAAGTCACCGTGACTTTCCTCAATGAACTTATCATTAATAATAGGTTTATTGCGTAAAATCACGGAATGACGCAATTTTTACACGCGAGCGGAAAATCGCAGCGGATTTACGCTAGTGTACATCAGGCTGTGCTTTCCATAGTTATCCAATGGAAAGCATTCATTGTGTTACCCGCGTGCGGATTATTGCTGAAGATAACGCAATGATATATCCCCCGTGGACAGGAGGCCTACATCAGAATCCTGTACTTATTTACATAATAAATGTTTGTTCGGAATAAAACAGTTTGTGATAAAATTAATAGCATTTCTTATATATTTTGTGGTCGATATCTTACGTATGACGAGAGTTTCTTATCTCCTTTGTTATTTTTTTCCTCGTCCAATTTAGCAACCAGTCAAATGATTTGCCAAAGTTTATGCCCAGATTGGAAAACTCCAGAAAATCATCAGTAATACCATAAGAGATGAATATCTATAGATCAAATGATACGATATGAGGCGTAAAAACGTAAAAATCTGATCATTACGATCATGTTATTTTGTGAGACTACCAATTCCCGGATGCTTGGCAACCAGCTAACGACTGATTTTAAACACAGTATATTGTAGCAAACTAAAAGCATCTTACTGGAACTCCTTTTTCACCCTTCTCTCCTTTCATTCCGGAACGTCCAGGCGTTCCCTAAAAGTAGAAAGAAAAATGGTAGTTGAGACTTTTATGGAGATAACTAAGAGGTCAGCCATAACACTGAAACTACAAACTCCTGATTGGTGAAGATAATGGTACCTGTTAAGGGGTGGGATATATTAGGCAGCAAATGAACAGGCACTTCTCAGAGTTAATATTTTGAATGTCGGGAAAATGGGCAAGTGCATGGAACTGAGCAATTTTGACTTGGGCCAAATTGTGACCGTTAGGGCTCCTTCACATGGGCGCAAACCACATCCATTAAAACCCATTGATTTCAATAGGTTCCCTCACATGCAGTATTTTTGCACACAAGATTTGGTCACGCGAAAAAATATGCAACATGCTCTATTTTTGTGCACATTTGCACACCCGAGGGCCCATAGGAGTCTATGGGGTGCGCAAATATGCACTTGTTCCAAACTGAATTGCGCACTGACATGCACAATTTTGCAGTATTAATTGATAACACCAGGAACTAATTAGGCTGGCCCTCCTACTAAGTCAACTGCCTCACCTACTAAGTAGGCTGCCCTGCCTGTTCAAACATGGCGCAGTTATATACCACATCAATGTGAACAGGCCCAACAGCACAAAAAAGTACAATAAAGGAGTGTGGTTACACTTGTAAGAGGATATGATAGCGCTCCATTCAGAGCACAATCCCGTCACGCTCTCGCAAACATGAATGCATCATTCTTGTGTGAAGGATCTCTTAGATGACCATGGAGCAAAAGAAAAAAGTGGTCTGCTCTAATCAGTCACATTGTCATGTAGACAGACGTTCATATGTGTGTCGCTTACCTGGGGAACAGCTGACACCATGATGCACTATACAAAGATGGCAAACTGGTAGATGAGGTGGAAAGCTCTGGGAAATGCCCTGCTGGGTCTTGGCATCCAGGTGGGTGTTACTTTGACACATACCACCTACCTAAACATTGTGCAGACCAAGTACACTGCTTCAAGGCAATGGTATCCTCTAATGGCAGTGACCTTTTTCAGCAAGATAATGCATCCTGCCACACTACAAAAAGTGTTCAGGAAGGGTTCGAGGAATGTGCCAAAGAGTTTGAGCTATTTTTTTTACTTCGCCTCCAAAGTCCTAGATCTCAGTTCAGTCTAACATTTGTGAAATGTATCAGAAAGCAAGTTTGATCAATTTTACAAGGTCCCATTTTACAACTTGCAAGACTTAAAGGATCTGCTGCTAATACCCTGGTGAAAGATACCACACAACACCTTTAGGGGTCTGGTGGAGTCCATGGCTTGGCACATGAGAGCTGTTATGGTGGCATGAGGGAGACCTACACAATATTAGACAGGTAGTTCTATTGTTATTTCTGATCGGTGTACATAGATAAAAAGCACCATACCTCTTCTCCATAAAGTCCATCAAATCCACCTTCTCCTTCTTCATGCTAAATAAAAAAGAGGACACAAAATTATTTTCGACTGAGTACATTATTTCAAGCAGCTCTGTTTTACTATACAGTAAGGCAGTGTGTGTATAATGTGAGTTTTGAGGCAGCAGTATACATAGTGGGTATTTTTTACATACATTGGTCTACATGAGCTAAGAAAAAAAAAGATACAATGTAACTTATGTAAAAATGATACAGTGTATCATATATCGTTTCACCTCATCTTATGATATCTCAGTAAAGTAGGCCTTCTGATGTATTGTGTCTATATGGGCCAGAACTTTGGAATTGGAAATAATGACATGCAACAAACCTAACTACAATTTTTTATCATGAAACAAGAATTTTTAGAAAAAGTCTCCAGACTGATTGCATATTTGATGAAAATGAATGTGACGAATTGTGTCTCTGGTGTTATGTGTAAAATGTATCTAGAAAGCTGGGACTCATCCAGATCTTGTCCATTAACATGATTGTTTCTTATTAAGAACCAATTCAGAGGATGGGAATATGAAGTTAAAGAATAGAATCTAAGTATAATTCGACCGTATGTGCCCAGGCATCAACAAATCATTCTTGAATTTTGAATTCATGTTCTGCCCCATTTCTGTCGCACAGATTTGGATGCATTGGTAATTTGATTTCTCAGATTTAAAACTCCCTTTTAGTACATTTATGGGAATAATGAATAGGTGGATTCCCTCTTTTAATCAGCAAATTAACAAAATTGCAAAACAGGCACATAAATATACAGGCGTAGACATACAGACCTGCTCTCCTGAAAACCCTCTGTTCCCCTGGGAAAGAAGAAAAAGAAATACATAAAATATATAAATACAGATAAAATGGTTAGTAGTAAATATAAGCACTGCCGCTCATTATGTATAACTTAATTGGTTTTTTAGGAAGGGTTTTTTTGAAAAATCCAGGAATGTATAGAACATGGTGACAACCACAAATCATCTGAGCTCTGTGAATTCTATTGTTGTCAACTACTGTAAATCTCCTCCAGGAGGCTTCCAGCTTCCTGTATAGGACACATGGTTATCAGTCATGTCTGGAGTGGCCTGGGCCTTGCACAGTGCCTGCGGCAAGCATGCTACTATCTGGGGCAGAACCAAGACTGCAGCTTCTCCTGTGCTGGTTGTATGCCCTAGATAGATGGGAATCAAACACTTGTTTGGCTGACAGCTATTCCTCCCGCCTCCACCCCTTCAATATAATTGACAGACGGGAATTAGTCTGTAGCTTATCTTTTGTGAGAATGAAGGATCGTGCATGTTGAGATCCAACATGTCCAATATTTATTTCTTCTAGCACGATTGGGGGGGGAATCTGGACCCCTCCATTCACATTAGATAGTAGTAGCAACTGGTCAATGTGCATCTAATAAGTGTTGACCCCTTCGGACTGGCACATGTGGCTCTCTAGCATCTGGCTCATAATTTGGAATGCTCCATATGTGGTAACTATAGGTTCTGCCAGAAGATGTATTCTGGCCACCTCTTATTATGGGATGTCCAAGAAAGCAATCATCGGACATTTAGTTACCAGAGCTACTTCCTTTAGACAGCTGGCAGACACAATTGGAATCTTGCTAATTGTTTTTCTCCTTCTAGCCTTGTTGCTTTAGATTTGGACCTCCCAAGCATTACTTCATTAGAGCCTTGGTTTACATATCACACACTGATTAAAACTAATAAACGTAAACTAATAATACATGAAAGCTCAGAGCTATGGTTACATCACAACAGTCATGAAAAGGTTGTAAATCTGTGCTGTTTGCATCTATGACCAAAATCAGGAAACTTGCCATCCAAGTGTAAAAAATGGGAAGAAATAGTCTGTACGTTAGGTAACGATGGTGCACATGTGAGCTGCTTTCTGCACCACGTCTTCCCTAAAATGTTATCTATGCATGTGATATAAATGTCCCCTACAAAGTATCTAGAAAGATATTACATTCAGATCCTGTAAACTCATTATAGGAGGATAGGGAATACTTTGCTGATTGTCAGGGTGTGGGGTCTCACTGCTAAGACCCCAATCAATCCCAAGAGCGGACGCCTCGTGTCCTCCATCCTGCTCAGTGTGGGCTTAAGTTCTCAAGATCAGCGGGCGGGTCTGAGCAGTGAAACCCCACCGATCAGCAGGTAATTCCGTCTACAGTGGATAGGGGGTAATTTGTGATCCCAGTACAACCTCTTTAAGGCTTTATTCTAATAACGTACATTTAAATTCACAGTGTTACCTTGGGGCCTTTGACTCCATCACATCCTTTGTCACCACTTACACCCATTGCACCAGGTAACCCTCTATTGCCCTTTAGGAGATAAAAGTCAAAGTATACTTAAAAACAGAATACCATACAAAGCTTATTATGTTAATCGTATAGTTAAACCAAGATACGGGTCTTCAATATTCACTCCATGCAGTTTTCAAAACTTTCAGCTTATCAGTTATTGTGACGCTGAATTTCTCTAATTGGAAAGCTTCATTTGTAGAAAACGTAGTTCATTTATTTTATATTAAAAAGTAGTGAAACTTTGTGTTTCCATTTCTCCTAATTTTACAGGATCTCTGTATACTTGTCATTGTTTGCAACCAGCCAGGACATGACAACTGTTTTTGACACAATTATTTAAGGTGGACACTATTAAGACTATTACCATTCAGGGGTACTCTGTTCGGGACAGTTATTTTGGGGGACACTATATAGTCACTTACTATAATGGGTACACTTCCAGGCACTTTAGGGGCACTCCAGCAAAATTACCTTTTTAGGTACTTTGTGGGCACTTTTAATGATAGATTGTTATATCCTCTAACCACTTTTTTCAGTTACCCTGAGTGGCATTATTGGGGTCTCTATTTTCTTGGTAGGGTTATTGTTGGAGGTACAAATACTATTGAGACACTATCTGCTTAGCACCATTATTGTTGGGGGTGCATGCACAACATTAATTAGAGTCAGTGACGGGATCTGTACACAGTTATTTTCTGGGGCATTATTTGCAGCAGTATTGATGGGACACTGTCTATTTACAGTCATTTTGTGGGGCACTACATGTGCAGCATTAATATTATTTAGAATATATATATATATATATATATATATATATATATATATATATATATATATATATATAAACATTATTTTTGGGGTGACTAGTGATTTTACTATTATTTATGCAGCACTACACTTGGGGCAGCACAGGAGGACACTGTTAGGGCACCAGGATTGGAAGTTTATGTTGAGCAGGTGGGGATGACTATTAAAAAATATGGAACCTAATAGGTTTTGAGAGACAACTTTGCAGAAACGAGTCGCGGTTGGAAGAAGAGTCATGGTGGCCTGGGCTGAATGGAGAAGATAAGGAAAGAGAAAATCTGCAATTAGAGAAGACATAGTCTGTGAGTCACTGGATGTGTTATGCATTTGGACTAAGCCTTACCCTTATTATAATCTTCTGCATCGTCTGTATATGAGTTTAGCTTAAAGGGGTTGTTCATGAATTTAACAAAATAGCTACTGTCTATGCAGTCTGTGGAAACCCATCCTAGGATGATAGACTTCTAGGATATATTTCCACAGCCTGCATGGAGAGTAGCTATTTTCTTGAATAACCTTTGAAAAGTAATATCTATCCAAGGACAGTGTTTTTTAGGAACCTAACAATGTCCACGATAACTTACATGCCCATTCCCTCTAATGATTCTATCACAATTTGGTACCAATAAATATCAAGACTCTCTCAAGCAACAACAGTAGATCTCCAGCTGTTTAAGATTGCCTGATCTGTTGGAAGTTCACCACTTTTAGTCCCTGTCAAAGTTTAATTGATGATATCCAAATGTTATCATATTGTCTCATTGATAAAGAATTATGCAATTTAGTATCAATTTTACAAAAAAGTTAAAATGACCTGCTTTAACCAAAAAATGAGCCATTTTTACTTTTTTAGAGATCTACTGTTGTTGAACCACGTTAAAATCAATGGAGTGTGCTACCCATAAAAAAACCCCAGAAAACATGTTTCAAGCATGAAGTGACTAACAGCATCTAATGCCACTTTATACAGTGGTATGGTCACTAAATAGACAATTTCCTCCACCATATCTGGAAGTCTACTGCAGTTTTTTGACCTATATTAACAATAATGATGACAATTTGTCATTCACAAGCAATTCCCACATATCTATTATCTCTTTTCTAGATATTTAATTAACAGGAGATCTAATTATGGCTAAAGTTGTCTCTTCACTGTACAGGAAGCCTCTAGTCAGCTTAGAGGGCTTGCTTTTGTGAATCCTTATAAGTCAAGAAAGCACTAAAATTCGAACTAGGCTTGAGTGAAGCGGTTATTCCCACCCTCTTCTTGTTAAGGCTATAGTTAATTATTACTCAAGACAGAATCCAATGTGTGGCAAAGAAATCCATGTCTTTAGGTAATTGTTGCCTAGCTTATTCTCATATTCTCATTTGTCTTCTACATGGCAGTAAGATTGCTATAGGTATGGTCACAGCCGATACAGCACTTGCAAGTGCATTAAAATATGCTTTACATTTATATCAGATGTCACTCATTGAACTTATTCCATCAAAAATATACTGACCGTGACACCTCTTACATAGTATATCTTATAGAGTGTTCCTCTTGTCATGTACAATACATTGGCTGTGCCACACATAAATTAACCCTTTCCAACCCAAAGACTGACCTGTTCTGACATCATGAAATTCCTCTATAGCTCCGATGTCGGAACAGGCCCGCCACTGCAGTGCAAGAGTGCATCTGCACCTGCTCGTCAGACACATTGGGCGCAGATGCACTCTTGCCCTGGTCCTCATCGAGGACCCCTTAGGAGAAGGCAGAAAGTGTTTTTATCCCTTTCTCCCTCCTCCTTTACACATTACACAGCGCTCAATTAATGCTATGAAATGCAGAGAAAATGCGGAAATAACACATCATGTGACCGCCAGGAGCCTCCTGACCGCAGCTGTCACTCCCAGCCCAAATCAGGAGGATTGCCCGGCGATCATGTGACCAACGGCACCCTCCTGATCTCTGTCAGAGATCAAGAGGTTGAAGGGCGAATGCCAGTCTCTCCAGTTCCAAATAAATTAGAGCTGGGGGGAATGTAGGGGAAAAAAATTGGATTAGAAAGAGTTAAGATTTAGAAAACCGGAACATCTTTTGGAAGTTTCTGCTGCCACAACACGTAATCAATCTGTTGCCCCTTTACATTTTACACAACATCACCATGGCAAAACAAGTTCACTTTATGTGATTGGCATTGAAAAGGTTGACCGGCAAGTGTGAGGAAGAGATGGCAATAAAAGCTTTTGGTCCGACAAGCATACTAGACCATGGAGAAGTGTTCTTGTCTTCCTTTGGGTGTGAATTCTATTTTAATTGATAATTTGTTTTATAAGATTGTTTGCATAGATTACTTGATAGGGGCTGACGGTCCACTCCATATGTTTTGTATAGCTCACTGGTGTATAACTTAAAGGGGTTGTCCCGCGGCAGCAAGTGGGTCTATACACTTCTGTATGGCCATAATAATGCACTTTGTAATGTACATTGTGCATTAATTATGAGCCATACAGAAGTTATAAAAAGTTTTATACTTACCTGCTCCGTTGCTAGCGTCCTCGTTCCCATGGAGCCGACTAATTTTCGCCCTCCGATGGCCAAATTAGCCGCGCTTGCGCAGTCCAGGTCTTCTCCTGTTCTCTATGGGGCTCCGTGTAGCTCCGCCCCGTCACGTGCCGATTCCAGCCAATCAGGAGGCTGGAATCGGCAATGGACCGCACAGAAGAGCTGCGGTCCACGGAGGAAGAGGTTCCCGGCGGCCATCTTCACCGGTAAGTATAGAAGTCACCGGAGTGCGGGGATTAAGGTAAGCGCTCCGGTAAGCTTTCTTTAGGTCCCTGCATCGGGGTTGTCTCGCGCCGAACGGGGGGGGGTTGAAAAAAAAACAAAACCGTTTCGGCGCGGGACAACCCCTTTAAGGTTTGGCTGCCATTTAATGTATGCTGCGATCCAGAGCTTCATGCTCGAAACCAGTTTGCATTGTTTTTAATGGGCTTTTAACATGATTCAATAAATGTTTATGACATTTACTACTTCGGGCTGGAGACATATTTCTGCTTTGTGTCAATTGCTTGGGAATCAGTCTGGTGTGTTTTTTCTCTGTGCTTCTACAAGGAATGCCTGACAGCATTGTATTGTAGATGGTGAGATATGCTATTTCCTTTTTCTCTTTTAGATGCCATTATAATCAATATTGTCCATCCAGCACCGTTCTTTAATGTCAGAATGGACTCAGCATCCTGTTTTCCTGCCCCCCATAATGAGACATGAAAATGGCAAGCTTAGCACAAGTGTGCACAGAGCTTTCGGTATAAGGATCTTTTTACCTTTTAGCAACGCTGTTGCATATATTTAGAAACATAGAAAATTGATGGCAGAAAAAGAGCACCTGGTACATATAGTCTGCCCTTATATTATTTCCTTTTCTCTGAGGATAGATATGCAAAATCCCATCTCCACATATCAAACAATGAACTACATAGAATGGATACAGAAGACTCACCTCTGGCCCTTGTTCTCCGTCATATCCTGAAAAACCTTTTGGTCCAGGCAGTCCCTGTATAAATGGGAATTATGCAGAATATGAATTCAGATTATAACTGTATTTATGCTTATTATAATATCATTTAATATTGACATTGGAAAAGTATATTGTAAGACATGACTAATACTTTAATATAACGTGATAAAGATGCCAAGCAGTACACCAGTATTATAGTATAATGAGAGCTGCATTCATTAACATGGCCCACACTAATGGAGAAATATGGTGCAGCCACTAAGGTTGAACATACTTTAGAAATAGACTATGTGGCTGCTGTAGGACCCTGGGAGAAAGAATACCCAGCCTTGGTTGGTCCAATCCCTTTGGCTACTGGCTGGCAAGAAAATGTACAGGACAGCCCTCTCCAAATAAACTGTATTGTCAGCAGGCAAGGGTGGGAGAATGGCCCAAGGGTAATGGAAAGGATGTAGAGAAGGAAACAAGCATTGGGCTATTATATCTTTGGGGAAAAAAACTTGATCGTATTATGGGGAGCCAACGTGACCTTGTTAGGGGGTCCCTCTCTTCTCCGTATGTTGCTGTTTGCTACATTGATTTGTTTATACTTTTAGAATATTTTTCTGAATCTTGTATATTATTCTTTCTCACTGATGCCCAACTGGCAGCTGAGTGCTTTAACTGTGCCGTGGTTAAGTAAAGACTCTTTGGTGATAAACCACAATATCTACACTACAGATGAGCACATCTGTACAATCTTTATCTACTACGAATGATATTTGTTATTCATACTTTTCGTCCTTCTACTCCTTGGACTCCAGGTGGTCCACTGTTTCCAATGCATTTACAGAATACACAGCAACACGTCTTCTCATAAACATGGGACTAATAGAGAAATAAAGATTTGTTAATTCTTTACTGCTGTAACTATACAGTCTATGATAGTTTAATTATAGTTAATATTAATTAATTTAAAGTTTACATATTTCTTACCATATTGCATATCTCCTGTATAATTGCCACATTACTACATTAGTATTTACAGTATTTGTAAAGAAAATTTTATCATGTTTAATAAGTATGCAAAGTATGAACACAAATCATATCTTGAAGAATTTACAGTTTGTAAAAATATCTATCTATCTCATATCTATCTATCTATCTATCTATCTATCTATCTATCTATCTATCTATCTATCTATCTATCTATCTATCTCATATCTATCTATCTATCTATCTATCTATCTATCTATCTATCTATCTATCTATCTATCTATCTATCTATCTATCTATCTGCCTATCTATCTATCTCATATCTATCTATCCATCTCATATCTATCTATCTATCTTATATCTATCTATCTATCTCATATTGGTATTATTGTATCTTGACGCCACCCAAAGCTAAGGGTTTGACAGGAGGAATGCCCCTCCCACACCCCTAGCTCCCGATAGGGTCAATAGCTGCAGGTCCCGGAAGGTGCAAAATGCCTGAAATGTGAGGCGTATTATGTGCTGTGTGACTGAGCAGCCCTCCACAGTGGAACACCAGTCCCCTGGACCCGGAGCTGTGGCCTCCCAGCTGTCCTCCTCCTGCAGGTGTATGCGTCTGCAGGCTGTAACTCAAATTTCCACACCACTGTAGGCTCCCAGCTGTCCTCCTCCTGCTGCTCTATGCAGCCGCAGCCTCTAACTCACAGACGGCCTCCGCTGTAGGCTCTCTGCTCTGCTCATGCAGTGTGGAGGGGGGATGCATGTAAAGGAGTGTAGCACGCCGCTGGTGGCTCACTGCAGCTATGGTGCTGTGTCTGTGGACGGCGTGTATGACTTACGGGATGTCCGCCACTGTGTCCTCCCTGCTGTTACAGATATGTGGCCTGGGGGGGGGCCTTCAGGGCACTGTGTCCTCACTCATGCCGACACCGCTCTGCACTTTAAGACAGAGCGGGGTGCTGCTTTCTGGTTTTCCGCCGGGGAAGCTGGGTTTCCACTGGGGCAACCATCGCCTGCGACCAGACTTTGCGCTTCAACACAGAGCGGGGTTCCGCCTTCTGGTCCGTCGGCAGGGAAAGGGGCTTTCAGCTGGGCCAATCCTCGCCTGCAGCGCCGGCCATGATGACCCCTAGTTGCAGGCTGCCATGCATTAAAAGCAATTGCACCTGCACCATTAGCTTACTGGGCTGCCAGGATCTGAGCTATGCAGCCAATCATGTACAGGGGGCGTCACTCTCCTCTCAATCTTGACTCCACCAGGACTTCCTGGCGGCGTCAAGATACACTAATACCTCTTATATCTATCTATCTATCTCTCTCATATCTCTCTATCTCATATCTATCTATCTATCTATCTCATATAGTCAATGGACAGTAAACGTAGTCAAACAAGCTGTGTTAAACGTAAAAACATGAATTGAACAATATTTGAAAAACAGCTACATTATAGACCTTATTGCTCAGACATTCATGACTGGAGGAAGAAACATTATAACACCAGGGATTGCAGGCAATGTCAGAAGCAGGAGGATTTTGGTTTGAGCTGGCCCTTTAAGGAGTTGGGAGTCAGCAAGTGTGCACAACACTTGAGGTCCCAGTGACACTGGGCAGGGCAACACAGAACCAGAGGAGTCGGTGAAAAGAAGCAGGGTACCAACCATGGAAGAGCGGACCAGGGCAAGGGTGGACAGGATGCCAGGTGAAGATGGGAGGTAGGAGAAGGCATGATAAAATTAAATAAACTCACAGTTTGTCTGGCTAATCTAACTCCAATATCAGGCATCCCAATATGCATCTGATATCTGTATTCAAAGCCTCTGCCGAATTCAATATGTTTGATATCATCATATCGATTTGCTCCTTCCAAAGCAACGGTTACTAAGGCATTTAACCCTAAAATATATATATATAGATGAAAGTATTAAAGTGCATAATTTTAAATATTGCAACATATTAGCAGTAAACCCTATCAGTAAGCTTGGACAGCACATCAATGATATCTATAGGGAATACACATAAAAGCTAGGTTTACATGAGAGATTAAAGGGATTCTCCAGTACTTTTACTATTGATGAATTTTCCCCAAGAAAGGTCATCAATCAACTGGATTCTACCGCTCAGAATCCCCGCAGATCAGTTGATCATCAAGACCGTTGTCAGTGTGGAAAGCGCTGGAAGCAGATTCCATTGTCAACATTACAGCGGCCCAATTTGGTACTACAGGCACAGCTCCCACTTAAGTGAGTGCCAGGAATCAGACGATTGGCAGGGATCTCGAACTGTAGACCCCCGCTGATCAACTATTGACCTATCCTGCCTTGAAGTCATCAATAAAATCCACAGTGTATGTCAATTCGGCTGCAGAATTTTTCTGCATCATGTTTACAAAATTTTTAAAATCCCATCCATGGGACTTAAATTACAACATTGAATTTATACTGTGGACTTTCAGGGCAAGATGTCCCACAACATTTACATGCCTATGTGAATATACCCATATAGCAGCAATCCATGCATAACAGAATTTATAGATCTCAGAGATGCTTCAGCTCATACCTGAGAAGAGATGAGCAAATAGTTTTATAGGTTCATGATTTGCAGTCAAGCAAGGCTGTATGAGAGGTTTGACTAATAGAACATTCTCAAATTCACCACTTTTAAATCATGTGACACATGACACAACCCCCCAATATAAGTCAGTCTAGTCTTGACACAAGTTTCAGCATAGGAAGGAACATTAAAAGAGCTCAGCCATTCTGATTTACAAGAATCAGCAAGCCAAATTCTCAACTACCCCCCCCCCCCCCCCCCCAAAAAAAATAATGAATGAATAGCACTGTACCTTGCCTTCGAAGATCCTGCATTGTTCGGCTAAGGTCTTCCACATTTTCGTCTAGGCCATCTGTAAAGACCACGATCATCTATATCGCAAAAACAGAAAGTATGATTTGAAGAACAGGAATTCAAGTCATCTGGATTCTAAGTTATGTAACCATGACTGCACTTGCCTTTTGTATATCTGAGTTTTTAAATGTCTTCCACATCAACTGAAGAGCACTTGATGTCATATTGAAAGGTCCAGTGACATTACTGTTGATGAGCGTCTGAGCTAAATCCGGAGTATAGGTGTGAAAGGGAATAGAAATTGTTCTATTAACATTCGGCAAGTAAAAGGCTGCACTGATTTGAGGTTTTACACCAGGATTGCAGCTGGGACTTCTCAAGTTCATCATGGTGTTTAAGATATCTGCGATGCGGGCTTCCAGAACGTTTTGCCCACTAAATAACTTGGCACTTTTGGGATAAGTTGATATGTCAAAACCAACTACGATATCAACTGAACAATCTAAGAAGAGAGAAAGAGAAAATACAGAACATATCAGGAAGTAGTATGAACAATTACAGCAGTTATAAAATTGGTCAATCGTACAATATAACAACGTCATGATATAACACTGGTTGTAGCTCACGTGTGTATTTACTTACAACTGTATACTGCATTGAGGTCTTAGGCTTGCACAATACTTTTTTTGTACATTATCCATTGATAAAGTTATTTTGGTGATGTAAAAGTTGCTTAGAGTTGTTAGTTTTACTACCATACAACCATCCGCACGGCTTCTCTTTTTGCATACGTCTAGAGATGAGCGAGCATACTCGTCCAAGCTTGATGCTCGTTCGAGTATTAGCGTGTTCGAGATGCTCGTTACTCGAGACGAGTACCACGCGGTGTTCGAGTCACTTCCATTTTCTTTTAAGAAAAGTTTGCGCCGTTTTCTGGCCAATAGAAACACAGGGAAGGCATTACAACTTCCTCCTGTGAAGTTCCAGCCCTATCCCACCCCCCTGCAGTGAGTGGCTGGGGAGATCAGGTGACACCCGAGTATATAAACTGGGGCCGGCCCCGGCTCGCCACAGATGCATGCTGAGAGACATTAGGGAAAGTGCTGTCCTGCTGTAGCTGCTATAGGGAGAGTGTCAGGCTGTTATCTTCGTCTTCAAGAACCCCAACGGTCCTTCTTAGGGCCACATCTGACCGTGTGCAGTACTGTTGAGGCTGCTTTTAGCAGTTTTGCACATTTTTTTTATTTTTGTATATCGGGCGTGCAGACCATAGCGTCCTCAGTCTGCAGTCATTTTACTGAGTATAGGGGCAGTACTGGTGAGGCAGGGACAGTGGTACAGGGAAAGAGATATACTGGCTATATAGACTGTGGGCTTTTTCAAAAAAATTGGAAAAGAAAATCTTTGGGCTGTGACCGTGTTCAGTTTACTGCGTGTCTGCTGGGGGTAGTAGTCGCTCACTATTACCCAGCTAGGTGTTACTGCAGCCTTGCACATAATTTTTTCTGGCTGCACTGTGCTTTCAATAACCACAGTCATCCTCCAACAGGGAAATCCATATACAGGCTATATAGGCAGTGGGCTTTTTCCCAAAAAATGGAAAAAAATACTATATTTGGGCTTCCTATGACCGTCTTCAGTTTACTGCGTGTCTGCTGGGGGTAGTAGTCGCTCATTATTACCCAGCCAAGCCTGTGAACGTGTACAGCTTACTGCGTGTCTGCTGGGGGTAGTAGTCGCTCATTAATACCCTAGACTGCTACTACTACTGAAATGGAACTAATACTGTGCTCCCCCTATACCGCTGCTTTGGAATTGTTACTGGGGCCTGTCTTGACTGCTACTATTACTGAAATGGGCGGTTGGGCAGCATGTTACCCAGGAAAAGTGGCCGCGGAGTGTCATGCAGGCAGTGATTGTGCTTTGTTGGAGGTAGTGTGGTGCTTAGCTAAGGTATGCCTTGCTAATGAGGGTTTTTCAGAAGTAAAAATTATTGGGAGGGGGAGGCCCACTCTTGCCGCTATTGTGGCTTAATAGTGGGACCTGTGAACTTGAGATGCAGCCCAACATGATGCCCCTCGCCTGCCCTATCTGTTTCTGTGTCGTTCCCATCACTTTCTTGAATTTCCCAGATTTTCACAAATGAAAACCTTAGCGAGCATCGGCGATATACAAAAATGCTCGGGTCGCCCATTGACTTCAATGGGGTTCATTACTCGAAACAAACCCTCGAGCATCGCGGGAAATTCGACTCGAGTAACGCGCACCCGAGCATTTTGGTGCTCGCTCATCTCTACATACATCCATTTTAAGATGAGTGTACAAATTTTGGAAAACTTTAAATTACAACCCAATTGTGCATTTCATAAATGTAAAGGAATCGTTTGCGTTTTATACAGTGCGGTAAGTTATTAGATCATACTTACTGTTTGCTGTTATGGGTTCACATATATCTCTGACAACTCTCTTTTTAATATTTTTTAATTCATCAAAATTGTCAACAGAAAACTTTGAGCTTCCAGATCCAGCAATTTGAAGAAGTTGTGTGTCAGACACATTTCCCACTCCTACAGCATAAGTAAATACACCTCTACTTCTTATAGCTTCTGCAGGTTTTGCAACTTGATCATATGAGTCGCCGTCTGTTATCACGATTAATATCTGCTGTACGCCTTCATTAATACGACTTTTAGCTTTTTGACTCAGTAGGTTTTTATCTGTTTTTGTGAGAGCCTCCCCAATAAGGGTGGATCCACCAATTTGACTAATCGCTTTAACCTTTTCTTTTAAAGTTTCTTTATCCGTGTATGTTTGAAGATGAAATTCTGGACGGAATGTATCACTATATTGAGCAACGCCCACATGAACTTTGTTGGGACCAATGTCAAAATCCTCTATTACAGATACCATGAATTCTTTCATTATTATGAAATTATCAGGCCAAATGCTATTAGATCCATCGATTAGAAAAGTTATGTCTGCCTCTTCTCTTTCACATTCTGAAAAATATCAACATCACAGAAAAATTAATAAATACCAAACGAAACAAATTAAATAAATCCATCACCCGTATCGTACATGTCAAAAAGCAGCAGGTCTTCTAAACTTCACGACTGGTTGAAAAACCTTTAACAGTAACAATTGAAACAGAATACCTATGCTTTCATATCAGTCTTTCTGATGTAGAACTGAACTCAACCCATATTACATCAACTGTATCAAGCTCAATGGACTAGTCCAAAAATATAATTTTTCTTCTGCTCCATCCCTTTTTTAGATCATTTTGAATTTTAGATCATTTCTTTTTTCCATAACCCAACTGCTTTGTTGACTTCAGTTCTCAATTAGATTAGAGAAATTTTCAAAAATTTTCTGTATGGTGCAATATTCATGATTTCTTTAAAATACAGTGTAAAAGTTCTACTAAGCCTGATGCAGAACTCACTTTAACAATGCCACATTAAACTCTTTGTATGATATTTGTGGGAATTCATGCTGAAAATGCATTCTTCAATTTCCTTCTGCTAGACATAATGTGACATGTGCTGTGCAAAGTTTTCTATTTGTCGAAAGAGCATACTTATATGTCATGGAATTTTTACGTTTCGCTACTATAAAGTGAATATCAATCTTTCTCTTGCATTGTAGTGGTTTCCTCCCTTTTGCGTCTTCCCTGAAGAGCAGTTGTTGCACCTTTAAGTAATTGTTCTAGGGCAGTGATGGCGAACCTTTTATAGGCCGAGTGCCTAAACTGCAATCCAAAACCCGCATATTTATCGCAAAGTGTCAACATGTCAGGGGGCGGGGCTTATCACGGCATATGATTTTACCTCTGTCGTTCTAAAATGTACAGGGCCGCTTCAAAATAGACAGCGTGCAGATTCTGACTTCTTTTTGGATGCGGAAATACTGAAGATTGTCCTCAGCGGAAATTTCTGTCGCAAATTCTGCAGCATTTCCGCCTCCAAAAAGCAGTCAAAATCTGCACCCTGTCTATTTTGAAGTGGCCCTGTCCATTTCCGCCAAATGTAAACATACGCCAGCGGTAATAGAGACACCCCCCCTGGCGGTAATAGTGACCCCCATCACCGACCCCAGCAATAATAGTGAACCCCACCCGAGCGCCCCCCCAGCGCATAAAAGCAACACCCCACAGCGGCCCCCCCAGCGCATAAAAGCGACACCCCACAGTGGCCCGCAGCGCCTAAAAGCGACACCCCATAGCGGCCGGCAGCGCATAAAAGCGACACCTCACAGCGGCCCACAGCACATAAAAGCGACACCCCACAGCAGCCCCCAGCGCATAAAAGCAACACCACACATCGGCCCCCCGCGCATAAAGCGACACCCCACAGCGGCCCCCAGCGCATAAAAGCGACACCCCACAGCGGCCCCCAGCGCATAAAAGCGACACCCCACAGCGGCTCCCAGCGCATAAAAGCGACACCCCACAGCGGCCCCCAGCGCATAAAAGCAACATCCCACAGCGGCCCCCAGCGCATAAAAGCGACACCCCACAGCGGCCCCCAGCGCATAAAAGCGACACCCCACAGCGGCTCCCAGCGCATAAAAGCGACACCCCACAGCGGCCCCCAGCGCATAAAAGCAACATCCCACAGCGGCCCCCAGCGCATAAAAGCGACACCCCACAGCGGCCCCCAGCGCATAAAAGTGACATCCCACAGAGGCGCCCAAAGCATATTAGCGACATCCCACAGCGGCGCCCAAAGCATAATAGTGACATCCCCCAGCGTATAAGCGATATCCCACAGCGGCCCACAGCCTAATAGTGACATCCCATAGTGTCCCCCAGTGCAATAGTGACATCTCATTGCGGCCTCCTCTCCCCTACTGACTCACCTCAGTTGTGGTGCGCTCTCCTCCTGCATCTCAGCCTCTGCCACAGCTCCCAGGGTCAGCGCTGTTCTCTGTCCCGGCGCTCCCTGCCTCACTGCTGTCCCTCATGCCGGGGCCGCTGGCCAGGCCCTGCACTGCCCGTGCCAGCGCTCCCAGCCTCAGGCCCGCCGCAGTTCTCTGCCCCCAGCCAATCAGAAGCTGGGGGCGTGAACCAGTTCTCTGGCAGGTGTATTATGTCACCACCCCTTACTTCCTGTGGCGACATAATACTCCAGTGCCATCGGATCCCGGCTGTACACTGACGTCACAGTGTGCGGCGGGATCGGCGATGTTAGCACAGCAGCTGAGTGAATGCCGGCAGGGGAGCCGCGGCCCCTGCCGGTATTTACAAGTGGTGGGCGGCCTATGGCGGCGCGTGCCAATAGGGAGGGCTCTGCGTGCCACCTCTGGCACGCGTGTCATAGGTTCGCCACCACTGTTCCAGGGTTTCCACTAATGGAAAGAGTCACCATTGTTCTAAGACTTCAACACTTAATTGTGGGTTGGTAGAGTCCATGAAAGCTAGGAATAGCTTTGTAACCCTTTACAGTCTATATTTCAAGACTTTTTTCAGCTCTATCAGAAATTACCTTTGACTAGAGATGAGCGAGCATGCTCGTTTAGAGCAATTACTCGAACGAGCATCACTTTTTTTCAGTACCTGCCTACTCGTGCGAAAAGATTCGAGGGGCGGCGGGGGCGAGCTGGAGGTTGCGGGGGGTGGGGGTGATCCCCCCCCCATCCGCACCCCGCCGCCCCCTGAATCTTTTTAGACAAGAAGGCAATTACTCGAAAAAAGCGATGCTTGTTCAAGTAATTGCTCTAAACGAGCATGCTCGCTCATCTCTACCTTTGACTGAAAATTGTCTTCTTGTGATCATCACCCTCATAAGGATCACTCTATAGTCAGATTTAGATTTAATTTGTGAAATTATAGGAAGCTTTTGAATATCTTACAACAATTCTACAGGACTAATTTGATCATCTTAAAGCAGTCTAGAGTCCTTGGGACATATATTGGATCATACTTTTCCACTTATACTACAGCAATATTATTTCATTACCGGATGTAGTTTGTGACAGATTATAAAGAATATGACTCACCTGTTCTTCCACATGCATCATCTGATATATTCTTAAAAATATCCTTTAATTCATCAAATTTGTCAACAAAGAACCACTTGCCCTTGGTTCCTGCCATTGTCTGCAACTCTTCAGTTTTGGCCTGAGCTACTCCAATGGCATATATGGTAATCCCAGCATCTTGTAGCTGTTTTGAAGTTTCATTAAGTTTATCCCGATCATGAGATTCACCATCAGTTATAACAATAAGATACTGGGGAATCCCTCTGAGTTGACGACTGCCTTGTTTTTCCGTAAAGAAACTTTTGGAAAATTCCAAGGCCTCAGCAGTATATGTGCTACCGCCTTTAGAGTAATCATTTTGAATATGCTCGATAATTTCCTGTTTATTGTTATATTCATTAAGATAGAACAACTTTTCAGGGTCATCTGAATATTTGAGAGCACCGAATTGAACATTATTTGGCCCAACACTTGATTTATTCACAAATGATACAATAAAGTCTTTCATTGTGTTATATTGTTCCGTGCTTATACTTCCCGATGAATCCATCACAAAAACGATATCTGCAACTTGTATTCTTGCACATTCTGAGAATATAGAGAATAGAACTTGTTACGTAAATCAGAAAAATGTTTCAATTTAAAGATTATTTTAAAAAAACAATATTAATCAGACAAATATCATTTGAATATGATGAGGATTAAGACTATATTCAATTGGGATTTAATTGAAATAATCTGAAGATCCTGTTGCATAAGAAATTATTAACTTAATACAAGCTCCTTGTCCATTAAGAGGAAATCATATCCATCAGGACTGCCTTCTGTGTCAGGCTATCTTGGACAGATGTCAGGGCTCGCTGAGCTTGGAGAACCCATGGTTGTTATGCAAGAAATTTGGTAGGCAGTGAACTCACTGTGTCTATAGACCAAGGTAGTCAAATGTATAGACATAGAAAGAACATAGGAAGGCAACATTTTGGGCCAACACCATTTGTTAAGCAAGCAGGTAATGGGAAAGTTGCCATAGAACCAAAACAAACCTGATGCTGACTCTTATAAGTACCCTCTGTAAAATTAAAATGTAATTAAAGAGGTTAAAACAACTTCAAGACAGCCATATCAATGATCAGTTGATCACTGTAGGTCAATGTCATGTTGTTATAGCAAGGGAAGTTTCATTCACAGGAAATATACTATTACATTCTGGCCATCTACAAGAATGGCTTACTATACAATGAGATATATAATAAGCAGGGGCTGGTCTTACATAGTGCAGGAGCCTCCTCTATGACACCCATATGTCCTCATAAGATAACTCCTTAAATACTATATTTCTTTTACTCCTAGACTTTTAAAAGTTACTATTATATATTTTTAGTTTAGCTTAATTTCCAAAGATAGTTTTTATCAAATCTTATCTAAAAAAGGGTGATTGGAAAACGAGTATCTGCTAATATGAAATTAGAACATTTAAAACTTGACTATGTGGGATTGAAATATACCTTCCCAGTTTGCTTTATTAGGCACATCATACTTTTCCCCTACACATTTTTTATGGTAATATTGTAAGTGCAATGTAGGATCCATTGAAGAAAGAAGTACTGAAGTATAGAAAGGTAAGTTGAACCAGGAATTGTTTTCTGTTGCGTATGATAGTTGCATGGGTCATTTACGTATATGGTGAATACTGACCTTCAGGAGGATTACAAATTCCAAAAATTAATTCATCTTCTATAGTCTTGAGTGTTTCAAAAGATTCCAGATAGTGCACTCGTTCTATCTTCCCACTTATTTCTAGTAGCTGAGGTTTACTTGCATTAAAAATGCCCACGGAGATAATATTCACACCACTATTTCTCAAAGACTCAGATGGAAGTTTAACTTCATCATGTGCTTCTCCATCTGTTATAAGGATAAGGAATTTGTTCACGTTGAGTCTAGCACCTTTGTTTCCTGTGAAGTACTGGGACACAAATTCCAAGGCTTTCCCAGTGTATGTAGTTTCGCCTATGTATCCCATTTTGTCAATAGCTTCCCATATAATCGCTTTGGTTCCATCCTTATTTAGCTCTAACTCCTCCTTGGGGTTGTCACTGAATTGGACAATGCCAAACTGTACATTATTCGGCCCAACCTCTGTGTTGTTAACCAGGCTTTTCATGAACACCTTCATCTTATTAAATTCATCGATGCCTATACTTCCAGAACTGTCAACCAGGAACATTACGTCAGCTTCTACATTTTGGCACACTGTGAAGACAAAAATGTAATTCTTCAAAATATGCATTTTACAAATCTGTGAAGGCAAAAGTATTTTACTTAGTTACTACTAACAAATTATTTTATCAAAATTAGTCAAAAATTGCTTAAAGATATTCCGATTATATTAACACATCTTTTTAAAACTTTCCGCCTGATGCTTTTTCGGATTTACATGGAAATGTGCGGTATTTCTGGTATGTGTAATATCTTGATTCACTAAGTAATCAAACTTAACATGGTGCACTTAGACAACCACCTTGACAACCATAAGTTTTTTTGTAAAATATCTCAGATCCTGCAGGATTAATATGCCTGACCTCCTGTGCTTCAGGTAGTTTCTCTCCCCAGTGAACTCCCTGTCCCTGTCCTGGACCGACCCTGCCACTAATTGGGACTTACTGTAAAAGTCTGCCCCTGCCTCAAATCCAGCGCATGATTATTATGCTCCAATCTTTGATCAATCTCTACTTTTGCCCGCTCCTATGCTATTCAACTGAGACTTCCTGTTATTGACCCTTGGCTTCCCTTCTGACTATGCTACCCACCTCCTCCATCCATACTGCAAACTGAGACCTTCTGTTGCTGACTCCTTGCTCTTCCCTGACTGCTCTCCAGACCTGCAGCTACTACGTAGACCTGAGGCTACTACACCCTAGTACCTGAAACCACTACAAAATTATTTGATTAACAGGCAGTAAACGCCTGGTACCACTATGATCAACAGAAAGAATAAGCCATATCCCTTCATTGCAATACTAAACACAGTACTACACATGTTTAGCGCTGCAGTTCAGCTGAGTTAAATGAAAACAAGGAGTCGCAGTAAGGGCGGCTTCACATGGGTGTATGAGCTTTATGCACATCTCAGCGCAATGGATTAAGCCATGAATGAGGCGCTTTTGTGCACATATTGTCACATTTTACTGTACTTTTGTGCACACACAGGGCATGTTCACATGGGTATGGGACACACCCTTGTCCTGATTTAAAAGGCTATCTAGCGTAATAAGGTCCAAATTTGTTTTTTCCCAGCTTTGAGCTGTATTTTGCGCATCCTCTTGCATATTGCGTGGACATTTGCAAACTCCCCATAGACTTCCACGGAGCCCTCTGGTGCGCAAATGCACAGAAAAAAGAGCAGTTCCTAATTTTTTTAATAGGGAAATTAGAATGAACCCATTGATATCAATGGGTTCTTTTCTTTGCATTTTCTGCTTACAAGTATGTCCCCGTGAAGCCGCCCTAAGGTCAAGTTTCTTCATGATCTGCTGATAATTGGAGTCCCAGGGAAACAAGAAAGGCATATCCAATCTTCAGAATGTAATGGGTGTAAGTGGATTAGTTGATGTTATAAAAGTTATTTGTCTGAAAACCTTTAGGATAGTTCATCTAAGAATTGGACCTTTTTTTCTATCCATGAAGCAAAATTTCAGCTCAAATAAAAGACTTAGTCAAGCTTAAATCAGGATCACCTAAGTAGAAAAAATCATAGATTATAAATCGTGAATATAAAAGTAATTCTGGCCTTCCATTTCTGTAAGCTACCACTTTAGTTAAACATTAGAGATGAGCGAGCACGCTCGATACGGTGAGTTACTCCAGTGAGCACCGCTCATCTAGAGTAACTACCTACTCCTCCGAGCGTGCTTAGGGGGTCAGCGGGGGAGAGCAGATCCCTGCGCTGAGCCAATGAGAGGCAGCAGTCACTCACTCATTCATGAATTCATGAGTGGGTGTGTGAGTGAGATCTGCCTCTGATTGGTCAGGCTGTGACCAATTAGAGGCAGCTCATTCAGCAGGTGGGGATTTTAAATCCCCGACTGCTGAATACTACTCACAGCTGTTCAGAGCAGTTCAGGAGGACTGCCACCGGCCGCGCTAAACTCCATCTGCCGGGACCAGGTGAGTATATATATTTTTTTTATTTTTACACATTTCTGGATGAATTTCAGGGAAGGGCTTATATATTTAAGCCCTTTCCGACAATTCATCCCGCGATCGCCGGCAGACCATTGCTTTCAATGGAGCCGGCTGTATTGCCGGCTCCATTGAATTCAATGGTCAGTGCTCGTTTAATCGAGACGAGTACCGCGTGGTGCTCGTCTCGAGTAACGAGCATCTCGAGCACCCTAATACTCGAACGAGCATCAAGCTCGGATGAGTATGCTCGCTCATCTCTAGTGATATTCTGTCTGTGAGAGTGTGCAAACTCTAATATAAAGGAATGGTTTCATGGAATCTTTAGTGTTCAGTGATCAAGCCGCATTCTACCCTTCAGGCAAAGTTAATAAAAGTAATGTCAGAATATGAGGGAGGGAAAACCCACATGTCTACATGGAGCGCTATAATGTAATGGAAAGTGTACAGCCCCGTCTTTCGCCATGAGGAAGGAATCAAGGAATTTTGTACCTGGACTTGCTACAAGTATGGCTTCTGTCACAGCTGGAAAAGGAAATCCTAGGTTTCATCTTCCAACAGCATAGGACGCCCTCTCTATTATAACAGTGAAATCAGAAGTTAACTCAATAGGCGATTACCAAACAGATGGTTTGCCTGTGCAGGTCATGGTGATGGGGATCTTCTCCCTTGGCCTTCATGTTCCCCAGACCGTAAGCCTTGTGATTTTTTTCTTTTGGAGAGTGTTAAATATAGAATCACCTTACCACCCACTAGAGGCTTAACTTAAAGCTCCTGGGCCAGAATGCAAAACCTGTAACAGGGAACCCCAACTATAATGCTTTATTCATAGTAATAGGCTCCCGATATGAAGAAGAGAGGCCTTATGAGCCCTATAAGGCTCCTGGGCCCAGGTGCAACTACATCCCCTATAGTTACGCCAGTGCCACCCACTATTCATAATCCCCAAGTACGCATCATAGCGTCATTCCATCAGTCAATCGTGATATGCTAAAACACAGATAGCAGAAACTTGACTACATGCTTGATGAGTGTTGAGTGACAAAGTGGTTCCCATTGAACACTTCTGATGCAGAAAACATTTTTAGATGTTGTGCAACAAAACTTTTTAAGAAAATTGTAGATCAATGTATCAGTTTATTGTTCTTTTATTGCATTGTAGACTAGAAATAAATAGCATGATGCTAGTATAAGTAGTGAAGGGGTTAAATGAAACCCTTCTATAGCCATGCATGTTTACTGATGGGACAAACAGGAGATAAGACAGTCTCCTAGACCCCCCTTGCGTTCCGTTGCACTGAATTCATAACGGTTTCAGTATTTGTTATAGTAACGCCTTAAGAGGTGTAACTTATGTCAATCATTTTTGCTTTAGCCTATTATGTATTCTTATTAATCTTGGAGGTATATACTTTTCCCGTGATGTCATTTATGGTACATAAGCTGCATACACCAGAATAAAGTAGAAATCATCTGATACAGCACAGGCTGGTGTGATTTGTATTTCTTCTGGGCCCAGACTTCTGCATGAGATCTGGGATTGTCTTCTCTTTGCTAAACACATAAATTCTCCTTACACTTTTTGAGTTTCTGTTTCCATTGATATTAAATTTATGTATCTGAGTGTCATTAAATTAGTGTTTCAAATCAGGAAGATCATTTGTAATAACTCTGTATATTTGTAAAATTTGGCCAAAATACATAGACGCATTGCGTTTATGTTCTGGTAGTATGGATGTTGGAGTTTTAATTTTGGAAAAATGGAATAAGAAATTGTGAGTGAGAAATTTCCAAGTGCTGAACTTTGTTTTCATAGATTATGTTGAGCGCACCTGGCCGGGGTGAGACTCTACATTGGAAGAATTCCCTCTGAGGACAGAGAGCTGGTTCAGTTCTGCTGTGCTGAGCTTCATGTTTTGTGACACATTATTTTACTTGATTTCCATTCAGTAAAGGAAGTAAAAGTATTCTCCTTCCACATTGCCTGGAAGAGCACCTAGAAAAACCCATGCAGATCTGTCTACTTTTATGGTTTGTCCTTAACCATATTTAATTAATAATACTCTTATAACCATAGCCATAAAACATCAATAAAACACTATAGACTTTGAAAGTCGAGAACTTGAGTATTACAGTAAATCTGTTTTAGGCTTCAAGAAATCGACATGTATTTTAATTAACAATATGGATTACATATTACTGGACGGAGTCAATATTCTATGTGAGCTTAGTTTAAATTATCAATATTCTTCATTCATTTTATTTTACCTTTATTGGAACAGATTTGCTGGACTATCACATTTTTAATGTCCTTCAAAGAATCAAAGTCGTTCACAAAATGGACCCTTTTGGAATCTCCGGCGATTTCCAGCAACTGAGTTTGGTTGGCCTTTTTAACTCCAATTGCATACATGTTTATTTTGTTTTTCCTGAGGATCAAGGAAGCCTCCTTCACACTATCAGCAGATTGTCCATCTGTAAGAACAATAAAATATACAGGCACATTCCCCGGCCTGGCATTGCGGGGATCTAAGATTATTTTACTAGTGAAATTTATTGCTGCTCCTGTAAGTGTTCCTCCACCTAACTGCCTGATGTTCTGAATGGCCAGTTTTAAGTTGGTTTTGCTGTGACTAGTACTAATACTAAACTCCTCTTGATTCTTACTAGAATACTGTACAGCCCCTACTCGAACCTTGTGGGGTCCAATGTCAAACATTTCTACTAGCTCCACCAGAAATGTCTTCATGGCTGTAAACTCCGGGGGTTGAATACTTCCAGAACCATCAATGAGTAGGTAAATATCAGCAATTTCTGTGTCCAGACATCCTGCAGAGGAAGACATTTACAATTATAATAGTGAAAAGATTAATACACTAAATTATGATTTTTAATACTAATTTAAAATAGGTTCCAATGTAAGATAAAAGTTGTAGTCATGATAAACATATGTAGAGCATATATAATGCAAATGAGTAAATTCACATGTCGTAGAAAATGGTGCGGATTTTCCACAGCAGAAAATCCACATCAAAACCGGGTCAAAAGACATGTTGCCATTCATATCATTGGTGTGGATTTTGAAGTGGCATTTAATCCAGATCCACAGCCACAGATTTCACTCCTTCAATAGTAGAAGTGAAGTTTGCTGTAGATTCACATCAAAATCTGCATTAAAATCCACACAAATGGATTTCTTGACACGGAAATAATGCGGATTTTGGTGCAGACTTTCTGCTGCGGAAAATTAGCACCATTTTTTAGCTATATGTTAAGTACCATAGGACTGTATTGTAGCTAGAACCCATGCAATAGAGCCTGTATAGTCAGACATAAGTTCCTATAGCTATGTACTACAGAGTCTTATTCATTCCATATGGTGATGTATAGCGTCTCCATATGGCACTATATTATGGAGCTGTAATGTCCTAGACACAATGCTTCTAGGAGAGAATGACATGATACCTGATGTAACATCCAGCCTCCATACCAAAACAAGAGATACACTATGGGCCTATAGACTTTCATGGACTTGAAATTACTATTGCCTACAACTCATAGCATGTACTCATTCAGATCCTTGAATTTATTACACCAGTTGGTGATATGCTGTGGCCAGCTGAAGTTCTTCTTTATAATATATTTGTAAAACTAGTTGGTTTCTGTATTTTTGAGATTATTCTTTATTATTCACAAATGATGACCACACTTTACAATATCACAATTATTTGCTTTATTTCAGTTGTTGTAAGAACTAGGAGAATACTACCTTGTCTGATTAGATCTGTTTGTCTTGGAGAGGCAAAGATATCTCTGTCAATAGCGTTCAAGATCTTCTTCGATAAAAAATCTGCGTTATTTGGAAGATCAGAAAATGCCTTCAACTTGATCTTATAATATTGAGTTGGATGTGATGAGATTTGGTTCATTTGTGCTTCATTAGCTTGGGAAATGCCCACAGTAAAAACTCTGGCACTTTCTTGCCGAATTAGATGGGCGGCCTCACTTACATTATCTGCAGAGGACCTATGAGTGACCAGGATTGCTATCTGTTCTATTCCTTGGTTCTTTCGGCTTGCTTGAGTGTCACCAAACACTTGACTTCTTGTAAAATTAATTGCACCTCCAATATTTGCAATATTTTCAGTTGATGCTGTCAGTTCTTCTACAAATTTATTCACAATAGTTTTGCTGATTCCTGTACTGAGGGAAGAAATTAATTTGGCCTGACTGTTGAATGCCACCAGGCCAACATGGACACAGTAATCACTTATCTCCAAGCTGGATAAGAAATTGGTTAAGAAATTCCGCAAGTCCTTGTTTTCTGAGGGTAGATGCATCGAAGTGTCCACAACTAGCACCAAATCTGTCGCAATACCTTTGGCACAAACTGTAAAGGTAAAGAAAATGTGTGAATATTGTATGTAGAACATCAATCCATATGCTAATATAGCCATGTTAAACCTATAAAACATTAAAATGTCAATATTGAATACTTTGAATCATTTGGTCTACAGTCCGTCCATTTTAACCCTATAAGATGTAACCTATGATGCATAACTGAAATTTTCAGATTATTGACTGACAATCATATCTTAGACTGAAATCTTACTATCTGTATTATGAAAAGAAGAAATAATATCTCAGCGCCTCAAAGTATAAGGATTAAAAAACTATAAATGTAGAAAATGGTGAGTAATAACTCACCTGGTGCACAGTGTGCTCCTGGTTAGAGGAGCCACCGGCACCTGATATCCACGTTCGCCTTCAGAAAAAGCCTGGTCCTCAATCCTGTGTTCGCAGGAGAGACGTCCCAGGGTGAAAAGCCCTCAAGGCTTTAGATATCCAAACGGGTATGCAATGAAGAAAAGTACCCCCGCGCTCCGGGACCAGGAAAACTCCGTTTTATATTATTAAATACACTTTTATTGCTGCGACGCGTTTCGACGGTACACAGCCGTCTTTTTCAAGCATTACATAAACGAACATATAAACATCTTTATAAGTACAAATAAATCAGTCTCTACTCACTACACCCAGTTACGGAGATATAAACATCTGTATTATTCTTCATTTCTAAGGGCTCATGTCCACGGGCAAAATAAGAATTAAAATCCGCAGCGGATTTTAACTCTTCTCCTGCCCGCGGATCCGCACCCCATAGGGATGCATTGACCACCCGCGGGGTAGATAAATACCCGCGGATCGTCAATAAAAGGGATTTTTAAAAAAATGGAGCATGAAAAAATCCGGACCATGCTCCATTTTCATGCGGGTCTCCCGCGGGGACGGCTCCCGCGGGCTTCTATTGAAGCCTATGGAAGCCGTCCGGATCCGCGGGAGACCTAAAATAGGAATTTAAAAGAATTACTCAACCGGAGCGGGCGGGGAAAGCCTTCTCTTCCTCACGGCCGGATCTTTCTTGCTTCGGCTTGGCGGATGTGCCCGGCGTGCCGCCGGCGTGACGAATTCATCCGCCGGCCGGAAAAGAAGATCCGGCCGTGAGGAAGAGAAGGCTTTCCCCGCCCGCTCCGGATGGGTAAATGCTTTTAAATTCTTATTTTCAGCGCTCATGTCCGTGGGGCAGGAGGGACCCGCTGCAGATTCTACATGGAGAATCTGCAGCGGATCTGATTTTCCCCGTGGACATGAGGCCTTAACCATACCTCCTGACCACACAAGGAAATCGTGGTTACTGTATTATCAGGGTCAGCCCATTTTTTGTGTACTCAAATGTAATATCACAATAGTCCCAACGCCCTTGGACCATGATAGCTATAGACTGTGCAAAGAGCAGAAGGGTTTTTTAGTGGTTTCCCAGACATTTTTTTTACTGATAATATATCATCTGGATAGGTCATCAATAGCTGATTGGCTGGGGTCCGCCGTTTGGCGCCCTGGGACCGGAAAGGAAGCTAATGCTTTGACCCCAGTAATTTTAGTGAGAGCTGTACCTGAAATGACCAACTCTGGTAACTACACAGAATTCAGATTGATCTGCTTCTTCTCTATACCCCTGTGTTTTGCCGGTGACAACAGGCAGCGTTACAGCTGATTCATCAGGGTCCCAAGCAGCAGATCCCAGCCAATCAGCTATTGATGACCTATTCTGAGTATAAGTCACTATTTTAAAAAAAGGCTGGAAAATAACTTTAAAATAACTATTGTATTAAGAATGCAAGCTATATATCTTGATTACTTCTGTCTTTATAGAGCTCTAGATTGTGTTGTGTTACTACCAGACTATCTTTCCAAAAATTATTGATGTCTTTGAAAACGCAGCATGAGTTCATAGGAATGTTTCATGTCTGGCTTCCTGTATTGCTATTTATTGCTTTCCAAAGGTCATTTTTTAAGGGATAGCTAATTGAACTGGAATAGCAAAGATACAATATTGTAGTGAATTCCATTGAAGAGGTTAACTCACTGTAGAGCACAGCAGAGGGAGATGGAGCTGCTGCCCCAGAGTCTAGTAAAAAAGATTGGACCCAGACAGGAAATGAGAGTTGGTTATCAGAGTGGAGTTAGTGACTGCATCTGTCTGCAGTGTGCAGCTGTGCAGGACAGATAGAGTCTGGAGACGGGAGAAGCAAAGTGAAGCTGCAAACTCCAGCCCCAAGGCTGGACAGCAGCGTATGCCCAGAAACAGTTGAACCTGGAGCAGAATCACGGAGTCATGAGGGGAAAAGAGAAGGCATCACAACCCTGGCTTAACCCATTAAGTACCAAGCACAGTAAAGTGTTCCAGTCTGTCTGGTTCTATGTATTAACGCTTCAGGGAAAGTTAGGACTGAGGTTCCAGCAAGGGGCTGCCTTTATCGAGGCGATCGCCTCACTTATAGATAAAGTCCTATCATTCTCCTTGCAGCTTGGGGTCAGTTGTCTTGCTAGTGTAGGGACTCTCAAGACAACAAGAAGCCTTGTATTGGCTTGAGGGCTTAACTGACTTGGCCAATCCACAAACCAATACCTCGAACTTTCATAGCAATTCCATCTGTTATGTGTGCGGGTATGCAAGGTGAGTGTTTGGGTCCTGTTGGCAGTCCCTATCTCAGGTATCATTCGTATGGGTCTGGTGCTCACATGCCCACACGAACGTAACAGAAAGATAAGAGTCAAACCCCAAGTAGATTGCTGTGGACTTTATATATTTGAGAATGTTACATTGAGTTTCATCCTAGTTACCCACAGATACTGTTTGAGTTAGTTCCAGTCATCCAAGTTGTGGCTCTCATTAGAAGCATAGAGTCTTTTTCCAGTGAGATATATCTTGTGCATCCATATTACAATAGTCACTATTGAACTTTATCTTAAGTAAAGAAATGATCAACTGGCTAAAGTGTTGGAGTCTGTTTGCCACTTGAGCCACCTGCATCTTAAATCACCACAATCACTCCTTCAAGACGGGAGTTGCCCACAGTCACCCCCAGCAAGTAGCTGTCTTTCTCCAGCCATTGCCAGCTAGACAAAAGTAGGGGATGGGATATCTATAATCCCTAATAAGGCATATGGACAGGGGTTGTTTTGAGAAGGCACCTTTTAATGACATTTTTTACAAGGCACACTTTTGTAACAAACATAAACACATACAGTATAAAGAGCTAGATAGAAAGTAATACTATAATTATACAATAATAAGGCCACCAGACAGCATTACCTGCAGTTTGGTTACTCACAAAGCCCAATGTACCGAGAGCTGGGGTGGATGCTGTAGTGAATAGTATGGTATCTAAGGAAATGGTAAAATAAAAATAAATGTTAGAAAAGAGGAAGTTAAAATTCTTGTTGTTTAGGTTTCTTAAAAGCCACTGCCAGTGCGGATATGAAACAGCAACGTCCTGTAAAATCCCTTTTAGTATAAGGGGTAAAATGTTAAAAGTGTTGGATAAAGCAAAATGGTTCTAAACTTAATCTTTTGTATTGCAGAAAACTGTTTAAAGTCCCGCTATTGATTCCTCTAGACATTAAAAGGAACCTGTTACCAGTTTTGCCCACAGTGAAACTATACAAGCACTGCAATAGTGCGATTGCAAACTTTCCGAAACTGCTACTGTTATAAATGTTGTTTTAAGAATACTTCTGTAATTGAAGTTTAAAACTCTCCCATGCTGTATGTAAATGCAGCCAGCTCCCTTGTTTGCATTTTTTTTTCAAATCAATCCGCCTCTCTAGCCCCCTATGACATGGATGATATAGCTGGTATCATACGTGCACCGCTGAAAAATCTCATGCCTGTGCTGAGCCACTGGCTCCCCATGCATGCGCAGATGAGCTATCCCATTTGCGGGCAGATTCAAGTAGCTTATCTGTACATGCATGGGGAGCCAACATCACAGCGTAGTGCGAGATTTCCCATTGGTGTATGAATGATACAAGCTGTGTCATCCACATCAGAGTCAGTCTGAAAAGGCGGACAGAGTTTAAAAAAAGGCAGCTGAGTCAGTGTGTCCCGCCCACCGGAACATTCGGCTGCATTTACAAATGGTGTAGGAGAATTTCAAACATCAACTACAGAGATATTCTTATATAGTGAATTGGGTTTAATGTAACAAATCATAGCCTATATTTGGTGGATTTCTTTCGGCAATACAAAGGGTGAAATCTGTGTCGACTCCTTAACAAATTCTGCAGCAAAATCCATATAAGAATCGAATGAGGATTTGCTGCATATTTGCCCAAAATTCCATAGCAGAAACTTTTCCTAGATGTAAATCCAACCTTCAAAGTGACACATTCTATTAACAACAATAAAACATTTTTGCATTGCTTTGGTCGCTCTACTTTGACCGTTGTCCGGCTTAGCGCTTGGTTACGGTATTAACTGAGTTAAACATTTAACACATCATATAATAATAATGCTATCATTCTTGTTAATATGGTCAATGAGATAATTTATACAAATCATTTTACATTGTTATTGGAACACTTAGTTTACTAGTGCACATGTCAATCAGTAATGTTAATATTTAGATCAGTGGTTCTTAACCTGGGTTTGTTTGAACCCCAGGGGTTCGGTGAGTCAGTCTCAGGGGTTCAGCAGAGGTCAAGACTCATTTTGGACACTCTCCACTGCGCATGTGCTAGGCTAGGGGAATTCCCGTATCTTCTCCACTAGAAACTCTTGTCTCTCTCTTTTCTGGTTAACCACACGCATGGACCAATCAGGAAGCTTCTTTCTCTACAGAGGTCTGGTGGTCTAATGGGAAGCTGCAGGTACTTTTAGTAAAGAGTAATGGCTTCCCAGGCACCGGAGGTGCTGTAATTAAATTACTCAGCCTCTAGCTCTACTCCTGTCTCAGACTTTGACCCGGAGCCAAGTGGTTTCTGTAGTACCATACTTTGGGTCACTACACTTCCTAATATTTCAATGCCTTCATATGAACTATGTCGAGAAAAAAAAGAAAGTGGTTGGTTGAATATGTACAATTTGGATTCACAACATGTATAACGGAACGTGATGGGAGCCAGCATCCTCAATGCATGATATGCAATGACAAGTTGAGCTATTCTAGTCTCGCATCGGCAAAACTAAGGGAACACTTTCTACAGCTGCATGGAGATGGGAAATACAAGAACACAAGCTCACTGAATTCAAGATGAATAGACCCAGATTCGATGAAAAGGTTACTCTGCCTCTTTTCGGCTTTGTACCCATCGACAGACTGATCCTCACATTTGAAAGAAATCATGTTTTATATTTCCAATTACGAAGAGTTCGGTGAATGAAACTTGTGGGGTTCAGTACCTCCAACAAGGTTAAGAAGCACTGATTTAGATTGTTACTTTTAATCCTTCAAATTCTTTTTGTTGCTACTTACATGCAGTGAAAAACCGAAGACCGAAAAGATCTTTTTGAGTTTTGTTATATCGAAGGCTAATCTAGTTGAGAAAGGTAAATAATTAGAATTTTATTACTTGTGATGGAAAACGTTTTAAGTGTGTTACGTTTTAGTTATTAGGTTGTGGGTAAGAAGATGTGACTTGAAGGTACATGCTCTAATACATTGGTTAGGGTTGTGTTGGTTATTACAATGTGATTTAGTTTGACTCCTATTTATGTCCTTTCCAGTAGGATCTACTCCGTCAATGAGGAAAGGGGCAAATAAAGGGAAATTACTGATGTGTTCTTACCTTCTGTGCTTGGCAAATACTTAGTTTTAACCACTTCTTCGATTGTGGTGACCATATCCTTTGAAAATGTAGTTAGCTCTCGAACATTGTTTATCATAAACGCAAGGTCTGGTGATGTTGCCATAACTTCCAGCTGATTTTTAGAGGAATTCTTTAATCCGACTGCAATAATCCTGACACTTTCCTGTTTTAGAGCATCAGCTGATAATTGAACATCATCAAGAGAAGGCCCAGACGTGATTACAACAAGAACTAGTGGATACTTTGATTTGTCTCTTATGTTTACTTCATTAAATAAGGTTTCCTTTATTTTGTCAAGGGCATTACCGGTCATCAAAGACCCACCTTGGAAATCAAACTTATTTTTTAAGTAATTTAGTATAGGATTTTTTGCTTTGTAGGTAGGTAGATTAAAATCAACTGTTAGATCATCATTGTAACGTGCTATACCAATTTGATAGTGGTTAACACCTATTTGCAATTGAGAAACTGTTCTTGATATAAAAGATTTCACTTGGTTGAAGAGGTTTTTTCCCATATTATTTGAATTATCCACCAGAAATACAAGATCTGCATATTCCGGGACTGTAAGCACAAAGAACAAATGACAAGGAAATGAATAAAATAAATGAACCCTTCTGTTTCATGGCAGGTATTTTGCACTAATGGACTTACCAGGGTCTTGACCAGATGAGAGCTCCAGCCAGCTAACCATCAGGAGTAAGCTAAATACTAATTTCATTTTCAATTCACCACAATTTACTTACTGAAGAGTTCTAAAGATAAAAATATATAGTAAGTAACACAAATGTCAGTTATACATAATGTATCAAAATGGGGTAAAAATAATCAAGACAGAAGCAAATGCATTTAAAGAAATAACTTAAGAAAAAGTTGCGTAATCCGATACGACATGGTCCCCCCGGTACTCACTCTTGTCATGGCTGCAGGTAGCGCATATTTTATCTTTCGAAGATATGACTATGTACTGTAGGGGCTTTGCAGCTCTGAATTATAAAAACAAACTGACTGATATAAAGATACATTAAGAACTTCTTCACACGACCGTAATTGGGGAAACATTCTGCGCGCAATACGCAGAGAATAGAACCCATTGATTTTAATGGGTTCACTCTCATTTCCTTTTTTGCATGCAAGAGAAAAAAATAGGACCTGCTCTATTTTGTGTGCATTTGCGAATCAAAGAGCCCAATAGAGGTCTATGGGAGGTGCCTAAATGCGGACATATATACATGGAGGTATGCGCAATACGCTGTCCAAACCTGTGCACACCAGAACCTCCTTTGGCTTAAAAGCCATTTAATGCAGTTGGTGATTGCTTCGCACATTTGAACTAGTGATGCCCACACAAATATGCACAGTATTGTGGACAGGCATGCGCACAAAGTACCTTCTTTAAAAATAAGTTGCACAGTTTGCAATAAGCTCGTCTGAAGACGCCCTAATGAAATGAATGCATACAGAATATCAGACCTAAAAAAGACATTATAATAAAACATGGAGATTCGCTTCAGTAAGTACACTGCACAAAAACGCAGCGTATATACGCAATTGTTTGCCTTTTTGCAGTGGACATATTTCTTAGAGAGGCAGTTTACAAATGCTCAACCCCAATCAACCTCTATCCTGGGAAAATACCGCAATGCGCTGCGCACTTCCATGAAAAGAACACATCTGCACCTCTAGGTTAAATAGCTATTAAAATTGAGGCGTGTTCGTCTGCTGCGTGCACATGAACATGCCCTGCCTGCGCACACCGATAGGCGTGCAAAAAATCCTTGTACATGCCAAAACACATTCGCCCGTGTGAAGAAGCCCTAAATGTCAAGAATTAACAGTTTTCCTGTTCCACACAAAGTGAGAATAGCAGTAGTTATTATACATACAAGAGTATTGGTCAATCTCTATCTCCGTTCCAGAAGCTCGGATCTGATTTATGAGAACATTGCTCTGCGTGATAACTTTTCAGTTCTACAAAAGAAGAATGTTTAGATTTTATCAGAACATAGAAACAATGAAGGGGGGGGGGGTTATCATCAGAGGATTTTTTATGCCGCTTTACTGGCATGCATTTTCCATCTTTCCAGTACGAAATGTGCTAAATTATCATATTGTCGTATGTTGTTGATAGATCTGTTGCATCTTTAAATATATAGAGATATATTCCTACACTTTTTATGCCACCCATCTACGGAATTGTGATTGCTCAAAAAATGTTGAGATGTGTTATCTTCATTAAAATCCTAGCAAACAGGTTATCTCATAGACTCATAGAATGCTAGGGTTGGAAGGGACCTCCAGGGTCATCGGGTCCAACCCCCCTGCTCAGTGCAGGATTCACTAAATCATCCCAGACAGATGTCTGTCCAGCCTCTGTTTAAAGACTTCCATTGAAGGAGAACTCACAACCTCCTGTGGTTACCTGTTCCACTAATTCCTCACTTGTTTTATCCCAAGTTTAATGTTTCAGAACAGACAGTATTTATAATTTAGTATCTTATCATGCCAACAGTAATTAATGGTCTTAAGTCTGGATATCCAAAGGACTTTTGATTCCATGTGCTAGGAGTACTTAGAGTTGGTCTTGCAGCAGATGAGCTTTGAGGGCGTATATTTAGCCACAAGCAAGCCAATATTACATTGCTTGGTCAATACTCTCCTGTCTTTGACATTGAGAAGGGCACCTCTCATGGGTGCCCTCTCTCACTCCTATTTGTTGTCACTTCTTATCTACCACTAAATTTATACCTAAGGACTGGCAGGTGAAGGGGTTTGAAGTTTTTGTTGCAATTTTCCTAGTGGAAATGGTGGCTTCTCTGATTTACTTCAGATCTTTTTTCACTGGTCCTACATAGGAGTCTGGAAAAGTGAATTGGATCCTATTTCAGAAGATGGAACTTAGCAACAGATATTTGACAACACCAGCCACATCTCCCAATTCAATAATATCAAAGAGACTTCTGATAAAGTGCTCACTCTTTGGTCCCATACACACAAGAGGCTCCCCAAAATGTTTTTCTCCCACCCAAACCTATGCTTCCACAATTGTGTGGGCACTGGGACTCTGGCCCATAGCCTGTATTTTTGCCCAGTCACCCAAGCACATTGGAAAAGAATCGAAAGATTTTTAAATTCCAAATTGGGAGTCAGTATTTAACTTTTCCTGTCGTTTGCACCCTTAAACACAAATATAACAGGATTATGTAAAAAACATCATCAGGTTTGTGGACACATATTATCAGCAGCTGAGTGGAATATAAGGGTTAGTTGGAAATCTCCAATTATCCCCTTAAGACCTTAGCTAAAATTTAAGTGATACAATGTTTTGAAAGGTTGAACAGTATTATCAAAAATAAGCAGCCCAGATTTGAGGCCACGTAACTAGATTGGAATTTTACTTCACTTTATTATGTGACTATTCCCTGGCGATACAACTTTCATGATTCTTGTAAAGGTTCTTGGTTAAACTGTTCAAAACTATTTGTTCTCTGACGATAATTGATTTCTATCCAATTTTTCCACGGAGTAACCTATTTTTCTACATTTGATTGCTATCTCTTTGAAATCCCCACTATACGGGACCCCATGTTTTCCTTCATTTAACTACTGTTTCAACTCTGCAAAGCCAAACGCTCCCAAGTTGTGGGGTTTCATTTGTTTTGTGGAAATGCAAATAAAGAGTTTGAAAAGAAATGTTGAGACTTTTTGAAATGTCTCAATTAATAAGTGTCAAGAGACTTGAGAGAGGTTAATCACCCCGAAATGCATCGCGCCCTTGCATCATCCTATATGGTTTTGTTGGTACCTGTTGTTCTACTGCAAAAAAATTCCAACTGCTGCATGGTTCTAATTCAGGTGGGCCTCGAGGTCCATGAGACCCCCCATCAAAATAAGTGTACTAAATCTCAATTAGACCACTTGCTTATAAGCTTGGGTTTTTTTATACTTTGTTATTTCGCTTTACTTTCCGAATATCCCTGTGTAGAATTTGGCTTCTCCCAGACGCTCCCCTCCATCTGTGGAATGTCCATCTTGGACATAAGAATTGGTTTATGGTACGTTATGGCACACAAGGGCTACCGGTGTAGCAGCTAGCCTTTACCTTGGGCTTGACTGCTTACACCAGGTGAGTCTTTCTGCTTTTTTCTTGATACTCTGACATTCCAAATTGCTGTCCTTTTTCTTGACGCTTTTCAAAAGTGTCCAGTAGAAATCAATAGTAAACCTGTTTCGATTAATTTGCACCAAAAAGAAGGTGCAACTTATGGCGGAATTCTGTTGCAATACCAGAAGTAAATAAGTCCCATTCTACTAACGTAATTAAATCACAGAGACAGATAGGTCCTCCCTCGGGTGACTAGTCACTGTAGAGAACCTTCCTAAATCATGAATAGAGTAAATAAAATATAACCTTTAATTCTAACATTTAAAATAAATGGTGGCACCCACTATTATAAATATAGACGAACAAACATACAATTATGATATGAATCTAGTGTATAGGATACCCAGGTGTAGTATGAGTGATATACCCTGCGAAAAATATGATCAAATGACTGGCTTAACACCAACACTAGATCATAACAACAGAAAAGACCATCTATCCCTCCTATTTAGATTATGCTTGCTTAGGCCTTAGTCAGACGGACGTTTTTTCGCGTGATTTGCGGATCGCATGACGGATGCGCATCCGCAAATCGCGTGACCGGTGCGCGCAAGTCGCCCACAAATCGCCCGAAAATCTGCTCCTAGCCGCGTTTCATTAGAAACGGGCCGGAGCTGTCCAGCGCATTGCATTCAATGGAGACGGCAATAGAGCCGCCTCCATTTAAAGCAATGCGCTGCGGGCGAGCCCGGGATGAATTGTCGGTAAGGGCTTAAATATATAAGCCCTTCCCTGCAATTCATCCTAAAATGTGTTAAAATAAAAAAAAATTGTATACTCACCTTCTCCCGGCAGCCGGAGCTCCGCGCAGCCGTCCTGCAGTGGGTGTGAAGGAGGTGTGAGTCAGACCTGCCCCCTGATTGGCTCAGCGCTGAGCCAATCAGAGGCATGCCTCACTCACACCCATTCATAAATTCATGAATGGATGTGAGTCAGACCTGCCCCTGATTGGCTCAGCGCTGAGAGGCAGCAGTCACTCACCCATTCATGAATTCATGAATGGGTGTGTGAGTGAAACCAGCCTCTGATTGGTCAGGGCTGTGACCAATCAGAGGCAGATCATTCAGCAGGCGGGGATTTTAAAGCCCCGCCGGCTGAATAGTGCCGAGAAGCAGTTCAGGAGAACTGACAGTGGCTGCGACTGGACTCCGGCTGCAGCGGAAAGGTGAGTATACAATTTTTTTTTATTTTAACACATTTTAGGATGAATTGCAGGGAAGGGCTTATATATTTAACCCCTTCCTGACAATTCACCCCGCGCACGCCGGCAGCCCATTGCTTTCAATGGAGCGGCTGTATTGCCGCTCCATTGAATTCAATGGGCAAACATCGTTCTTCTCTGCCACAGCTGTTACAGCTGTGGCAGAGAAGAATGATTTGCCGACCCCATTGAGCGCATATAGAGAAGAGAACAGGAATCGCAGATCGCAGATAGGTGCGATCTGCGATTTTTTGTTCTATAATTTATCGGACGAACGCATAAAAAGCGCTCATGTGTCCGATACCATTGCAAAGCAATGGTTTTATAAAATCGCCGGACGCATGCGCATGCGCAAATCGCGGCTAAAAACGCCCGTCTGACTAAGGCCTTATACAATATTAAGAAGGCGGTCTAAGGAAACCTATTTCAATGGATATTCCACAAAGGAAAGATCAATCTAGGAAATCTAGATTGATAGTGTGAAGGAACTGTCAAGAAAGCTACGCTAACTTGCTGTCAATGCCAGGAGCTTCATAGACCTAAAGAGCGTTTCTAATGAAACGCGGCTAGGAGCAGATTTTCGGGCGATTTGTGGGCGACTTGCGCGCACCGGTCACGCGATTTGCGGATGCGCATCCGTCATGCGATCCGCAAATCGCGCGAAAAAACATCCGTCTGACTAAGGCCTAAGCAAGCATAATCTAAATAGGAGGGATAGATGGTCTTTTCTGTTGTTATGATCTAGTGTTGGTGTTAAGCCAGTCATTTGATCATATTTTTCGCAGGGTATATCACTCATACTACACCTGGGTATCCTATACACTAGATTCATATCATAATTGTATGTTTGTTCGTCTATATTTATAATAGTGGGTGCCACCATTTATTTTAAATGTTAGAAGTAAAGGTTATATTTTATTTACTCTATTCATGATTTAGGAAGGTTCTCTACAGTGACCATTCTACTAAGGTAACTCATTTGTGTTCATTTATAAAGCATTAACCAAATAACATTCCCAAAATGTATTACTATTTACTCTGTACTATTAGGCGAGGCTCACACTAGTTTCCGGGCTTCTCTTTATAATTGAGCTTTACCATCTGTGATGCATTCATTTTTCAGCTATACTATTCTTGTAATCAAAAGTAACGGAAAGTTTAATGGAAGCCCCAGAGGAACATAATAATAATCTTAAATGTGAACAAAGCCTTAGATTTAATAACAAACAAAAAAAAATGCTAAAAGTGAATGAATTTAATCGTCTAAAATGCTACATGTGATCTCCTTTCAGATATTTAAAAAAATAAAAGACAGTTGGAACATTACCTTTAGCTTGGCTGCCTCTACCAATGATCTCCGAAGACTCTACTCAGCCTCCTCTTGTCTTTCACTAGAGCTACAGCTGTAGCACCGCCAAAACTAGTGGCGATGTCCTTCTTGTTCCATTAGATATCCACTAGAAATGTCTGTTCGAATGAGAGAAAAAGACTAAGGATGAGGAAAAACATAAATGTAGAGCAACGATTACTAAGGGTAAACTTTCCATTTACCATAAAGTTAAAGGGTAACTAACCCGGTTAAAAACTTTTGACATGGCATAGTGACATGTCCAAAGTTTTGATCATGGGGTCCAGGTGCTGAGTACCCCACTGATCACTAAGATGAATTGGCAATTTTTACTGCCTCTGTCTTCTCTGTTCTAAGGTACACAATGTTCAATGCGTATTGTGCATGGAACAGAGGCAGAAGCAACCCCACGACCGCTATTGGTCCCCCTCATCATGTGATTTATCATGTCATCGCTGGGATACTGGTAGGAGGAATTGGTAGGAAGAGGTTGCTGGGTCTTACTAGACCTAGTACAGCCCTAACAGTCCCAATAGTCACCATACCAAGGTAAAGTCACTGTAAGAAAGTACTGTGCGAAAATAATTGTCCTTCAATGGCCTTTATTATTATAAAAACAAATAAGGCCATTTTCACATCTGCCCCAGAGGTTCCAAATGCAGATCCTGGATAAAGTAGTGCTGCAAAATGGTGAATGACATGAGTGAAACCCAACAACCCTATTTAGGTAAATGAGGTCCATCAGGTGCTGTTTGTGTATGCCATATGGCAGATCCAGGTCTTGCATTATTTCTGTTGTTCAGCTCTCATGATGGAGTCCAATACAAACACAGATGTGAACGAATCCAAAACTCTAAAAACAAAACCACATAAAATAAGACCACTCCATCAATCATTGCCCTAACACTAGCCCTCTACCAATTACCCTGAAGTAGACATATAATACCATATCAAAACTAATGGTATACAAGGATGATCACAAGTAAAAAGTCTATTTTAGGATAACTCTGTATGGCCAACATAAAAATTACCTAGAATGTAAAAAACGTTTATTTTTTAAGCCTAAAAATTATTTTAAAAAAGGAATTAGAATAAATTATTAAAAAATACTGCAAAATCATAGCCCAACACAAAAAGTTGTAGCCGGTCAACTAGAGCAGGGGTCCCTAACTCCAGTCCTCAGGGACCACCAACAGGTCATGTTTTCAGGATATCCTATGGTAAGAACACCTGTGGCAATGTCTGAGGACTGACCATAATTACATCACCTGTGCAACACTGAGGAAATCCTGAAGATTTGACCTGTTGGGGTCCCTGAGGCCTCATGTCCACGGGGAAAATCGGGCCCGCTACGGATTCTACATGTAGAATCTGCAGCGGGTCCCTCCTGCCCCGCGGACATGAGCGCTGAAAATACGAATAAATAAGAATTTACCTATCCGTAGCGGGCGGCGAAGCTCTGCTCTTCCTCAAGGCCGGATCTTCTTTTTCGGCCGGCGGATGAATTCCTGACGCCGGGCACATCCGCCGAGCCGAAGCAAGGGAGATGCGGCCGTGAGGAAGAGAAGAGCTTCCCGGCCCGCTGCGGGTGAGTAAATGCTTTTAATTCCTATTTTAGGTCTCCCGCGGATCCAGACGGCTTCCATAGGCTTCAATAGAAGCCCGCGGGAGCTGTCCCCGCGGGAGACCCGCACGAAAATGGAGCATGGTCCAGATTTTTTCATGCTCCATTTTTTTTAAAATCCCTTTTATTGACGATCCGCGGGTATTTATGTACCCGCGGGTGGTCAATGCATCCCTATGGGGTGCGGATCCGCGTGCAGGTAATCCGCTGCGGATCCTAAATCATATTTTCCCCGTGGACATGAGCCCTAAGGACTGGAGTTGGGGAACACTGAGCTAGAGTATAGTAAAAATGGGTAAATCGAGTCTACTCCTGAAGACTCCAGGTACTTTGGGCATGAACTGGTTAATGCAATTAGCTGCAGATTAAATTGACCCAAATATGTGTGTATGTGTTTGCATGCATGAATGTCTGAGATGAGGAATTGAGGCTGTAGCCATTTTTGGGAGCAGGGACTGATATATGTGAGTTCAGTCTGTGTACAGTATGTAGTATATGTTGGTAATGTATAAGCCTAAAAATAATGCAAACAAACTAATAACAACTAAAAACTACAACTCTGCAGTGAAGCTATGTTCAGGGCGTAACTGGCCTTCATTTGGCAATACTAGGCAAGCATTTCAGGACCGTGGAGAGAAGCACTGTTCCCTATTGCAGCATCGTACTAACAAGTCATGTCAGCTAGTCGTATTATTGTAACATTGTGTCTAAATCATTGATTGCTATCATTACAGGAATGAATGTTGCGTCTACAAATGTTTATTGCTTTACGGATACTTGATTGGAATGATGACATTTAATACCCTGCAGCACAGCTGCTACAGCACAAAGCCAATGAGCAGCTATGCTGCGTAAATGGGGTAAGTACAAAACAAATGCTCTTTAACGGGATGTGAATGTTTGTTTACCATTTGGTACGTCTGTACCGACCTACAGGGTTACTATAGAAGAAAACAGACACTTTCGACGTTTTATAACAACCCACATATAGGCCTCTTGCACACGACCATATGTGTTTTTACGCTTGCTGAATTGCGTTGTAAAATTGCATGAAAGAAGAATAGTCACGATCAAGTCCCCATCATAATTAGCATTCTATCGTCCATTCACACGGGCGTTTACATCGTATCTGCAGAAAACAAAGCTGTAGTGTGGAAATCCCTTTGTCGGCAGAAATTCTTGGAATGACTACTAATGCTTCAAATAGAGCCAGCTGCCTTCTTTAGATGCAGCTAAACTCTGCCCTCCTCCCTTTTTTTTCAGCTCCCATAGAAGTCTATGGGAGCTTCCAGCATATCACAGGGAAAAAAAAGGGAAGACCTCTCTTTTCATGCGCCATATAAAATTGGTCGCTGATGTCCTATTTTTCCCGGTTCGATTTTTTTTTTCACTCCCAAAAGTTGCTCATCTGAATGAATAGATTAGAATCCAATGCTTCAGACGGTCGGGATTTTTGAACACAGCTAAAATAGTTGTGTATATATGATTGTGTGAATAAGGCCTTAGGGTGGTTTCACATCAATATTGGAATCTGTGGTTGGAGGTTCCCTCTAAGATCCGGCAAAAAAAGACAAGAAGAAAAAACGCTACATGCAACACTTTCTCTTCTGGCAAAAAGCCAGGCAGCTGAGCGGAAACTGAATTGACCCCATTATAGTCAATGGGGTCCATTCGGTACTGTTCGGTTCTGTAATAAGACAGAGCTGTTCGGCCAAGGGATTCCTCTTTCTGCTCCCCGAAAGGAGCAGGAAACTGGAACCCCTGACCGCAGATATGAAACCCCCTTATTGATATAGCCTAAATGCTTTTTGAGTTTTTTTAGTATACGAGTATGTTTTAGCTTGTATGACTAAGTTACAAATGTTTTATGTGTGAGCCATTTCACGAATATGATCCTCTTCTTCTTCTGCACCCGGTTGGCTCCTAGAACTTTCCCTCTGCATAAACAAGCAGTGTTCTGATATTTCTCACTTCACAGGCGCTGATGTGATGCTGACTTCTCGAAAAGCTGCAGTCGCAAAAACTTTCAGCCCAACTCAATGCTACTACGCATATTCTTCTCTGCAGTAAACACTCCCAAATTCCCCCTCTTTGCTCTTGAGTGATGGCCGTGACATCTATCCAGGAGACCCCTGGAGCCATCACTCAAGAGCAGAGGGTGGGTCGGGGAGCATTTACTGCAGGGAGCCCTGGACACTTCATAGTAATTGAATGCCCTGGAACACTTGACATTATGGGGCAAGACAGAATAAAACTTCTTTTTCTTGCTCATACAACTATTAGTCTGACCTTAGGAATGTTTAAACTGGTTTATATGCCACCTTTCTAGTGCTGTTAGTAGTTTGGCGAGGTTAAACCTGCCGACAGAGTCTCTTTAAATTGAGGTGGTCTGACATATACAGATATAGCCCATTATTAACCCAATCTGTAACTTTCATCTTCATCTCACATTGTCTCTATATTACATATTGCTATTATTTCCCATATGTGGATTAAATACACACAGCTCTGTTTATTTTGGCGTTGACATGTAGAAGTTAAATTAACGTATTTGGCCCTTTAGCGATTCTACATTCTTTCTATCCTCTTGCAAATAAAATAAATACTGGGTGATGGAATGTTATAGATTTTAATCCAAAAATAGTACGGTCTAATTAGATTTTTATTTCCACTGCATAGCAGACATCATCATTGTACGGCGAGTTTATTTACACTTTGTCTCATTTTGTCCAAACCTTTGCTTCGCCGCAAACTGATTTTTCGCACAACCAATCTACGGTTTATTTGGCCTAAATTCAACCTGTTCTGCTTTCTTTCTGCCAGCAAATGTTGGGCAGAGAAACTTGACATGTGAAATGTTTGCGAGGGGCTGTGATTTTGGCATCTTTACTAATTTAGTGTAGATACACTTGACGTTGTGGTTGTATAAATCCTATTGAGGTTCAGAGGCAGACTACTAATCTAGTAAATGGAATAGGGGGACTACAATACCCAGAGATTAGCAAAACAACCGTTTTTTAGACGGCTGAGGGGGCGACCTAATAACTATGTATTGGGGGACAATACAGAGATCACTTCCATCACCTATTTATACCCAGGACTGTGACTGTAACAAGGGGGCGCCCTCTACATCTAGAACAGACCTGCACAACTTGGTAGGAGGTTGGGGCCAAAATTAAAATTGGCAAACCTCAAGGGCCACTGATAGGTTTCTACTGGCTTACTTACAAAGTTTGCCACTGAAAGCCTATCTATTCTATAGATGCTACCTATGTAATAAGTACATATAAGTAGCTTACTACAGCAGTAAGCTTAGGTCTCCAGAACAACTTTTAACATTGAGTATGTTAAATGACCCTGGGAGCAGAGGTGCGCAGAATCTGTTCACTTATATATAAAGATGCTGCCCACTGTCGCTCCTGGGGCCTTCTCTGAATTGAATGATGCCCAATGATATAAGTGGTTCTGGAGGCTTAACCCTGGCATAAGTATCTGAAGTAACCTACTTATACTTACTATAAAGTTGCTGTGCACCACTTCTCCCAGGGGGACCTTCTATAAAAACTGTAGTTACTACAGCATTGAGAAAAACATCGGGAGTAGCTGTAGTAAGTAGCCATAATAAGCTACTTATACCTACTATAAAGATACTAAAAAGATATACTTACTGTACTGTGCTGCGGACTTTGACATGACTATAGTCATCTCATAGTCCACGGGCCACAAGAAACCCTCTTCCTGGCCACATGTGGCCAGCTTTGGGCCACGGGCCATATGTTGTGCAGGCCTGGTCTACAGGATAGAAGGTTTTCACACCAATATAGAAGGTGATTTTTTTCACAGTCGTCTATAGTTTATACCTTCCTTTACTGAAGAGCAGTGAGACTATGGAGCTTTCCACTTCTGCGCTTCAAAAGGGGCCTTTTTGAGTGTAATAAGATGTCAAGTTCTACTCACCAGATTACTGGAGACAGGTTGTTGATCCAGGAATATATTCTGACTGCCAAATTTGCAGTCAGGAAGGAAGGATTTTTTCCCAAAAGTGAGGAAAATTGGTTTCTATCTCTTGGTGGTTTTCTGCTTCCTCTGAATCACCAGTATGGAATAAAAGGCTGAGCTGGATGGACATTTTTTCAGTCTTATACACTGTGTTACTATGTTATGTTAGAGAGTAGCACATCTGGAGAAATTCTGTAGACTAGTTTGTGGATACTCATGTCAGCTGTAACGAACAACTTTAGGGCCACTTTCGGATGGGTCTATTTTTGCTCTGTATTAGGTCTGTGTTGAGGGGGTTGTAATATGGAGCTGATGTAAATCTATAGGACTTATCACATGGCTGTATTTTTACGGCTATTTCTCAAAATCACAGCATGATCTGTTTTTTGCCTATTTGCCTCCATATTTGTACTCTTTTCTATTGGGCAAATAGGGATCAGTATTTCCCAATAGAAAAGAATAAAAATATGGAGGCAAGTCCAAAAGCAAATCTGTATTACAGACTTGTATTACAGATGTGTTTTTATACACTCGTCTGAAACCGGCCTAAAGGCGTATTTCTAGATTTGACTTTTATCAAGCCTACATGGGATAGGTGATGAATGTTTGATTGGTAGGTATCTCACCACTGAGACCCCCATCAATCCCGAGAATGGGGGTCCCATGTCCCTCTCACCTTATGCACCTCGAGGTGAATTTACTGTAATTTTGCGTGTGCAAGCCACGCGTAATTGCACGTACAAAAAAACCCATCAAGTATATTCCCACCCATTAAAATGGCCAGTTAGTGTAATGAGTTCTGAAAAGTCCAACATTGACTTGCAGGAATGCTGCCTTCCAATAGGTGGCGCTGCAGAGGTATTGTTCCATCTTTCCATTTGCATATCTTCCCAGAGTAGCATGGATGGCCTTATAAGTCTCCTCACACACCTCAAGGTGCTCTGCTTAAGGAGAAACGATACCCTTCCTAACCCACGTCATAAGCCTCTCATCAGCCAAGCCAGAAACCCACTGCACACCGATGAGAGGCAATCACCCCAAAACAGCTGTCTGCGTATGATCTTTGGCTTTGGCTTACATTTCCCAATCATTGTTATAAGACTTGTCTAAAAAGTCTAACATTGATTTGCAGGAATATTACCTTCCAATAGGTGGCGCTGCAGAGGTCTTGTTCCATCTTTCTAATTGTTTATTCTAGCATAGTAACATAGTATGTAAGGCCGAATAAAGACAATGTCCATTCTGTTCAGCTAGAATATTGGAAACAAACAGAAACCTGTGGCTTGCAACTACGTTCTCGGTTTCAGACACAATAGCCTATGGAGCCATACAGAGTTCCATCTGAATGCAATTTTAGGCATGTCAGTTGAAATTCTCAAATGGGAAGCCTGGACGGGTGCCTGGATGAGGTGTGAATGTAGTCTTAAACATACAGATTTTGCCACAGATCCTTTGCTGGCTTTGCTTCGGAATTGCGACAAAGTTTGTGGCAGATACTCTACTGGATGTGCAGGCAGGGTTTGATCACATTGACATCGTAAGTTCCATTCTTCTGCTCCATTAAGGGCAGGAAAATGGATTTTATTGGTCAAATGGATCCATCTTATGATGGAATCAAACAGACTCCATTGACTATAACAGGCTTCATATGGTTTATGTCCAGCTGTGTAACCTTTTGCAGGACAATACAGTGCTGAACGTAGCGCTATTTCCTGCATTTTAATGGAATTCAGTGACGGAGGCTCCAAACGGGACATCTAACACTGAAGTCAACAAGCACATACATACATCTATACGTAGCCAGTTGTTATACAGACATAATCACATATACAGGCACTTTTACATACACACACGCCCACACTTCATATACATGCGATCCCCAACAATGAAGAGCAGAGGAGTGGCCAGCAGCTGCAGCTAGGGAAGGGGGTAAGGAGAAGAAATGCAACTCACTGAGAGTGGAGAGGTCTCTATTACCGGGACACTTGTGCCTCCTTCCACACATTTGACTTAGAGCAACCCTGCCAATGCCCAGTATAACTGCAGTCCTGCTACCAAGTGTTGGAAGATAGAGGGCAGTCTATGCAGACATGTAGCTCCAGGTGCCCCCTCTTCCACCTTACCTGCTAATATTATATTCCGCCAGGTATCAGTGAGGGGCCAAATATTCCCCTTGCTGGACCCTTTCTTGATGGCTGGCTTTTGTACCACTGTCAACCTAGCCATGTACTGCAACCCATCTCTACCCATGTGGCAGGAAGCAGGGGTCGTGGGAGGGGAGATTGGGGAGATAAATGAAAAGAAAGATTCTGATAGCTCTAGAGGCTGCCCATTCTAAGGGTGGACACTCTAGGCACTGGCCCTCTCTGCAAACGGCCATATTTACCAATGTAATAGCACACAGATACACAAGGGCAGGTACAAACACCACTTTCCAATAGAATTATAGGAAGATTGCTATATGGAAGAGCATTACACAAGTGCAAGATACAAATGAACAACCTCTCACACACCTACCACATATTGAGGTGAGCGGCTACTTAGTATTGTACTTGAACATAAATAAGGCTTACAAAGGGTGCCAAGTCCCATTGATATGTGTAATGCACCATGTAGGCTTACAGCCTAATAAGAATTCAGCTTGGCGGCTTGCCCTGCTCCTTGAAAGTGAACCACACTGGACCAACACTCCCGGCTCCCCCAGCATCTAAAGCCAGACTGCTTACTGCAAAAGAAACAATAAATATCAAAAAGTACAAGGTTTTAGTTAATAATTTGGCCAAAATACTTTTTTTTTCCAGGGTTGAAATCCGAAGCATAAATAGGCAGGCTGTGGATTCAGTGCAGAAAGTTTCTAGAGCACGTGAGGGAGATTTTTAAAATCTTCTCTACACTGGCCTAGGCTACCTACACATGGGCGAGTATGATATTGGGTCAAGAAACTCGCCCCGATATCGTGCTCACTGGCATGCATTCTCACAACCATGAAAGGCAGTTTGGGGCTGAAACTCCTTCCATCACTTCTGGGAAGTAGCGATCCTCCGATGCGGCTTTCAGCCACGTTAGAGGGTCGGCAAGTGTTCCAATTGTTTTCAATGGGAAACCCCACATTGCAGTCGTGTGCACACTGCACGCCATGTGATGTGTTTTGATGCACATTGAAAACTATGAATATGAAGAACTCGAAAAGATAGGACATGCAGCGCTCATATATATGACTTCATATTCATGCAAGATTTATGCAACTCGCAAAGCACAAATTTCATGCGTGTTTCTCGCCCATGAAAAAAACGCCTTATACTGTAAATGCTGCGCGATTTCCACTGCGAAATCCGCTGTTGAAATTCTGTAGTAAATACGGCCTGTGTAAAGGCAGCTGAACTGTACTACCTACAGACAATGCATTTTATTGTCAATATAGAAAACTATTTTCTAAGCACGAAAACGACATTTCCATCTGAAATACTTCTTCATAGAGAGCCGCCCGCCTCCGTGAAGTAATGGTTGGCCTTTACATCATGTCTATTCCAATGAACCAGTAACCATGTAATACACAGCAGATCTGGGTCCGCCGGAGCAGGAGCCCCGCTTCGAGGACTGGGCTATGTCTTATAGAGAGACGATATCTATATAGATGTTCCCACCCTTACATTTCTGTACATTTCAGGAACGACTCCAAATGCTCACATGTGAATTTGATGCATTCTTGTACAAACATCTAGAGCATAAGCACGGCCTGACATTTCTTCCCCATGACCCTTCTTGGGATATCTTGAGTCAAGAAAACTTTTAAGGACAGACGCATCTGTATTTTCTTATATATAATCTATATGGGTGATCTTTTTTGAGATCCACATGGTCTCGGGGGCCTTTTTTTTAGGAGCTATGATAACTTATGTAGATAATAATACAAACTAGCCGAGTTTTGATTAAGTTACTACGTATGTGTCTTTTTGTTTCTCGCGATAGTTTTTTCGGGTAATCCCGCAATATTGCGAATGCAGACTTGAGTCTGTGGATTGTCGTTATATAGGCATTTCTTTGCGAGTTTATGGTCATTAATCTCGTGTTAGTGTGAAGGCTGGTATTGTCTTATGGACAGTTGGCTTACCGTGATGTGGTGTTGTATGCCTGTGGGTGCCATTGAGGTTATGGATTTACTATGATAATTGGGATGTCCCCTCCAGGGGCGTAACTATAGAGGATGCAGGGGATGCGGTTGCACCCAGGCCCAGGAGCCTTAGAGGGCTCATAAGGCCTCTCCTCTCCATATAGGGAGCCCAGTACTATGAATCAAGCATTATCGTTGGGGGCCCTGTTACAGACTTTGCATTGGGCCCAGCAGCTTCAAGTTACGCTTCTGGTCCCCTCTATATTACCCTTGCGTGAGATCTATTCAAGATCTTGCACACAGACCATGCATTGAATAATCAATTTGGGCTGTGATGGACTGATGTGTAATTGTAACAACTTGGTGAGCATAATCTTATGGGATTTGGAGATTGAATTCCTGCAGGTGCGCAATTAAAGTGCTGCGATACAGAATTTTGGGGTACATGCAGCTTTTTTGATAATTTGTATTGCGTTTTTTTGGGAGGCAAAATGCTAAAAATTAGCATTTTGCCTCATTTTTGTAGCGTTTTTTTAAACGTTTTTTGCCGTGCGGGATAAAAAGCATGTTCAACTTATTGTACGTGTTGTTATGGACACGACAATACCAAATATGTGGGATTTTTTTGCTTTGTTTTATGCTAATATGAACGTTATTTTTTACATTTTTTTTTTTGTACATTATTATGATTTTTTTTTTACACTATTTGTGTCCCTCTGGGGGACTTACACCATACCCCGGTGATCGTTATGATAAGACATTGCAGGACTTCTCTCCTGCAATGCCTTATCGCTTATTACAGTGATCATAGGCAGTGGTAATACAGGATGCCTGTAGGTGGCATCCTGTTACCATGGCAACCAGCCGGGCTCTCTGCAATTATATTGCGAGAGCCCGATAACATCACAGAGGGAATGAGCTCCCTCTGTGAACCCTTCCCAGGCCACGATCTACATACATTGTGGCAGGGAAGGGGTTAACAGCGGGAAGCCAGCTATCAGTAACAGCCGGCTTCCGCTGCCGGATAGCGCAAGATCTCTTATGATCTTGCGCTATCCACATGATGTAAGGCTACGTCCAGTTGCGGGAAGTACCCCGCTGCCAGGATGTAAACTTACATCATATGGAGGGAAGGGGTTATTTCTTTTCTTGGGTAACTATATATATATATATGAGACATCTTTATATATTTGTATGCTTGACAAAGACCTTGTGATCGAAACGTTGCTACTATGTTCTTGAAGGAATAAAATCTTTTTTATATATTTCCAACTCGGATTCTATCATGTCTCTCTTCGAGGTCCCCACTTCTATAAAGTTCATATGTCCAAAGCAGGGGTATAAAAAGGGGTGCCTTAGGCCTCATGTCCACGGGGAAAATCAGGCCCGCTACGGATTCTCCATGGAGAATCCGTAGCGGGTCCCTCCTGCCCCGCGGAGATGAGGCATAAAAATAAGAATGAACTCACCTCTTGCCCGCTCCGGATCTTCCCTTCGCCGCGGCTTCATCTTCTCTCCGTCGCGTCCGGATCTTCTTTCTTCGGCCCGGCGGATGCGCAGGGCACGTCGGTTGTGTGCCCTGCGCATGGGCTGGCCCGAAGAAAGGGAAGATCCGGAGCAGGTGAGTAAATTCCGATTTTGGTCTCCCGCGGATCCGGACGACTTCCATAGGCTTCAATAGAAGCCCGCGGGAGCCATCCCCGTGGGAGACCCACACAAAAATGGAGCATGGTCCGGACTTTTTCATGCTCCATTTAAAAAAAAATCACTTTTATTGACCATCCGCGGGTATTTATCTACCCGCGGGTGGTCAATGCATCCCTATGGGGTGCGGATCCGCGGGCGGGAGAAGAGTTAAAATCCGCTGCGGATTTTAATTCTTCTTTTGCCCGTGGACATGAGACCTTAATGCGACAACCCCTTTAACCATGAATAAATGACAAATAAGAAAAAATGCATACCTCTAAAATGTATGATGCAGCCAGCAGTTCATATACCCCAATCTGCTTTTCGGCTCTGTATCATTTTTAGATGTTTTTAGCCGTCTGCATGGCGGATATACTTGACATTGTATCCTGTCTGATAATTAGAATTGTAAGCACTTTGATACAGTTATTAACATATTGGACCAGCGCTCATCCACTTCTCTGGACAATACAACATTTGTTCTTTATAATGTCTGAGAACTATCTGGTGCCAAGTCCTCCCCTCCGCTTAGAGCTCTAACACTTGTAGCAGGTGTTTGGGTGTTTGCCCGGATTCGACGAGCTAGTGAGCACCGATACCAAGTTGTTCCTGCAAAAGCTTTCTTGCTCCATAAATGAAAGCACATTGAAGAGAGGCCGTACTTGTGTCTCAGTCCACATGTGGGCTACAGCTTTATTCACTTACTATACAAATGACCTAAAAATTGAAGTTTTACTTGTGGCCCTATGTGTTGTCAAAATACCTCAAGTTTCTTCAACTTTCTTGTAATATACCAAGTTAGGAAAAGATAATGGGGCAGATTCACCTATCCTGTCTAATAGTGGAAATGAAGACCAGGCAGTTTACAAATGTGCCGAATCTCTCAGAGTGACTAATGCTAGACACTTTTATCTACCTTTGTACCATCTGCTGGTTGGCTTAGTTTGTGCCAGTATTAGGCAGGATTTGTAAACTGCCCCAAACTGTCTGAAACACAGAATAGATGTGGTATTAGGCATGTTTACCAGTTTTTTTGGTACAGACTGTGCCAGAATTCTGGCACATTCTGCTTAGTAAATATTTCTCATTGTGTTCTCCAATATTGATTCTCATCCTGACACTAATAATACCAATAGTAACTTATTATTAACCCATTAATGACCACAATGTTTTGGTTGTAAAAATAACACCTTTTAGCGATTTTATGCATGTGGTGGTTTTAATGGACCTATTTTCTTTTCCTGGGCTACCAAAATTATTTTTGATGCATTTTTTGTGTGACACATACAGTTGTTTTTAACCCCTTAGTGACGAAGCCTGTTTGCGCCTTAGTGACGGAGCCAAATTTTGGAAATCTGACATGCGTCACTTAACTTATCATAACTCCGTAAAGGTTTTGCATATCCAGGGGATTCTGACATTGTTTTTTCACCACATATTGTACTTCATTTAGGTGGTAAAAATAGATCAATAGAACCTGTGTATATTTATTTAAAGTGCCATTATTGGGAAAATTTTGAAAAAATTGTCATTTTTTTGCATTTTCAATTGTAATATCTCAAATATGTGCAAACATACTGTATACATTTTTGCTAAGATATATATTTCCATCTGTTTACTTTATTCTGAATACACATTTGAAAACCTTTTTTTTTTTAACCATTTAGATGACGTACAAATTTAACATTACTTTTCCGCATTTTGAGGAACACTTTGTTTTCCTGCACCAAGCCAAGATTACAAAGGCTCATAGGTGTCAGAATGAAAGATACCCCCACAAATGACCCCATTTTAAAAACGACACCCCTTAATGTATTCACTAAGGGGGTCATGAGTATTTTGAAGCCACAGTTTTTTTCAGGAATTATTGCAATTTGAAGGAGAAAAAATAAAATTTCATATTTTTGCAAATATGTCATCTTAAAGACATATTTGTTTTCTATAGTGAACATGAAAATGAGGATTGACACCCCAAAATAGATACACCTGTTTGTCCTGTGTTCAGAAATATACCCATTGTGGCCCTAATATTATGTCTCTATGCACAACGGGGCCCAAAATGAAAGGAGTAGTCAGTGTCTTTCAGAACAGAAATTTAGCTTGAAGGCCTTTTATGCCCCATTGCCCACTTGTAGAGCCCTTGAGCGGCCAAAACCATAGAGAACCCTGACAAATGACCACATTTTGAAAACTAGACCCCTCAACAAATTTATCTAGGGGTGTACTGTGTATTTTGACCCCACAGTTTTTGAATGAATTTAAGCAAAGCAGAAGGAAAAAATTATGAGTTTTGTTTTTTTGGCAATTCTGTCATTTTAAAAACAGTTTTTTTGTACAGCACACACATGAATGAAGACTTGCACCCCAAAATGGATACCCCTGTTTGTCCCATGTTCAGAGACATACCCATTATGGCCCTAATCTTACGTCTGGATGCACAATGGGGGCCAAAATGAAAGGAGTAGTCGGTGCCTTTCAGAACAGAAATTTAGCTTGAAGGCCTTTTAGGCCCCATTGCCCACTTGTAGAGCTCTTGAGCGACCAAAACGATAGAAACCCCCCACAAATGACCCCATTTTTAAAACTAGACCCCTTAATGAATTTATCTAGGGGTGTACTGCGTATTTTGATCCCACGTATTTCAATGAATCTAATCAAAGCAGAAGGAAAAAATTACGATTTTCATTTTTTTGGCAATTGTGTCATTTTAAAAACAGGTTTTTTTGTACAGTTTACATAGGAATGAAGACGTTCACCCCAAAATAGATCCCCGTTTGTCCCGTGTTCAGAAACATACCCATTGTGGCCCAAATCTACTCACAGGACACATCGCAAGGCCTGTAATGGAGGGAACACCCATTGGATTTCAGGGCACAACTGAATAAATTCCAGGCCCCATTGCTCACTTGTGCAGAAAAAAAAATGGACTCCTTAAAAATAATCCCCCCCCCCCCCCACACACACACACACTCCGCGTCCTTTTTGGCCTTCCCCAAATCTTAGATAAAAGTAATGTAAGCTGTGCGGTTTTTTTTCTCGAATACAGGGGTAATTACGGAGGCTGGTTGGGATGGGCACATCGGGCAATAAAATCTGGTATCCCCCCTCCTCTCATCCTTTTTGGGGGGTATTTCTTGACCTCAGTGGCAGGGACGGGGTGTAAAGTGGCGCTCTGTGAGTCTCCGTAAGCTTGATGAGGTACGGCGGTCTCACACAGAAGGCACTCAACAAGCTGCTCCTGGAACTGCATGAAGGTGAGCGTTCCCGGGACTTCTTGTAAATTACGGATTACAGGTAGCAGTCTTAATAACGCCGATCTCACACAGCTGTATGTGGAATCAGCTTGCAGAGGCCCGCAGCGGATCCCAGCTGTGAGCCCGGCTGTGACCCTGCGTACAGCCGCGTAATGTACTGCGCATAACTGCCTACTCACACAAGCGGTCATGCGCAGTCCACCTTTTTTTCGTTTGTATTTCCCGCACCGTCGCTTAGCGATGACACAGGTACCCGCAGCCCGTACACAACGTAGTTGCGTATGGGCAGCGGGTATATCTGCAACCATGGAGCACAATAGGCTCTGTGTTGCTGATATCCGCAGTAAAATAGAACATGCGGTGTTCTGTTTTCTGTGAGTGGATTACGTAATTCCAACCCGCTAATGTGAGCGGAATTGTGTAATCCAATGCGATTGATTTGCGTATTACTGCTAATCAAACGCATGCGGAATCCGTAATTCCTATCTGGTCATGGGAGACCGGCCTAAGGTAGATCGTTTTTTTCTTATCATGTGACCAGGGACCGTTCACTGCTCCAGTCTCTCGTCGCTGGGAGCAAGGAGATTTTAAGTTTCCTAGGCTCCCCGCCGCATGTGCATGTGTCCGGCATTTTGCCAGCAGTCGCATGCGCAGAATTTCGGGAAGGTCCACGGAGGAGGAACGCGTCGGGGTTCAAATACGGAGGCCTCCGGTAAAAAGTTTCATCTCCTCTCACTGATCGCATCGGTGAGGAGAGATAAAACTTCAACTTTTTTTTTTACTTTTACGGGATCGCCATTATCCACTGGATAACGGCAAACACGTGATCAGGAACTGCTCAATGCGGCCGCCTGTGAAATCTCCAGGCTCTCGGCTAAGTTTTGTAGCCAAGAGCGGGGAGATTTTAAATTACCCTGGCAATCCACGGCTTTTGCGCATGCGTCTGCTGTTTTGGCGACAGGCGCGTGCGCAGAAGCTGTGGTAAGGTCCGCGGATAAATCCGGGGGCCTTAGGTACGTTATTTTTATCCTCCCTCATGGATATTATCTGTAAGGGGAAATGAAACGTCAGCTTTTTAAACTTTTTTTTTAACTTTTTCACACTTTTTTGTTTTCACTTTTTCACACTTTTTTTAAACTTTAAATGATCACTATTGTATTATCCATTAGATAACTGTGATCATGTCCCCGTGGACCTCTCTCTGCTCCTGGCTACACATGGTAGCCAGGAGCAGAGGGATTTTGAATTTCCCGGGGCCTGAGCCCCTCTGTGCACGCGCCCGATGATTGACATTGGGCACGCATGCGTAGAAGGGGACTTCAGGTCCCAGGGGATCGCAACACCGCTGAGGACCGGTGGTGAGTATTTTCAGCTCCCCTCATGGATCCGATCCATGAGGGGAGGTGAAACTAACCTTTTTTAGCCTTTTTTTTTTTTACTTTTTTCACGATCGGCGCTATCCATGGTGAATCTCCTGGTTTCTGGCTGCATTCAGGAGCCGGGAACCAGGAGATTTTAAAATTCCCACGGCTCCCGTCCTTCTGCGCATGCAAGCGACGTCATTCGTCTGGCGCGCATGCGCAGAACAGCGGCGCCAGGTCCTGGAGGACCCCTTCACCGCGGCACACTTCAGGGAAGGCGGGTAAGTAATTTCAGCTGCCCTGATGGATCCGATCCATCAGGGCAGCTTAATCTTTAACTTTTTAAACTTTTTTTTCACTTTATTGCGATCCGCACTATCCACTGGATAGCGCCTATCGCATTGCTGGGGGGGGGGGGGACTGCCCACTGCCCAGGATGACAAGTCCATGCTGTTGGCTACCTGCGGGCACCGACAGCATGGAGCTGTCACATCCTCAGCCAAGAGGGCTTTAATCCAAAGAGGATGTATGTTTTTTACGTCCTCTAGGATTAAAGCCCACTTAGCTAAGATGTAAAAAGGCAATGGGGCCGTCACTAAGGATTTATACCTTTTTTCAAAGATTTATTTCCAATTTTGTTATTTATAGATGATACTATGTAAAAAGTTTTTTTTATTTATAGTTCCTTAAAAGTAGTATATTTAAGCTCCAATAAAGTATAACAATGGTTTTCCCATTTTGTTTTGATTTATAACTTGTATAGTATTGGATTACAGGGTGGCTATGGCGTCGATAAAGTTTGTCATGGATGGGGCTTTCTTTTTACTCTTTTTTGAAATATATTTGTATTTTATTCCATTTTTTTAGTTATTTTTGTATACAGTTTTCTTAACATCTATATCCCCATATTGGTATAAGATCTCTGGGAGACATTTCTTTTTTATTATTTCACAGCTTTTCACATCCATGGGAGCTCGAGCTGCAGGCAAAAACATTCCCCTAGTATGAAAATAGTCTTTTATAGAGCTAATCTAAGTCTGCTAAGACCAAGCAGATCTGCCATGCTAGGGGTCACGGATGATCATGTGATCGCTGAGTTCAATAGAGGCAATGGCACTGCTGCTTCCTCTATTCACTACATTGCGCTCATTGAGCACTGTGTAGACTGAAAAAGAGAAGGAAGCAGTAGTTATGAAACAGCTTCTGTCTTCTCCTCAGGGTTCCAGGTGTAGCATCTGATCTGCTCAACACAGCATGTAGCATTATAACAATTGGAAAGGAATGAAGAATTGGTAAATAAACCCTTGCATAAGGGTGAAAATATGGTAATAATGGATAGGACTCAATACATAGCTATCTGTATGTGTCTTTAACATGATGGTGACACATACAGGAAACTTACAGCTGATCCAACAGATTCTTTTTGTGCAAGTCTAAAGACTCTCCTTCTCCAAGCAAAGGAGACTCCTTGCATAAGCCCGTCAGAATTTCACTTTTTGCTACCGAACCATCCGAGAATTTCAACATCCTATTGCCTGCCCAAAATTCATAAAGGCTTAGAACCATTGAAGGGCAGGCCGATAGTCTCTGGGGTTGACTGTTTAACGCAGAATGCTGGAGTCTATATAGACAAAATCTTACACCCCTTTGTGGTGGCATTGGCAGATGGGGGGTGTGGCTTTTGCCTTTATAAGATCTAACCCTACACTGAACGAGTCATTAGCCACTAGCCTACCACTAAGGCCAGTGATGCTACCTGTTTGTTATTTTGTTCCTGATAGGGATTGAGGCGGGGGTTGGGCATTTGAGATACAAGCTTCAGCCTTTGAGCACTTAATTTTGCTCCTCATGCTCTGTCATTGTAGTCAGCAATATTAAGCTAATGTTTTGGGTTGGAAGGTGATTTATTCATCGTCCACTATTTAGAAAGGTTCCTGATGAAACTACCTTACGGTAGTGGAAACTCGTTGAATTTAGGGATTAATATTCTAAGCTGGATTTTTCTTAAAACCAGTATAGTGTCCCTTTTAGTGGAATTTTTTCTTCTAAAGATAATTATCTTTATTGAAACAGTATAGAAATAGCACTACACAGGACTAAACCATTCAGCAGATATTCCCCAATATATGTGGCATTTCATCTGTATAGCCACTAGGCTATTTGACCAGAACGTCTTAAGGCTGAATATAGGTTCTTGGTCCTGCCATTTTTCTATCTGGCCTTTTTGTTTAGGTATTTTGTTCATGTGTTTGCTTTTTAACAAAATATTTTAGAATATTATTTCAATAAAGGTTACATTTTAGAGACACAGAATCCTTACAGTGAAACTGTGCCGTACATTTACAATTAAATGGGTTTAAAGCCCAGGATTAAGTGCTGCTCATGTACGACGATTGGCCAGAACTGGGTTAAACAGAGATGTACAGGAATAGAAAAATATGGTTGCTTTCTTCCAGAAACCATAACAGACCATCCATGAGTTGTGCTTGGTATTGCTGCTCATCTCAACTCAATGAGGATGAGCTGCAGTATCACACAACCTGTTCAGCAATGTTTTTGGAGAGAAACAGCTGGGTCTTTTCTAAAGCTCTGTTCACATGATGTTTTGAGTCTATGGCCGAGATTCATGTCGGGAGGAATTTCCAACGCATATATTCGATGGTAGGCCACGACATTTCACGTTTTGAGATTTTGCCTACAGGCTTCCATTTTTAAAATATATATACCGTGCAGTATATATTTTTACTGTGTCTGCAGTATTGATGCATCTGCTGCCCACTGCGCTGCCGGAAGAGGACTAACTACACGGTGCACCAGTAGAAGTCAACTTGCCTATTGGGCTATATATTTTTTCATATTCTATTTGTTGTTTTTTTGAATATTATATTCCTGCACTATGGACTGTTTCTAGTTTCTAAGCAGATTTTTTTCCTGTTGCACATTTGAAAAGTTCTTTGACCACAAGTATACTCATAGGAAATTACTCTACTTGCAATTCAATTAAACATCAGCCAAGATGACATTGATTTTTGAATTTGGAAAAGAAAGCTTAAATCTAATAGCTAATTTTTGTTCCAAGGTTTCCAGGATCCTTAAAACTCCATGGACTGATCCAAGTTTTAGGGATTGTTTAACTTTTTTTTTTAATGTTCTTTGCTTTCAAGAACTGATTTGTATCCATGCTCGAAATATTATCCAACACGACAAATGTGATCAAGGTAAACAATCCGTTTTATCACAAAATACTCAACTTCACGGTAAATGCAATATGACTTAAGAATTTGACTTTTTGAGATATGGATGGAGTCATACAATCTAAGGGACAACTGGGACTAAAATAATAAAGATGTTGAGATATCATCTTAGTTTTCGAACTTGGCCCCATCTACAAGTTCAATGCTCACATGTGATATAGAGTATAGAAGTTGATTATACTTCAACCAGCAGAAGTTTAAACTTAAGGCTTGGTTTATATGCAATTTCAAGCTTGTTATGGGACATGGAAACTTGATCAAATATATATATATATCTCAAAATATAAGTCCATCTAATTATACAAAATGCCACATTTTAGGCTTGGCCATTCTAGATAATGATGTAGTGGTCTTTCTAATTTGTGTTTAAGATTTAAGTTACTGTTTTGTAATTATATGAATACCATTGCATATAACTACTCATCCTTTGTTACGTACAAGTACATCACAGAGGTGCATGGTGAGCACGAAGCTTACATGCCACTGTTAATTCTGATCATGGCCATCTTCAGTTGGGGCCCTCTTACAGTTTACATACAGAGGTCAATGCTGATCATTACATGCTAGCCATGGCAGGGGCCGTAGGGGGATGGGAGACATCCCCTCTGGCAGCCATGGGCCTTTTGAAGGCTCCCGAGCCTATCATGGCTTTAGGCCTAGTAAGTCCTGCCTTTGGCAGAATTTCATAGACTAAGATTGAGACTACAATATACTGCAATACAGAAGTATTACAGCATATTGTAGAAGTAATCAAGCAATCACGGGTTCTCTAGAGGGACTTAAAAAAACAATGTAACACTAAATTATAATAAAATTGCAAAAATAAAAAGATAAAATAAAATTAGTTAAAAATTAGAGATGAGCGAACGTACTCGGTAAGGGCGATTTCGCAATTGAGCACCGCGATATTCGAGTACTTCACTACTCGGGTGAAAAGTACTCGGGTGCGCTGTGGGGCGGGGGGGTTGCAGAGGGGAGCGGGGGGTAGCAGCGGGGAACAGCGGGGAGCCCTCTCCCTCCCCCCCCACTCCCCGCTGCAACCCCCCGCTCACCCACAGCGCACCCGAGTACTTTTCACCCGAGTAGTGAAGTACTCGAAAATCGCGGTGCTCGATTGCGAAATCGCCCTTACCGAGTACATTCGCTCATCTCTAATAAAAATGTAAAATATCCCTTTTCCTATTTTTTAAACAAAAAGAAATCTAAATAATAATTAAGTTGCATAATTGGTATTGCAGCATTCATAAAGGTCTGTGGTGGGAATCCCATTTTAAGTGATCTGATCTGAGATTAATTTCTAAGCTTAATGCTACTATATTTTTAGCCATGTGAATAAACCTAAATGTATGACATATTCTAAATAAAGTCACAGACGTACATTGATGTATGATGCTTACCAGGATGAGGATAATTTAGAGCATATGAAATATGTTGTCTGCTGGCAAAAGTCCTGGAAATCTGGGCATACTACTGGACATGGCATTACAGTATATAATACATCTGAGACCTAGCTGTTGCCGAAAATGATGTAGGCACACATGGAGTTGGCAGTGTTACAAATGGTAACTGTGAGCCAAGCTATGATCTAGTACAACTAAAGAAAACATCGCAAGTGTCTTGCCAAATTCTTTCTACTGTTTTTCCTTAGTGTAGATTATATTCACAGACCAGTCCAGTAATGTAGAGCAGACAAGTGAATGCACATTGTCATTTAATTCAAGATGCCAGTTTGCACTCACCAGCACCTAACTATTCAATTGTATCTGCACCCTAAGGATGTCAACACAACTGAATCCAAGGGAAATCAAGTTGGGATTCCTCCTCTCCCCAGCTCCACAATATTTTAACCACTGGTTCAAGAGAACCTGCTTGACCCAGGCCTGATTGATGGGGTGGCATACTGTAAACATTTTATAGTTAAAGGGGTATTCCTGCTGGTGTAGGGACGCACAAGAAGACAAGGACCCTTGACGTAGGTTGCGAGCTTTTGTATTTTGGCCAAAATATTAACCAATACCTCATATTTAACGGTATTTATCAATATTTTTGTATCATGCAGTGTATCTTCAAATGCTGGGGGAGCTTGGGGTGTTGGTGCCAGTGTGGTTCACTTCTGAGATACAGGACAGCCTGCTGAATTGAAAAATGGTATTTTTAATAGGCTGTAAAACTGTATGGTGCACTACATATATAAACTGACCCGGCTATCTTTGTATGTTTTATCTATGTGCAATTTTACTACTAAGCAGCTGCTCCCCCTTTTTGCAAGATAGGTATGTGAGTGGTTATTTAGTAGTACTTAGCAATTTTGAAAGATTTTTCCATTTAGCACTTTGGCTGTCTGCATGTTTGTATTTATCAGTATTGTTTGTGGCAGGCAGTGTTGCTTTTGGTGCTGGGGGAGTCTGGGGTGTCTGTACCAATGTGGTTCACTTTTTGGGTGCAAGGCAACCCGCTGAATTGAAATTTGGCGCTATTTATGGGTCTGCATGGTGCACTACAGGTGACAACTGGCCTAGCACCCTTTTTATGCTTTATCTATATGCAAATGTAGTACTAAGTAGCGGTTCCCCTCATTACAGGATGGTCATGTAAGTGGTTGTTCATCAGTACTTTGCACCGGTGATTTGCTCCTCCATTTAGCATTTGAGTGAGGTGGTGTTTTTGCCTACCCATCTATGTCTTATCTGTACATTGGTAAGTAACATGGCCATTTTTTCTGTGATTTTGCTAAATTTGTCCTTTTTAGGTCCCTTTTTTCCTATGTGAAGACATACAGACTAGTTATGGACTTATTTCAAATACTTAAATCTTTTATAACTATTTCTTTCCTGAGTTTCCTGGTTTATGAGTATATTGCGATCTGTATTCAGATGTATACATTTATGTAAAAACATGTGAGAACGTCTAAGGTAATCATAATGGCTGACAATAGTAGTTATCTTGTAGCCTAGAAATCTAATATTTGCTTGGCAAACGATATACAATTTCATCATGTTCAATCACTAACAGATTGACCATTATACCATTAGGTGCTGAGAAGAAACAGTGACATTGAATATGGCTGCAAGTCTTATTTCCACTTTTGCAAAAATTGTTGCCACAACAAAATATTAAATATATCTGTAACTGAGAGACACAAACTTGATGTAATAATATACTGACAACTTTCTTTTTTGAGTTAAAATCCTGATTAATGTTTGATGTTAAGTTAATCACCATAGCCTGTTCAATCGAGCCATTGAGTGGACAAATGTTAAAAAATGCAGAATGCAAATCTGGGCTCATAAATATACTGTTGATTCCCAGGGAAGTGAGCTGTATTATGCATTAACTAAACTATGAATATGTGGGTGGAAGGCTGAGGCTTCTTCGTCTTCCTAGCTTCTTCAGCCACTTATTATCACCTTGCTTGAAACAAGTGTGTTTCTTCTGCATATGAGGTCTGCTCTGTATATCTCTTCCAGTCTGCAGTGCAGAGCTACAAACAAGTTAAAGAACCTTTCTGACAAGAGACCTGCAGACGGAAAGGCCATCATCTACACTGTACATCCTCCTTAAAAGGTCATACATGGTGAGACATACAAAAACGGGACACTGCCCGCGAAGAAGGGTAAAGGAACGAGAAATAAGTGGAAACAAGCTCCATAGGTGTGTTGGAATCGCCCCCAAGATGTATTGCTCCCAACGTCATATCACAACCTGGGTAGCCTTGTGTATATGCTTCAATAGGCAGAAGAATGATCCTCATCTAATGTAGACCACCACTACAGGGTGCATCAGTTGCCCCCGTCTGTTCAAATCAATAGTCTGAAGTCAGCAAGATTCAGAAAAAAGGAAAAACATTTGGCAAAAAGTGCTCAAGGACAACCTCTGTGCAATAACCCTATGAAGAAAGTAATAAAAAACAGTAAACTTACTCTACTAGGAAGGTGCATGGGCCCTAGATGGACCTCACGTCAGCTCCCTATATCCAGATGCGCGTAGATTCACATTGGCAGAATAAACACAATGAAAGTGGACTGTATAGTAAAAGGGTTTATAAATAAAACAAACATGAAATAAATAAAATCTAAAAAACATTAGAAAACGAAAATGGTACATAAAGCACATATATACAGGGAACAACAATGCAACCCACTTCGAGGGCAAAAGGTTACCCTTTATCAAGCGGGTATTGCACAGAGATTTTCCTCAATCTCTTTCATGCCATTTTGGCATGAAATTCCACAGCTGCAGATTTGGGTGCGTCCTGCATCCTAATTCCAACCAGTGTTAGGGTTTGCTGCTGGGATCTGTGGTACTACATTGGTTTTCAGCTGTTCAGCCCCACAGATGGGGGTTGATTGAGCTGACTGGGGATGCATTTCTCCAGCCAGTCAGTCCCCCGGGTCTTAGAACCCTGCGTGTTAGGTGCTTGTATATCCGGAGGCTTCTCTTTAACGTGGAGGTACTATTAGGGTTCGCTGCTGGGATCTGTCGTACTACATTGGTTTTCAGTAACATAGCTTCACAGGTGGTGTTGATTGAGCTGGCTGGTTGTGGATTGCTCCAGCCAGCCAATCCCCAAGGTCTGTTGCTCATATATACCAGCGCCTCTGTTAGAGGCTGCTGGCCTTTTCTCTGTTTGTTCAGTGTGTTCAGCATGGGCAGTGTGGTGCTCCTGCATATCTGTGCATGTGGCTGGACATGAGGTGTCTGTGCAGCATTCAGGATGTCCAGTGTGAACAGTGTCATACTCCTGAGCGTCTGTGCGGCTCTCAGTACGTGTAATGTCTTGCTGTGGGTCTTTTATCATCTAGAACAAGGTAGATCCCTAGGTTCCAGTGCAAGGTTGTCCCTATTGGAACGATCACCCCGCATTGCGGGCATGTTTCCTGGAGTTAGTTGTCTCATTAGTGTAAGGACCCACAAGACAAGGAAGGCCCATGAAGTGGGCTTGCAGGCTGAAGTATCTTGGCCAAAATAGGAACTTCTACCTCGTATTATATCTATTTCATCTGTCTATACATGCGGATATGCTTGGTGCGTATTTTGAGCATTTATCAGCCATTGGATTGTGTCTGTCTGCGAGTATTTAGTCCGTTCTGCAGTTCTGCTGTTCAGTCTGGTTTTGTCAGTTCGTGAGTGTTGATGGCATAATGTTTATGTCTGTTTCTCAGTCATGTCTGCGAGTTTCATGTCCAGCTCGCAGTTTCGCAGTTCACGTGCCGGTAACACTCTGCAGACTGTCCCAGTTTGACATTACAGAATACACATAAACACAGATAAGCAGATATTTGTTTATGTCTCTGTTTGCCACTAACAACCAGTGATCTAAGTCAGAAACCCACTCTAGGGTGGCTATCATAGAAGGCCAATTATCAGTGTGTTTTTGGAATATGAGAGGAGAACCTAGTGGAAACCCCTGGTGGAATGGGGAGAACATTTAAACTCCATACAGATGTTGACAGGCAAGGAACTGGAGTCTAGGACTGTACTAAAGGGAGGTTACAGTAAGTTAAGGTTTGTTCTGGTTCCAGGTGATAAATGTTCTTCTTTGTATACTCTTAAAGGATGAGCCCATGAAAAACACAAGTTACCCATTCACAAGACAAGGTGATAAATGCATGATTGCTGAGGACCCCTCTGTGAACCTCCCCTCCTCACTGAGTAACTGCAGTTGAGAGAAATATGAGTGGAACAGTGGTCACGTATATGCCCTGCTGCTCCATTCAACAACTACTGAATATATCACTTCGCTGTTCATTAATGGCTTAAGACCTTCATTCTAGTAATCATGGGGTTTCCTAGTGGTGGATCCCCCAATGATGATACATTTATCACCTATCAGACTGATAATTGATTAAAGGGGTTGTCCCGCGCCGAAACGGGTTTTTTTTTTTTTTAAACCCCCCCCCCCCCCCCGTTCGGCGCGAGACAACCCCGATGCAGGGGTTAAAAAAACCACCCGCACAGCGCTTACCTGCATCCCGGCGGTCCGGCGTCTTCATACTCACCTGCTGAAGATGGCCGCCGGGATCCTCTGTCTTCATGGACCGCAGGGCTTCTGTGCGGTCCATTGCCGATTCCAGCCTCCTGATTGGCTGGAATCGGCACGTGACGGGGCGGAGCTACACGGAGCCCCATTCAGAAAAGAAGAAGACCCGGACTGCGCAAGCGCGGCTAATTTGGCCATCGGAGGGCGAAAATTAGTCGGCACCATGGAGACGAGGACGCCAGCAACGGAGCAGGTAAGCATAAAACTTTTGATAACTTCTGTATGGCTCATAATTAATGCACAATGTACATTACAAAGTGCATTATTATGGCCATGCAGAAGTGTATAGACCCACTTGCTGCCTCGGGACAACCCCTTTAATGTTAGTTGTAGGATACCTCCTTCAATTAAGGCCTAATTCCCATGGGCGGATCTCCGCTGCGTATCACACGGCGGAAATTTGCAGTGTTGCCCAGCAGCTATTAGGTTCTATTAAACCTAATAGCGCAATGCTCACGGTGTGGAACTCCACCATGGAATTCCTCCCCGTGAAAGCGCCCGCAATCACCTGCGGCATGTTCTAATTGATGGTGATCATATGATGGTGCTGGCGTGTCACATGACACCGCCGGCGCGTCGTGCGCTCTACTGCGCATGCGCGCCAGAGCATCATGCGGAACGTCTGGCGGCGGATCCGGAGGTAAGTGTGGGGTCTCTGGGGGGGGGCACCGTTACACACTCCACTGCGGAATTCTGCTTGCGGAGACCGTCACGGCCGTGGGCACTAGGCCTAACTGTTATGCTGTGTATTTGTATACATGGACTACAGTATACCCATCAGTGGATTTGCTACAGAGCTGCAGATGTTGCACATTGAGGGGTATTTATCATCAATGGATTATTTGATGTCACTTTTCTGGCTTGTTTTCTTTTCTTCCTCCAGTTTAAAATGTAACAAATGTATCAAATGCCACGGAATGTTGATAAACATTGTCATATCTTAAAATATGGAGGTGTGGAGTTACTTTGTACTTACTTTTGTAAGTTATTTTTAAAAGTCGTACTTGTAAATGTCTTTAAATCCTGACCAGGCAGTCAGCGCCTCACACTTTTCTAGACACTTTTGAAAAGTAGAGTGAGAAGCTTAACATATGTTCTTCTTGGCATAAATGAATAGTAAAGCTGTCTGAACTGACAAGGAGCAACTTACACTAGAATTCTGCCCCAACACAAGTAATAAATGTGACTCCTTACACATTATTAGCCACTGAAGCCAACCTTGTATCAACATCATGTGTCCTGCTGACATGGTAAGTGCTGCATACATACTGGAAGGCTGTAATCAATATATATATATATATATATATATATATATATATATATATATATATATATATTGCGCTGTCATCCAACCAGTCCAGCCAGGTGTATATGTGCATATATCACATGGTTTTACACTTTAGGCATATTTAATGTATCTGATGAAGTGTCAGTAAATCACTCTATTCATCAATATTACGAAAACATTCTACAAGTTAATTACGTTCTATGTAGGATTTTACCCAGAGAAGCTTTTCCCTCCCAAATTTTCTAGACTTGCTAGTTATTAACCCCAACAAGTAATTTTTCCATCCATGCATATGGCATTATTTCTTTGACCTGTATCCAGGAAAGGGAATAGAATAAGGAGTTAGAAGCTTTCATGGAAGGCGCTGCAGACCTGCCAGTCCATTACACCATTCTTCTTAATGATCTGTAAGGAAGCCAGTGAAATTCTTTCTCGCCACATTCCCTTCACATGAAGCTACTCTCTAGGAGTAAAACTGTCTGTAGGACTGACGATCATTTCATGATCTTCAAACAATCAGAACTAAAGGGGTTTTAAAGTGCTTGAAAAAATTGGGAAGAAGGTTAAAAATACTAAACTAAGTTATATTCACTGTTCTGGTCCCGATGTGGGTGCAGTGCTGCCATTCCCGTTCTCACTGCCAGTCTTCACTTATAACACTGACGAGTCCATATATACACAATCACTGGCCTCAGCAGCGTCATGCCTTCGGGCAGGTTCACAAAGGTGTATTTGCGTGCGCAATACGCAGGGAATAGAACTCATTGATTTCAAAGAGTTTGTTCTCATTTCCTTTTATTGAGCACACAAAAAACACTCGCTGCTCTACTTTTGTACTCATTTTCATACCAAAGGTCCCCATAGAAGTCTTTGGGGGTGCACAAATGGACATGCAATACGCAACAGGATGCGCAATACGTGAGTAAAAGAACACATCTGGAACTCATTAGACTAAATGGCCATTTAAATTGGGGTGTGATTGTGAACCATTCCCTGCGAGTACAAAAAGTACAGTAAAATACGATGATACATGCGCAAAAAATACTTGCTCATAGCATAAATATGATGGTGCACCTGGCAGTCCTCCCATGTAAGAAAAACCCTATTCAAAGTCTGGCAGTGGAGCGATCAAAAACGATGATACATGCGAAAAACGATGATCAATGAATTCATAAGAACGCTCTGCTCGTCACTTCCTGCCTTTCTCAGCTCCTCTTCACAAAGTCTGATGGAAGGCTGTCATGTATTCAAATACACAGCAGTACATCAAGCGCTGTAGGGGCGGCTTCACACGAGCGTACTGCAAAATACGCTCACTGCTGCGCAACTCCAAGCGGAGTCACATAGTTTGTACAATAACGCTGTGTGAACGCTCCCTTACGTCAGCTTCACACGGGCAATCAAATTGTGCAAGATTTGTGCGTTTTGAGACGTGCAAATATGAACTCTATTCATCTGAATGGGGTCATACATATGCGCCACATTATTCTGTATGGCGCCGCGGTGCTATGCGAGAAACAAATTGTGGCATGTTCTCTTTGGCTGTGTGATCTCGCAGCGCAGCCCCATTGAAAGCAATTGGTGAAGTCCGTGATCCTCTGCTACGGCTGTGACAGCCACGGTGGAGCATCATTTCATTCCTGAAGTGATGCGAGTTATAATTCTGTCTCTCTGTTCCGCTTTTAGAGCAGAGAAACAGAATTAAAACTGAAATAAACCGATGTTTTTTCTCCATTGATTTCAGTGGATTTTTTTAAAAAGGGAAGGCGAATGGAAAGCTTACAGCTTGCTTCCGTTTTTTTAAAGGTAAATTGAAATCAATGGGGAAAAAATGGAACCATTTATTTAAGTTTTCATTCCGTTTGTCTGCTTTGAGAGAGGCGGAATAATAACTGACAGTCTGACTGAAGTGTGAATGCAGCCTTAGGGGCCGTTCACACTAGCGTTTTCATTTCCATTTCGCTTTTCCCATGACGGAACAGTAAATGAAACATCTCCGTTTTCAAGCCCATTGAAATGCATTTAAGTGGAGGGTCTTCAGTTTCTTTATTCTCCGTCTCAATTCTGTTTTTTTTTACATTGGATGAATATTGCAGACTGCTACACTTTTCTTTCCAGTTTCAGAAATGGAATACAGATGGATCATTTTTTTATTGTATCGTACTCAGTGGGAGGCGGGTGGAACTTGAAGACAATTATGGTGGTGATGGCTCCTCTTCAATGAATGTGGCTCAGTGGTTAGCACTGTTGTCTTGGTCCTAGGTTCAAATCTTAGTCAGAGCAATCAACTTGGAAAAACGCCATACAGCCATCATCCTTGGTCAGAATTGAACCTACAACCCCAGCTCTGCAAGACAGCAGTGCTAACCACTGAGTTCCAACCACGGCAGATGGTGAAACGCAGTCTGCATGGACCTTATGGCCTCTTTCACATGGCAATATGCGTTTTTATGCTTGGTCGATCACAGCTAAAAATCGCGTGAATGAAGAATAGCTGTGATCAAGTCTCGATCTATATCAGCGTTTTCTCGTCTGACCGATATACACGACCATCTGGGCCATTGGCTTCCAATGCATCCGTTCACATGGGCGAATATACGGCGAATAAAAACGTTGAACCGTCAAAAATGGTACATACGTAACTGAAATACGCGCCAACGCATATATACTGGGCAAAAGGATAGTTCTGGATCTTTTGCCCGATATACGTTGGTGTTTCCCATAGACTCCTATCGGAGCTGGACAACGAAAGGGAGGGGGGGGCATTTTAGCAGTGTCCAACGCAGCGAAAAGCTTACAAGTGCCTCTATATAGGCATTGGAAAGCATCCCGAGGATTCATGCCGAGCGAGGGATATCCGGGTTCGACGTATTTGTTCGCTATAAATGACGCTCGCAATCATGTGAATGGGCGAGAAAACGCTGCCCGTGAGCGTGGAAAAATCTCCATTCATGCAAATAAATGGCGTGGACGTGAAAACATAAAATTTGCCTATGCTTGTGTGAAAGAGCCGTAAGGCTTAAAAAAGTGTCCATCTAGTTCAGTCTAGTATCTTGCCCTATTGATGCAGAGGAAGGCAGATGCCTCATGTTTTTTTATCCTAAGAGCAGCATATTTGCGCATGAAGAAGGTTTGAAGAGCAACATAATCAACCTGTTGCGTGTAGGCCTGCACATATTACTGTAGTTTTTGTGCATGCAGGGCCAGTTCACACGCAAGCCCAACTCTTCATTTTCATGCAATTAAATGGCTAATTAAAGCCTAATAAGGTCCAGCTGCCTTCATTTCCTGTGTCACATCCTTCGGGCTCTTTCAAACGAGCGTATATTGGCCAGCAGTTTTCACAGTTGGCCGATATACGCTATGATCTTATGCATTGGATTCCAGTGCATCAGATCACATGGCCGTATTCCCTTGACATAAAAGCACCCGGCCGGCCAATATAGCGCTGGGCACTTTTATGTGGGGCCCAAAAGATAGTCCTGGAACTATCTTTCGGGCTGGAATACGTTGGCCGCTGCATGGGCTCCTATGGGAGAAGGGAGGTGGGAGGAAGTTTAGCAGCGTGACTGCTAAACTCCCCCCCCCTCTCTATCTAATTGCAATTGGAGGGGTCGGGGATGAGGGCGGAGCAGCTCTGATCATGTGAATGGGCAATTTCACCACTAATTAAGCTCAAGACTTAATAGCTTCAAATCACTCATTCATGCAATCGTTAGTGCAATCTTTTCACGCGCCTATACTGCGCTAAAACCACGCTTGTGTGAACGAGCCCTTAAAGGTAAAAAAAATCCTTCCTGACTCCAATTCCAGCAATCAGAATAAATCAATTCTTCTCCAGTAATCTATTGACTGTAATTTATAATAATATGCTTGAAAGTGAAATGACAAATTCATAGGGAGTGTTGTATTTGTGACATTTTCTAATAGGTTTTGATTGCTGGGATTGGAAAGCCACTAAGACAATTCATGAAAAAGAAGATAAATGGTCTTTGAAAACCAATAAAGTTAGTTTTGGATCTAAAGGCTGAACTAATCCCAATCACTAACTCAATTTAATTAACTTTAACGTAATGAAATAATCCCTTGCAGATGTCATTGTGGGAGATTAGAGGGAGAGGAGTGACACATAAAGCATAAACAATGAACAAATAATAGCACTGGAGACCGAGTGCTGTGAGATACAAAGATACAAGGCCAAATGGAAGTGCATGCAGGGGTGAAAAACGGGGCAACTGCCAAAAGCCTGTTTCCATGGGGAACCCCAAGGCTGTACCCCTAGGAGATATCTGAAAGTGGAGCAAGTATATTTCCACAGCGCTGGACCAGCCTGAACTTTACTAGTAAACCTTTCACAGTCCCATATCAGGGCTCAGTCACACAGGCGCCGATCCGCCCTTGTTTCTGCACAATAAGATGGCCACACCACGCGCGGACGACTCTCTGCATGACCGGCTCCATTGCCAGCCATGTGTTCTTTCTTCCGGCCGGTGCGGAGAGTCGTCCACACCTGCAGTGCAGCCGTCTTATCGAGCAGAAGCACAGGCGGATCAACGCCCGTGTGACTGAGCCCTCACCGGGGACTTAGAACATGCCGCGATTTGTTTTCCGCGTGTGTTTTCACATGGACAAATCGCGGCTGTGTGCACGGGTGGAAATTCTGGCGGAAATCCCGCCGGTGTGCAGGGGGCGTAAAGTTGAAACTCACCCTGATATCGCGCTCGCCAACATGCGATTTCCCTGTGGATGTGAGGCATTTTTGTGTCAAAAATGTCTCGCATCACTTCAGGGAAGCAGCGATCCTCCAGAGGAATTGGCAAGTGTTTCCCTTGCATCGAACTCGCATGCAACTTGCATGTCATGCAACACTTTTGCCAGCCCTATTGAAAGCAATGAGCAAAGCGTTCCAAAGCAATGTCCAAAGATGGGAATGCCGTTGTATTTTCCTGCAGTGTGATGCGATGCAGAGAGAAATCGCTCATGTATATGACCCCATTCAAAGAAGGAGTTTGTATGCATTTGTGCATCTTCCATTAGGTGTAATGGAAACTAAGGTTTGGTACCGTGTTAGCCAGTAGAGTAAAGTGTGATTGTTCGCAGCAAGAGAAACCCAGTAGTCTTCTAGATATAATAACTTTTAATGGCTAACAAACATACATGATGTTATAGCGAGCTTGCAAACCTACGCAGGGTTCTTCATCAGGCTAAAATGGAATAGATCTGAAGAGGTATGAATATGTATACCCTCTTATAACATACATACTTATGACAAGGCACAGATATGGATGGGATTGGTTCGCACTTAAAAGGAATACTGCAACAGAAAACAAACTTTTTTGATTAGGCACTGATAAGGGCATGAAAGTTTTATGGTCCTTGAATTACTGTTGTGGGGGTCGTCAGGCCAGGAATGCTGCAAGAGGTACACAAATATTTTTAACTAGACACCGATAAGGGAGTGAATAAATCCTCATGAATAATTTAACCCAGTATTCAGCGTGTCAAAAGTTATCAATTTATATTGCCAAATTCTTCTATGGTTTTGTGACTTGAAACCACCCTTCAAGTCTATTCTCAGTTAAGTTTTGTTTTCTCTTAGATCTGGATTCCAATGCATCAGATCAGACGGGCGATTTTCCGCCACGTAAAAGCCCCTGGTCAGCCAAGATAGTGCATTTCGGCCAGGCGCTTTTATGCTGGCCAGTAAAGAGAGTCCTAGAACTATCTTCCTGGCTGGAATTCATCGGCCACTGCATAGACTCCTATGGGAGCCTATGACAGCTGCCGGAAAAGGGAGGTGGGAGGGAGTTTAGCAGCATGACTGCTAAACTCCCTCCACTTTCTCTCCTTCTGTCCGCCCCTTGCCAACTATTTGCAATGGGAGGATGTGGGATGGGGCAGGAGCTAGTTGCTAAGCTCCCGCCCCACCCTTCCCATTGCTGGCTGCCGACATGGGGCGGTAACTTAGTGCACTAGCTCCCGCCCTGTCCTGCCTCCTCCTCTTGTCGAGAGCTGGCGAGGGGGCATAAAGGGGGGGAAGCAGTTTAGCAGAGCTCAATGGAATTGTGGGCTCGACATACATGCGCCGAGCCTGGGCCACGTGAACAGGTGCACAAACGGCTGATTTGTGCGACCATTCACACATTTTTGCGGCGCTGGTGGGTGAATGCAAAAACGTCTACACCAGTGTGAATAAGCCCTAAGACATAGCATATGTTAATCATTAGCTAATCATGAGTTCTTATGTTTTTAGGGGCATGTATTTCTATTACTACCTAATTTGGGGTATATATGTGCCATGCTGTTATTAATATATCAGAAGTGTACTGGTTTGATACAAGCATAGTGTCAGTCTGTTACTTTTTGTGCTCAAAACTTCTCAATAACTAACTTGGCCCACACAGGGAACTCAGAGGGGTCCATTTGGCTCTCACAACAAGTGTGAATGAAACTCTCAGTTAAAAGTCATTAGAATGGGTGGAGTCAGGGGCGTAACTATAGGGGATGCGGTTGCACCCGGGCCCAGGAGCCTTAGGGGGCCCATAAGGCCTCTCTTCTCCATATAGGGAGCCCAGTACTATGAATAAAGCATTATAGTTGGCGGCCCCGTTACAGGTTTTGCATTAGGGCCCAGGAGCTTCAAGTTACGCCTCTGGGTGGAGTGACATGCTGGTGAAGCAGTTTTTAAACTGCAAGTAGTTTATGTCATCTTCTGTCCCTGCAGTCTGTTTTAAATAGGGAAAAACTATAAGGGGTCTATACAAGCGTATTGCTGAACACATGACATCTATTGCAACTGGAAGGGGAGCTACAAGGTTGATCCAACATGTAAGAGAGGAGCATAGAGGTAATGGGAAAGTTTTGAGGTTAGCAGCTCTTGAGCTACTGGACTGCTCAGAAAAGATAGGCATCAGTTATTGCTGCAGCGAGAAGCAAAATGGATCAGTAGATCAAACGCTTTGGGAATATTGGATTTTAACTGCTTGTTTTAATTTTTCACTGGTTACTAGGCAACAAATGGAGCATTGCATTTAAATGCATCCCCAGTTCCCTAGAATTTGTGTAGGCTTCGGAAAGCGTCATATGTCTCCCCCCCCCCCCCCCCCCCCCGAAGATGGTCTGGGCACCTCCCCTCCCCTCCTTGCATTCTGGGGTGCGTGCATTGCGCAGTGTGTGGTACGGTGACCACACAGGTACAGGCGTCCCGCAGGTTTCTCCCTATCCCTGGGCAGGTGTGGCCCCCAGACATGTGATGTCCTATGTGTGTGTCAGATGGGTGATGCCTGACACTGTTCCCTATGTCGGCACGGTGGCTGACTCTCTATTCCCCTGGTGTGAGGACACTTGGACTGGCTATGGTTTATTATCTGTATGCATCAGACCTCTGGGTGGGGATCCAGTTATATGTTGTATGCACAACCATGTGTGTTGGTGTGAACAGTGACATCTGTGGTATGTATTTTCAGGGTACTTTATGTGCAGTCTTGTTCTGTGTACAGTGTTTGTGTGAACAGTGTTGTGTCCTATGTGTGTTTTGTACTTATCTCCAGGTTCTTGGTCAGGAATAGCTAGGTCCCAGAGGAAGACAGTGAGGCCGACCTTATCAGGATGATTACCCTGCTTTTAGGCAGGGGTTCCCTACTTTCTCTGGTTAGTAAGGGACAGGGGTCAATCCATCTATGCCTAGAGAGGTGCAATTGGTCTTTGCAACAATGTGTGAGTGATTGTGGTTTTAAAAGGACACTATCCTGCATCCGTTCTGAGGCGTGGCGCTTTAGTGTGCCGAGTGGACGTAACAACATGATTCACTCTATGATGTCAGGGAGTAATCCAACAATATAAAAATGAATATGCATTTAGTTACCCAGAGTGCAACAATAAATAATTCTAAAGCAAATAAGAATCCATTTAGTGCATATGTTCATGAACCACAGAGAGGAAAAAGCATCTTGTCACGCCATGCTGTTCCATTAACATATGGACTAAGTGGATCATGATTAGCTTTAGGATTATAGATTGTTACACTCTGGGTAATTAGGTTTATACTGTATGTATTCCATGTGAACTGATTGTATCCAATAAGTTTTCATTAAATATTTTGGCAATAAAAGCCAGTTGTGTTGAGTGCATAATTTTTTTTGAAGACACATGTGGGGAGTGTGTGTGTGTGTGTGTGTGTGTGTGGGGGGGGGGGGGGGGGGGGTGCTACATTACTTCCATTGCCAACTGGAGAACAATAGGTGTTTGAAGAAGCCGATGGATCCTACACATATAGCTATGTCATGTACATATGCATTCAATTTGATTATGTCTTACAAGAGGGCAAATAAGGGTGAAAAGCCAATTAATTATCCGTCCAGGATCTGGGCTGACTCTTCTACAACCCCTGTCTCCACCAATCTCCAGTCCAGCTCTGTGTCACCAGGTTGCTGGAACAGTTGATGCCCAAAGATGCAATCATGGGCTGCAGCCTTAAAGGGACTATATCGCCAACATTTTTTTTGTATTAATTAAAACCAGATGGTAAAACAGTTTCCATTTTTTTAAATCTGTGGATATTTTCTAATAGCACTTTTTTTTCTGTAGTCTGTACATGACTTTCTCATCTACATTTAACGACTTTTAGATAGATGCTTTACAGCAGCCTCATGGGCCATTTACACAATCAACAGGAGGGGACCCAATGACTTGTATGGAGACTGTTCTATACACGCTCTATGACTTGTACAGAGGTTATATTGCAGGGGGGAGGAGTAGATAGTCAGAGGTTATACCTATTATGAATGGTGGATCCTGTGTTCTCTACATATAGGTGTTAACTCCCAGTGTAATCCTGCCTGTGATGTTAGTGAGATGACGGCTGCTAAATTCTCTCTATAGAATAGGAAGTATCAGACTATTATTAGGCTCTGGCCAGTGTGAAAAATGAAGGATTTTAGGATTTTTAAAAAATACATATTGTTAAAAATAAAATCATAAAAAGTTCTAAAAAAATATGCTTAACACAAAAATGTGATTCATATAATGAGTCCTTTTCTGATACTACATTGCTTTTTAAAACCTACTTCCTGATCTGCAGACCGTCCATGAGTGTAAGATATTGTGACTCCTATAGCTAGTGTTTGTTTCTGATTTTTCAGACTGTTTACAGCTAGTGACATCTGAATTGACTGTGACGCTTCTTCTGATTACCTCTGGCTTGTTGAGGCTTCTAATTGTACAACTCTGACCCCTGGCTTGTTCACTGGACCTTGCTTATTTTTGCTATCCCTGGTACCTCTGTTGACCTCACGCTGCCAGTCCCTGTTTTTGTGACTGCTCTTTTATCTCAGCTTCCACAAGTGTTGTCAGTGGGTCTCTTACTTGGGACTCCCACCAAACAGCTGTTTGCAAAGTCAGTGCATTTGTACACTGAACTGATTTCTGCAGGAAGTGGACACCTCCACACCCACTGAAGTGGTGAAGCTTGGTATTACAAGAAAACTTCTCATTGAAGTGAATGAAAACTTTGCATATAATAACAAGCCAAGCCACTGCAAAGAGAACTGAGCTGTCCGCTTCCTGTAGAAATTAGTTCAGTGTATAATTGTATGGACTTGGCAGGCAGATGACTAATGTGGGTCATGGGCAACAGACCCCCGCTGATCTACTATTAATGGCCTATCCTAAGGATAGATCATCAATAGTTTGCAACTATATAACCACTTTAAATGACAGAATTGTCTTTGGTACCCCCCCCCCCCCCCCCCGAGCCCCACCCTCTTCCCAAATACTAAATAGGATGTTACTGTTAAGAATAAAGTGCATAAAACAGTCTACAAAATTAACTCATACCCCCGAGACCTGTAAATGAATCTGGACCCCCAAATAGTTCACATGCCAGACCAGAACTCAAAATTAATTCAGATCAATCGCTAAAATGAACTCAGGCTCCAGACTGAAAATCAAGTGAGACCCCAAACCAGACATCCCATTTATTATGACAGGTACTTTTCTTCTCCAGATGCCTTTGTGTTGTCAGTGGGAATGATGGTTTGAGCTGGAGCAGATGTTCTGTTACCAGATCAAGTCGGGTATAGGCCCTGGGGGAACTTGAGCCAGCTGTTGACATTGAAAGCCTTGGGGTAGCAGCCATTTGTGAAAGTGGCCCAGGCTGGGATGTAACCTCAACCAAGACTACGCATCAGTAGGTGTGATGGTACTCCTTGGGCACGAGCATCTAACACCCAATGTTCTGCTTGGAAGAGTTCAACTCCAAACAGACTCCGAAGTAATGGGGCTCCTGTAATTAATGATGACGTTTCATACAAAACAGTGCTGCTCTGATAAATATGCCTGGCCAGGCATGGGGTAACAATGTAACATGCAAATAATAAATGTCTCTTAAGTTTGATCCGGTAGTCAAGAGTCTTAGAAATCTGTACGCTCCATGAGCCAAGAGGCTAGCAGGAGTGCCAGTGCTGATAACTAATATGGCAGGAAATAGTTTCTTGAAAAACTAACCTTGAAGGCCAAGAAGGTCACAACACATTCTGTTAAACCTATAGGGAGGTAGAGGAGTGAAGGGCACTGAAGCAATGACTTATCCAGTGATACAGAAATTTATTTTTCTCCTGTATCTGGCACTGGCTAACCTCTAAATACAGGCACAATCACAGAGGTGAGAGAGAAAATGTACAAAGACATAACTCACAGAAAAAGAAGCCAAATGGCTCAATCACCATATACCCTAGTAGCATGCAGAAAGCCAGATTGCAATATGAGGGAACTAAATATTCAGTGCAGACTAATGTGCAGCCACTCACCTCAATTTAAGATTAGAGGAGGGGTGACTGCAGACAACATAGTCTGCACATGTGAACTAATACCAAGGATGTCAGCCATAGATAAGTGTGCCACACTATACTAGAATACAACCACTACTGGCAAAGTCGTGGATTGCCCTGTATCACTAGAGTGTGCCACACTCGCAGGGCATTCTGGGCTCCCCCAGCATCTATAGCACACTGCATGCAAAAAAACACTGAGAAATGTGGGTGTTAGTTTGCATTTTGCCCAAAACACATAAGTTGATGGGCTACTGCAAGGCCGCAATGCGTCCGTCAGAACCTACACTACCTCACTAATAGCTAAATAAAATGGCCCATTAGCTTATGTGTTTTGGCCAAAATGCAGCCTTACACGCTCATTTATCAGTGTGGCACATTGGGGTGATACAGGGCAATCCACTGCTTTGCCAGTAGGGGGTTGCATTCCTGTATGGTGTGGGGCACTTATCTATGGCTGGCATCCTTGATATCAGTTGATATGTGCAGACTATATTGTCTGCAGTCACCCCTCCCCTAATCTTGGGTTAAGGTGAGTGGCTGCACATGAGTCTGCACTGAACATTTAGCTCCCTCATATTGTAATCTGGCTTTCTGTATGCTACTAGGGAATATGATGATCGAGCCTGCCTTGTACTATCAGGTGATACATATTTGGCTTGTTTTTTTTGTGAGTTATGTCTAAATACAGGTAGGTACTATGATAGAAGTGTGTACCCACCCGTTTCTCAGAAAGGACCAGTATCCCCACACAAGCCTCCATAAGAGAGCTGCCCAGCATGTCCGACTCACATCAGATTCTTACTCATTCTGAAAAATATGGAGCTGTTTCCATCCAGTTTCATGCCTGAGCCCTTGCTCATTCCCCACTTACAGCCATACTACATTGTTATGCATCAGGACCTTGTGTTCAGACCCATAAAGATCTACTGATGAAGGGAAGTGAGGACGTTGTTATCTATTAGTTTCCATCTGCATCACTTATGCAAATCAAATCCAATGGATAGCATCCAGTGCTGGGCTTATAAACGCTATACACATAGACTCTATGCACATATTACATGCACTACACATAAAGCATAGAGTACACATACAGTACGCTACACACACTACATACTGTACACTATACACATTTAACATACTAACTCTCCTTCTCTGCAGTGCTTTGGTCCAGGACGTTGATCATCTGACTGTGTGATGTCACTAAAGGTCATATACTTTTTCTAGTAGCAATTTTCCATTGCTTTTCAGTAAATCATGCCAAAATGCAATAATCTTTTGCAATTTTCATAAAATTGATTATTTTTTAAACAATTTTACAAAAATTGTAGCAACATCACAGATAGAGATGAGCAAACCTACTTGGCCACGCCCCTTTTTCGCCTGAGCGCCGCGATTTTCGAGTACTTCCGTACTCGGGTGAAAAAATTCAGGGGGCGCCGTGGGTGAGTGGGGGGTTGCAGCGGGGAGTGGGGGGAGAGGGAGAGAGGGCTGTTCCCCGCTGCTACCCCCTGCTCCGCCACGCCTTCCCCCGCCCCCCGGCGCCCCCCGAATCTTTTCACCCGAGTACAGAAGTACTCGAAAATCGCGGTGCTCGATCGAGTAATTACTCGAAACTAGTATACTCGCTCATCTCTAATCACAGTATTTTTCCTTTAATTTTAAGGAAAAATTGCAGCAAAAACAACATATGTAAAAACATGAAAGTTGATTTTCTGCTTCCACCAGAGGCCCCTAATCTCTACTATCTGGCCTGGGGAGCAGGTGTGTGATAGTCTCTTTTGTATTCCACAAAGAGCACCAAGACTTATATGTTTCTTTTAGTCACCTCAGTCCTCTGGTCATTGGTGGGAAAATCACTGCAATCAGTTTTCAGAGCAGAACACTTGGCCACTGTAGGGGAGGGGGATAATGCAATCTAAGTGTACTATTACATGTAGTGAGAAATTGTTTCCTCAAGTGAATGAAGAACATTGCAGTGGCACAATGGCAATTTATAGAATGGTAGAATTGGAAGGGACCTCCAGGGTCTTCGGGTCCAACCCCTTGCTCAGTGCAAGATTCACTAAATCATCCCAGACAGATGTCTGTCCAGCCTCTGCTTGAACACTTCCATTGAAGGAGAACTCACCACGTCCCGTGGCAACCTGTTCCACTCATTGATCCCCCTTACTGTCTAATATCTCATCTGTGTCTCCTCCCTTTCAGTTTCATCCCATTGCTTCTAGTCTTTCCTTGTGCAGATGAGAATAGGGCTGATCCCTCTGCACTGTGACAGCCCTTCAGATATTTGTGGACAGCTATTAAGTCTCCTCTCAGCCTTCTTTAGATAAGCAGGTAAGGATATGGCACAGCAGTCCAGACTGTCAGAGAACGTCAGCCCAGTGCTTGGCCATCTGCAGGCTTTAGAGTGCAATTGTGACGTATCCTGTGCTGTTGTATACCCATAAATCCATCCCTGCTATTCATTTACCTGCTTTAAAAACGGTACTACTAAAGTCAATATACACGGTCACATCCCACTGCTGAGTGTAAGAAATATCCTGGGTAGCTTCCAGGGTGTGCAGCATGTGCCGCCAGCCAAGAAAAACGGAATTAAATCATTCCAGTTTTATTTCACTTTAGTATAGCCTTCTAATACTTTATTACAGTTACTAAAGAAAGGTAAGTCTGACACCAAACTCCTCCAGTCAGCGCGAAAGCTTCCAGTTTCCCTATTTATTCTTTATTAATAGTTAATAAGAGTTTGGTATGGTCTCCTCAATATCAAATAAAAACTTTCACCAAAGAAAATGAATAACACAGAATTAGTTCTGTTTTGTCTGAAGTTTATGTCTAATACTATTAGTCAAGCAGATTAGAGTATAAAATAAGAACAGTAAATTACTTATAAATTCATCTTCAATCCGGATTTCTATTATAGGAAATGCTTTAATTGGGCTTAAAAAGCACAAATTTAAAGGAGTTGTCCAGTTGTAAACTATTGATGACCTATTCTTAGATTAGGCTATCAACAGTAGCTTGGTCCATTACCTGGAACCTCCACTCATCAGCAAATTTCCAGGCAATGTGCTCGTGCACTGAGATAATTTCTGTAGGAAGCAGACAGCTCCATTCTCACTGTGGTGGTCAGGCTTGGCATTGCACCCATTCACTTCAATTGAAGCCTGTAATACCAACCTTGGCCACTGCAGAGAGAATGGAGCTGTCTGTTTCCTGCAGAAATCAGCTTAGTACACAAATGCACTAGCTCAGTGAACAGCTGATCAGCAGGAGTCCCTAGTGGTGAACCCACTTCAATCTATTATGAAGGCTTATCCTGAGAATAGGCCATCGGTACTTTAGAACTGGACAACTCCTTTAAGAGGAATTTTAAGCAATTTAAATATCTATAGGTTTTTTGTCCACTCTGGATAATTAATTTTGTTAAAAGGGCCCCACGAGAATAAATTGTGCACACTGTTTCCTGCTACTGGGACTTTAAATGATAATTAAACTTTTTTGTAAAGTTTTGAAACATCATAGTGAGATATTGGAAGCTTTGGGGATCCGAGCACTGAGACCACCACCGATTGCTAAAACAAACGGGCAGAAGCACTCATCTGAGCACTGTGTCCATTCAGTTGATTCCGACACTGCTCAGAGAGGTGTACAAGCACCATAGAAAGTCTATAGCATCCATAGACCGCTAGCAGTAACAGCCAAATGGACACAGCACTGAGTTGAGCGCTTTTGCCTGTTGTTTGATCAATTGGTGGGGGTTTCAGCATCTGGATTCCTACGGAACTTTTGAAAAAGTTAAGTTATACATTAAAGGGGTTGTCCCGCGGCAGCAAGTGGGTCTATACACTTCTGTATGGCCATATTAATGCACTTTGTAATGTACATTGTGCATTAATTATGAGCCATACAGAAGTTATAAGAAGTTTTTCACTTACCTGCTCCGTTGCTAGCGTCCTCGTTTCCATGGAGCCGACTAATTTTCGGCGTCTAATGGCCAAATTAGCCGCGCTTGCGCAGTCCGGGTCTTCTTCTTATCTCAATGGGGCCGCTCGTGCAGGATGCCGGCTCCGTGTAGCTCCGCCCCGTCACGTGCCGATTCCAGCCAATCAGGAGGCTGGAATCGGCAATGGACCGCACAGAAGCCCTGCGGTCCACCGAGGGAGAAGATCCCGGCGGCCATCTTCAACCGGTAAGTAAGAAGTCACCGGAGCGCGGGGATTCAGGTAAGCGCTGTGCGGTTTTTTTTTTAAGTCCCTGCATCGGGGTTGTCTCGCGCCGAACGGGGGGGGGGGGGGGGGTTGAAAAAAAAAAAAACGTTTCGGCGCGGGACAACCCCTTTAAGGTCCCTATACATATAGGAGAAAAATCGTTCAATTTTGGTGATACCAACCAACTACCTTACTGCATGTGTATGGGAACCTTCCAGCTCTCCCTGACAGATGTTTAAGTCCTATTATGTGGCCATGATAATCATTGATTTCAATGGTTTTGTTTTCACGATCGGGATTCTCATCCATTAATTGAATGGGCGACGAAAGATAGGACTTGCCCTATATTTCCCACACATAGTAAATACTATGTGCAGGAAAGATAGGGCAGGACCCATTGGCATAACTATAGGGGATGCGGTTGCACCCGGGCCCTGCAGCCTTAGGGGGCCCATAAGGCCTGTTTTCTCCATATAGGGAGCCCAGTACTATGAATAAAGCATTATAGTTAGGGGCCCTGTTACAGGTTTTGCAGCTTCAACTTACACCTGTGCTTTAAGGGGTTAAGAGAAGTTGTGGGGCCCCAGAATAAACTTTTGCACCCGGGCCCGATGAGTCTTTAGCTAAGCCCCTGGCAAGACCTATCTTCCTGCTGCTTTTTTCAAACTCAGAGTTTGAACGGCCGGAGAAAAAAAACTCCGTAATGGCAAGCATAGTTGCGCATACAGCCACGTGGAACAGCCCTCACAGTGATTGAAGGTGTATTGGCACTGGTAAAGTATGTTCACATGTCAGGATTAAATCCAATGTGTATTTTACATGTGTTTCCATAGCAGAAAACCAATGCTGTCACTTGGATATCTGCTTCAGACATATGGAGGATGTGCTATAGACCCACATGGGGATTAGCCCCATTGTTATCCACAGCCTTTCTATGAAATCCGCCAGAAGAGTGTGCATCTTCATTCTTCTTGTGGATTTAGCAGCCAGCTGCTATCTCTGGAAGAACATGGCAGCAAGTGTACAATATCCCTGCAGCATCACCATGAGTGAAAGTAAATATTATATGGTCCTCATTAAAATGAATGGACTGTCTTTGTAGTTACCCTCTGCTTCAGCTAATACAGGAAGGAAAAAGAAAAGACACCCCCTCCATTAAAAGGATTTCCAGACTTCTGAAAAGTCTATTGCAATGATCTCATAATAATCAGTTGGTAACTTGCACTGATGAGAACAGGTCTGCTCTAATTTCTGAGCATTTGCAGCCTTAGCAAATGGGAAAAAAGTATTTCCACAGTTGCACAAAGGAGCCAGGCGGAAAAAAGAGACGTCTATGGAGGAGTTCAGCACAGATGATGGGGCAAAGGTGGCTTGTGACAGGAGATAAAGAATGTGCGTGGGCTGATGGGATATGTAGTTTTAGCAGACTTACAGTGAATGCAATCCCATGCACAAACTGCAGGGAAGATGTAGAAAAATTAGGTTGACCCTAGTACTGGAACTGCTGGGACACCTTTTGTAGGCAAGTGTACAGTATTTACTAAATTTAATAGAGTTTAAATAAACCCCTTTAACTGAGAAATAAATTGAGTTTTCTTAAGCAGACAACCTTTTTAATGTAAATTTATACATTTTAAGCAATTTATTATATTTAAATGTATCCATCTCGTCACAAATCTATGAACTGGATACATTGAATGATCTCTCAACAATCATTTACTTACTCATCTAAATGTTCTTTTTATGCTGAAAACTTTACCAAATGCATTAGAACTAAAATCACTGCAGGATCTTTACACTTAGCATCCTGCTAAGGGTTCATTCACATCAGCATCCCTCATGTGATATCCGTCCATTAGAAAATAGGACAAAATAGCACAGCAGACACTATTACATCCTGGAAAATCTGGCGAAATGCCGGACTGCAGTCCGGAAATGGAACAGACCCCAATGGGGTTCTGTTCGGTGCCGTTCAGTTCCGTCATAAGACAGAACTGTTCGGTCAGGGGGGGGGGGGCTGTTTTTCTGCTCTCTGAATGGAACAGGAACATAGGACTCCCTAACACTGATATGAACGAGCCCTAAAGTAAAAAAAATTGTAACAGATAAAGTGTACATTATTACATACTATTGAGTAAGTCTCAATTGTCCTGATTTATAAAGTATTCACATTAGAGTCATTAAAGTCATAAGATAATCATAGAATGCCTAGAATTGTTTCCATTCATTGAATTACCCCATAAACTATCCTACAACCATTCATTTATTCTCCAGTCTCCAATGAGTTTTTGCTTGCAAACTAATATATGGTCAATGATTAGCTGTTTATACCCTGTTTCCCTGAAAATAAGACATACCATGAAAATAAGACATAGCAGGATTTTCCAGAATTTTTGAGGATGCAAAATGATTTTTCAAGGTTTTTGAGGATGCTTGAAATATAAGCCCTACTCCAAAATTAAGCCCGCTAACAGTTAATTAAAAAAGTCAATTAAAATAGTGTCCAGGCAGCTATACATGTAAAAAAGTTAAACCTTTTTGAACAAAAATTAATATAAGACACTGTCTTATTTTCAGGGAAACACGGTATCACTCAAACACAAACTGATACATTTCTAAAACATAAACATTGTGTCTTTACATAAAAATGTATCATCAAATGTTGTTATTGGAGAATTGAATAACATTTTCCTCACCCAACTGATTCTTTACAAATAAAAACATTTTGTATATCTCATTTTATGGCAGCTTCATGCAGAACAATTCAATAGTTATAAACAATATGATGTTATTAGGAATAGCAGGCAGTCAGTCTAATGTTCTGGACATGATCCCTTCTGCTACATACTATGGCTTTCTAGAAATTCACATGAGAGAACAAGAAAGAAAAGCTACATCTGACAGCAGCATTGGATTACTCACAAGTACATGGAGAAATTCCCATTCAATCAAATAGAGCTTTCAGAATGTTCTTGCAAATGTTTCACTAACTGATGAAGTATCTTATTTAAATGAAGGCAGAGCCCACCCCCTGTGCTGTGCATGGAACTCCCCTTAGACATACACTCAAACAGATGGAATTCTCAGGAATTGTAAAGAATTCCCTGGGGAGTTATGGGGTAATACACCATGAATTTTATATGTAAAAAAAAGTTTCTGTTGTTTTACCTAGAGATGAGCGAGCGTACTCGGAAAAGCACTACTCGCTCGAGTAATGGGCTTTATCCGAGTATCGCTGTGCTCGGGTCTGAAGATTCGGGTGCCGCTGCGGCTGACAGGTGAGTACAGCGGGGAGCAGGGGAGAGCGGGCGGGAGAGAGGAAGAGAAAGATCTCCCCTCCGTTCCTCCCCGCTCTCCCCAGCAGCTCCCCGCTCCGTGCCGGCACCCGAATCTTCAGGGACGAGCACAGCGATACTCGGATAAAGCAAATTACTCGAGCGAGTAGTGCTTTTCCGAGTACGCTCGCTCATCTCTAGTTTTACCCCAAATGTTGTGAAAATAATTGCCAACTCATATGATATATGGATATGTAGTTCTGGTAGCAATATACCTTCTCTTGTCTTGGTTACAGTGTAATTAGCCTGTGTCTATCTTCAAACATCAGTTTCTTTATCCATATTTTGCATCAGTGTTTATAAGGCAACACTAAGGCCAGATTCACACAAGCGTATGCACCCAGGAGTGCAGCATTTTTCAGAATGAACATAGTTTTTGGCGCGCGCATCGGTGTATTTTACTGTACTTTTTGTAAAGAAAATATGTACCAAAGCTCCCAACCATAATTAGTCTAATGAGTTCAAGATTTGTTCTTTTTCCTGCACAATTACGCAGTGCTTCACGCATTTCTTAGATTAGTTTCAGATCTGCGTTGGAACCTCCGTCACAGATCCGGGCTCAAAGTACTGGAAAAAAAAGCGCTGCGCTTTTTCTTCCGTCCAAAAGCTGGGCAGCTGGGAGGAAAGTGGATAGACCCCATTACACTCGTCAGTGCTAAACTTTGTAATGATTTGCTACTTTTCTACTGCAATAAGGTGTAACTTAGGGTGCTGTCCCCTGTGATTGGACCACTGCACGTTGCTTTGTTCTACTTTGTGCTAGTAATAAAGTTAACATTGGACTTACCCCTTGGAAAGAGCACAGTGGTGACTTCACACATAGTTAAAGTCTCTCGTTTTTCTACGAAGATCATCACTAACAAATTTAGACACACAAGATGACTCAAGTCCTGGTAGCCTTATTGCCAGTTTTCAATTTATAGGATTAATTCAACAGAACCCTCTCGTAGTTTTGGCTTACAAATACTGATGCGAAATACTGACTGAAATGCTGCAATATGAGAGTAGCCCTATACTTTATAGCCATTGTAGACATGTGCAAGGGAAAGCACTGGAGGGAGTGTACATTTCACCCAAATGCTTAGCCTGGATGAGATAAACTTCCAGTACAGGTCTTCCTTCTGGATCCCAGTGAGCTTAGCTGGACCCACTGAGGTAATCACTGGGTATAAAAGGCTGCAAGTTCAGGCAGTCATTTGTCAGAGCCTGGAGTGAGCTGGTGGACTTCTGCTGTTTGCTGACCATTGCTGCACATCAGTAGAAAGAGAGAGGACTACTGTTTATTAACACCTTGACGGACAAGCGTTTGTTTTGCTGATTGCACAAAGAGTATGTGCTGCCATTGTTTCCACTCAGTTTTCTGTTTTCTCTGAATAATTAACCCTTTCCAATCCACTGTCTGACCTCTGAAGACATTATGATTTAAGGCTGTACAGCTCCGATGTTGGAAGACGTCCATCGGGGTTCTCTTACTGTATATCGCCAGCCTCTCTGATGTCGAAGCCTATCCAACGTGTCCCCTAATGCAGTACTGGCTTTAGCCAGCAGATAGCGCCGTTGTATAGCGGCTGAAAAAGAGTAAGCCCCCTAGGAAAACCAGGATACAAATTGTATTGGAAAGGGTTAAGAAAATAAGGTTATTCAAACTTTTACATGGACTGAGTGTGCCGCTTTGTTGTCACTGACCCACACCATGTAATGTCTGCAATTTGACTTAGGGTATATGGATAATAGAAGGGATCCTACCTATTAGTCAAAGTTTAGGCCCCCCTCCCACACACACATTTTGGCAGACTTAATGCAGCCATGAACAACATGGTTGCCCATTCAGTTGAATGGGTGCAATGTATATTTTCCTGGGGTGACATGTGGCATTTTTCCCATGGCAATAACAGCTTCACAGGAATTCCAACTACTAGATCAACTTTGATAAGCTGATAGTTTTGGAGACTTTATTATGTCCAAATGGAAAAAACCTTTTCCCAACATCATTAAATACTTTCAAATACATTCTTTGGTATTGGAATGGATTTGATACATCCTGCTTGAGACACAGATAGACATCCAGTATTAAACTAGCCTTTACTAATTCTTATGTATCGGCACATGCATCAGTTAACTCCTATAGGTGATTTCCTCTGCAAAGTCTTCCACGAGTTCTTTCCTTTCTCTCTACACTATACACAGCCTCTGTGATTCACCCTCTAGCATTCTGATATGTTTGAGCTTTCCTCCACATTCATGCTCTGACCTCCCTGAAGACTTGGATGCTTTGCCCACCTCTCTATTCTCTGATCTTCCTCCCACTCTTTACTGTTATCTCTAACATTACAAGTTCCATTACACAGGATGATTATTGCTCAAATTTTTCCCGGAAACAGCAAATCCAGGCAATAGCCTCCCTGGGTACACACGGCCCGGCCGGTGACAGAGTACTGAGCGAGAATTCTCTTACTTCCTGGAGTCGCTTGGTTTTTAGTTCTGCTAAAACTAAAAACCAAGCAACTATCGGGCCATGAAAACAGGAGCCGGTCAATCCATGAACAACTCCTGCATACAGTGAACAGAGGCGGCCGGGAGGCCGGTAGCGATCTATGGCCACTCTGCCTCCATTCACGGAAATACTTTTACACAGAGGCAATAGTCATTGTGATGCAGGACAGTTATCCCATGTAAAGGTATCTTAAGAGAATGTAAAGGAACAGCAAATGTAAAGCAATGTAAAGGAGCCTCCTTTTTTGTATGTGTATACTTTATAGTTTCAGTGAATTACAATTAAAATAACATAAACAGTAATAGGCTGAACTAGATCGATATATGTCTTATTTCAGCCTAACATACTATGATACTATGTAACTGTAACCTTTCAAAGGCCTTATGTGTGCATTTATTTTTATGCGACATATTGTGGGGCACTTATCTTTTAGAGGGCACTATGTGGGGCATTTATTTTCAGGGGGTAGTAGAGTGTGTGACTCTATTTTAGGTAGCACAATATATAACACTATGATACATAAGGGACACAGTGTATAGAACTATTAAATATAGAGGCACAATGTACAGTACTGTTATACTCAGGGGCACAATGATTAGTACTTTTATACTCCGAGACACCATGTAGCAGTACCAAATACCGCAAGTAACGGTCCCTAGAGCTTCCTAGTAATGTCCCTAAAATTAAGTGCTCATTTTCCCATCTTCATCAGATAAAAACTAGCTCATCCAGGAAACAAAGGGGCTTAGCAGATAGCAGGACAGTGTATGTCCCTGTAGTGGCCACATTCAAGTGCATTGTTAGATGGCAGCTTTTTCCTTAGGCACTGTCTAAGTACAGGTCTATAGAGCCCCGTGTGGTGCAGAGTGTTTAGGCAGCAGAAATGCAGTCTTAAGCTCTTGCTTACGACCTGAAGGTTGCAGGCTCAATCCCTGCTCAGTTCAGGTTGATTACATCCTTCCTTCCATAAAATGAGTATCCAGCTTACTGTGGGGTAAAAGATTACTGGGAAGATTAATGGCAAACCACCCCACAGAAACAGTCTGCCTAGAGGTCTAGGAGCCATTCATGACTCGGTGCTTGCACCAGGGGACTTTACCTTTAAGTACAGGTCAAAGTTATTTTAACCCACTAATTAAAGTTATAGTTCAAAACTGAAAATACTAGTAGAGGTGCTATTACTCCAGTTATTAACTACTTAATATTTGATAGACCCACTTCTGTAGTAGCCTGTCATCAAAGAACTAGCAACTGTCCTATCAAATTAGAAATGTATTTGCTGAATTCACTCACCTTTTTTCCTAATCCACCAATGCATTTTCTCTATATTGGCCCCTTCTTCGGATGTCTGTCACTCAATACAACTCAAACTCATTACACTAACATTTAACATTGCTCTGAGGTCTAATTCTTCATTGCTGATACTCATCTTGGAAGCTTCACTCTTTACGGGATCTTCCCTACTGCACTCAACACATCTTCAAACTTTCACGTTTAAGACTTCTATCATGTCTCATCTCCTTTATACTAGAATTTCCGTTTTCATTGAAATTTGGCATAATGTATTGTCAGTTTGTCAATTCTAGTATCCAAATGTAACTTGCCAACTCACCTCTCTTTCAAGGACATAATCTTTTTGTTAAATGTCCAATAGTGAATAAACAGATGGGTTGATGATATAATAAGCAGAGGAATTTGGAGGGGGGCCAGCAAGTATACACTGCTACCTACGCATGACTCTTTTAAAAAACATTTGGGTAGATTTGCAATTGAAAATATGCCAGATTTCATGTGCAAATTGAGACAGAAAACTGTCTTAGATGCTCCTCACCACATGTATGATGTGTTTTGGACACTTTTAGACACTCTTTTTGCCAAATCTGAAAAGGAGCGCGGCTTTGCAGGGAGGAGTGTGGCTTCCTAAGAAATGAGTTATGGCATAAATGCGCCCTTTTTATGCCAGAACAAATTATAGAAAGGCAGTGAAGAACCTAATATCAAAATTAGAAATCTCTGAGACGTCCCTCTAAAACTTAACTTTTATACTTAAATATAAAAAGAGACAAATGTTAAATGGACAAATGTTCCATAAATACCAACACACATAATCCCTAAAACAAAGGTGAGCAGACGTTCTGATTTACGCAGGACAGTCCCGTTTTGGGACCCTGTGTCCCGCTTTCTGCCATGTCCTGAAAGCGGGACAGCCATTTGTCCCGCTTTCGGAGCGTTTGTCCCACTTTTGTCCTGCTTCTTGGTGATGTCTGGTCCCCATTATCACTCTCGGTAATCACTCTGCAGCACTGCGGCCAGATGCACACACTGACGACAGTGTGTGCATCCAGAATCCTCCTCCCCTCCTACCCTCACCTCTCCTCTTTGGTTCTATAAGAGGAGAGGAGAAGGAAGTAGGTGCTGCTGCAGGTGCACACACCTCCGCCTGCCTGCAGCAGCAGTGAAAATAGTGTGCGTCAGCGCTGTGAAGTCAGACAAGGAGGAGGGTAAGTATATGTGTCACTATTATTGCTGGCCTGGAATAGGGGAGCGTTAATTACTATGAGGGTACTGTGAGGGGTCACTATTATTGCTGGCCTGGTATAGGGGAGCACTAATACTATGGGGCTACTGTGGGGAACACTATTATTGCTGGCCTCGAATAAGGGAGCACTAATACTATGGTGCAACTGTGAGGTCACTATTATTACTGGCCTGAAATAGGGGAGCACTAATGCAATGGCCAAGCTAAGCACGCCAATGTAGGGGGGACCACAGGGATTGTAAGATGGTTGTCACTGGTGGCTCTGTAATCCCTCTCGACAGTGGCGATAACAGTGCTCTGCTCAGCTGTCTCACAGTGGCAAGATTAATGTATTAGGATACGTCTGAAATAAACAATTGTTTTGTCACAGGTGACGCCAGTACTCCAACCTGAAGTCCCAAGTGTAGTGGTGGTGAAATAATTTGAGACAAGTCCAGTAGTGTGTATTAGTAAACTGGGAGCAGGCAGATTTACTGAAGCTTCTTGCAAATACAGATAAAATGCAATTAACTTGTTGCAGCGTTAAGGATGTAGCAGAGTCGGCAATGATGCAGTAACTTAACACATTGGAAAAACAGTAGATTTGTACTTTAAACAACAATTTCTTCAACGCTCTCTCTCTATTTTCCTAGAGGGACTCAGTAATGATACCCCTCAGTATTGAATAGCTGGTGGGTTTACTGGAAGTGTATGATGAGGGGGTTGGATGCTTATTGAAAATGGCCACTGAACTAATCCTGGCTTTGAATTCATTGGGTAGTTAAACTCACTGTCTTGTGGAACACTGGCCTCCAACTCAGATGTCTCCACTGCAGGAAGGACAAGGGAGCGGAAAGGGACCTTGCTACCCTTGCTGGCTTGGTGAAAACACTGCACATACAGCTGACTTGCTACCACACCTCCTCTCCAACCACAACTTGCGTCAGACATCTTTCTCCTCTCTCCACTGCTCTCTCCACTTTCCTTGCTCACTCTCCTCTGACTCCTCTTTCACTTCTTCTCTCTCTTCCCGTACTTTCTCTCCTCTCCACCCACTCTGCATAGGGACTTATGTTAAGGTTTCCTCCACAGGACTAACTTATCAATCAGTGGAGGCGTGACATATGGCCAATAGGTAACCAGCTATTTGTCAGAACCAAGCTCTCAGCTTAGGAAGGGGAGAAACAGGGTTTCTCTGACGCGCGGCACCTTCTATGCCTAATAGAAGTACATTGACAGGTGTGAGAGGACAAAAGTTGATGTGACTATTCTGGAGGACCGTCTGGGCCACTGCACTAATAGTATTGGGGTTACTGTGGGGGGCACTATTATTTCTGGCCTGCAATGGGGGAGGGCTAATACTATTTGGGCTACTGTGGGGGGCACTATTATTTCTGGCCTGCAGTAGGGGAGTGCTAATTAGAGATGAGTGAACGTACTCGGTAAGGCCGATTTTGCAATCCAGCACCGCGATTTTCGAGTACTTCACTACTCGGGTGAAAAGTACTCGGGGGCGCTGTGGGTGAGCGGGGGGTTGCAGAGGGGAGTGGGGGGGAGAGGGAGAGAGAGAGAGCCCCGCCCCCTGTTCCGCGCTGCTACCTCCCGCTCCACCACGCCACACGCCGCCACACAGCGCCCCCGAGTACTTTTCACCCGAGTAGTGAAGTACTCGAAAATCGCGGTGCTCGATTGCGAAATCGGCCTTACCGAGTACGTTCGCTCATCTCTAGTGCTAATACTATTAGGGCTACTGTGGGGGGCACTATTATTGCTGGGATGGTATAGGGGAGCTTTAATTCTATGGGGCTACTGTGGGGGTCACTATTATAGCTGGGGTAGATACAGAGGAGCGCTATTACTAGTGGACCACTGTGGGGGGTTATTATTATAGCTGGGGCTGGTATAGGGGCACTATTACTACCGGGGTCAGTATAGGGGGTACTATTACTATTGAGGCCACTCTGCACGTGGCAGCATACCTCGAGCTGACTTAGAAGATGTTCACACATGGTGGAAATGCTGCAAAATGTTCACAGCAAATTCTGCATGTTAAAAAAAACTGTGAAAATCTGTGCCATTGGTGGAGATTTTGACTGGAAATCAGCAACATATCTGCAGCTGATTTCATACTATGCGGCGCTCCCCTCACATCCTTCAAAGGCTTTCGGCTGTCAGCGGTGCCCAGCTTCTGGTTCCCAGCGGCCTGCTCAGGTGATGCTGGTCAGGTGAGACCACTACAGGCCACTGGGAACCGAAAGCCGGGGAGTGCTGACAGCGGGAAGCCTTTGGAGGAGGTAAGGGGAATCACTGCATAGTATAAAATCAGCTGCAGGTACGCAGCTGCATTTGCAGTAAAGTCCGCACCCAATGGTATGGATTCTGACTATTTTTTGGATGTGGCAATGCTGCGAAATTTGCACAGAATTTTCAGGTGCGGACATTTCACAGCATTTTCGCCACATGTGAAAATACCCTTAAACAGTTAGAAGCCGAATTTCCGCTCATTTAAAAGGGTCAGGACAGACAGTGACAGTGATGTCCACTGTGTAACATGCGGATTATGATTTTCAGTCGCACATAGTGGCAAAGGAGACATTACCAAACATCTTTCTATAACTTGTCATAGAGATGCAGTGGCTGCGAAAGCGTCTTCAAAAGGAATGGTCACATTCTTCTCAAGGTCTCAATTCGAGAGGTGGAAGCAAAACGAGCCGCAGCGGAAGGTACATTAGCAGTTGTCACAATCACAGCTTTTGGTCCATGTGCAAGGACAAAATGTGAAGCCATCGTGACTAACGCATTGTGCCCTTTTTTTGATGGATCAGTTGAAGGAAAGCGTAGACAATGCCAATTATTTGACAGCGTGTACTGATGCATCTAACCACAAAGATATCTAAATATTCCCACTAGGGATGAGCGAGTATACTCGCTAAGGCACTACTCGCTCGAGTAATGTGCCTTAGCCGAGTATCTCCCTGCTCGTCCCTGAAGATTCGGGTGCCGCCGCAGCTGACAGGTGAGTCGCAGCGGGGAGCGGGGCAGAGCGGGCGGGAGAGAGGGAGAGAGAGATCTCCCCTCCGTTCCTCCCCGCTCTCCCCCGCAGCTCCCGGCCCCGCGGCGGCACCCGAATCTTTCGGGACGAGCGGGGAGATACTCGGCTAAAGCACATTACTCGAGTGAGTAGTGCCTTAGCGAGTATACTCGCTCATCCCTAATTCCCACTATTCATCGGATCTTTTGCTTCGCTTTCAGGCGTTGAAATCAAAATCTTAGAAGTTGAATCTCTTCTTAGTGAAACAGCAGATACAATTTGTGATTTCATTGTTGATGTGTTGCAGAAACATAACTTGAATGATAAGACCGTAGTATTTTGTGCTGACAATGCTAACTCTAATTTTGGCAGCCTGAAAAGGAGAGGAGAAAATAACATATTTACAAAATTGCAAGAGCATATTGGGAAAAAAATTGGTTGGGATTGGCTGCGCTGCTCATATCCTTCATAATGCCATACAAATGGCCAGCGATTGGCTACCAACTGATGTTGCAGCGATCATTATGAAAATCTGTTATTATTTCTATGTCTATTCTGTTCGCATGGAGTCACTCAAGGACTTCTGTGAATCTGCCGGTGTAGAGTATCAGCAGATTTTGGGAAATTGGGAGACCTCATGGCTTTCTCTTATGCCTGCAGTTGGAAGAATTTAAAACTATTTGCTGGATTGAAATTGTACTTTTTATCACAACAAAAATGCGCGATAATAATTCGCAGTTTTTTTGAAGATCCTTGAGGTCTCATTGGCTCTTGACAATTTAGTCCAGAAATGTAAGAACAGAAGTGAAAGCAGGTTTATGGAAAACAAGGTACGTGTGCGAATAAATCCGCTAAAACAAGCTGGACTGGTTCACAAAAGGACGATGTGATGGTAATGTGCAGTTTTTACGACAATTGCGTGGAATATCTTGACTTAGTTTCAATCAGACCTTTTTTACATGCTGAGGATTTTTCTTTTCTTTTTTCAGAAATTTCTTTATGATTGTTTCTTCTGTTTTATGGTCTAAAGGCCCATTTAGACACAACAATTATCGCTCACAATTCACTCAAAAGACATCTCTTGAGCGATAATTGGTGTGTGCATTCACACGGCAAGATGATCGCTCAAAATTCACTCAAACGACAGTTCGAGTGACAGTTTTGAGCATTCACTTTGCATAAGTGTGTAAATGAAGGCGCACGCTGTATGTAGAAGACAAGCTGGACTGCTATCTTCTGCATACAGCTGTTGTCTTCTCAGAGCCCGAGTATGCAGAACACAGCTGGAGTGCTGTCTTCTGCATACTCCTGCTGTGTTCACGGAGCACTCAGCTGGTATACAGCTGAGCGCTCGAGCAAGTATACAGAAGACAGCTAGACCGCTTGTCTTCTGCATACTCCGGCTGTGTTCTCTGAACAGGATACCAGCTGAAAAAACAGTATCAGCGGTATCCTGCTGAGAACTCAGCACGCGGTTCTGATAAGACTCAATGTTGTCTTTCAGCTTGCTGAAAGAAAATGATGAGCGAATCGTTAACGAAAACTGCATGATTGCTGCTCGTTTAGACCCAACAATTCTCACTCAAAAGACAGCTTGCAGCGAATTTTGAGCGTGGACCATTGGGTCTAAATGGGCCTTAATATAGAGTATAATTTCATTAATTGCACAATGATTTATGTATCACCATCTTAGGTTCTGTGGTGTTTGAGCTTTGCATAATCTCCTTTAAAAGCCATGATTATACATTCTAGCAGTGCTGGTGCCTGCAGCCAGCTGTCTGCTAACGAGCCGATTAGTCTGCTGTAGCTACGGTTCTGCGCAGACCATTATCTCTGCTCTGGCTGCTTTCTATACGTGCGCGGTCCGGAGCTCGTACATCACATGTTGTGGGCAGCCAGGATTGGGCTGTGCTTGCCTGGAGGCGACGGGGTTTTTCCGCAATGAGATTTAACCAATGAGTAGGCGTTTGACTGCACTGAGAACTGGGATTGGCCGGGCAGGAGGAGCCTCTTAGGCAATTGGCATCCATTTGGGGGCTTTAAAACTGAATCACCTGTAGAAGGATTCAGCTGACCTTATTTGCCACCAGTCCCCCATCAGGACTGGGGGTGTTTTTTGTTTTATCCATAGTATTAGATAAGACCTTAGGCTGCAATAGCTGTAATTGGTTCATTAAGCGCTGCAGTGGTTGGCTTTTCTCACGGCGATACTACCGTCATCCACATGAAGGAGGCCTAAGCTGCATCTTTAGTGGCGTTTTGCAGATATAACCTGCATCTGTGACAGGTCTCTAATAGGGCTAAACAGCTGGGATCAGAGTTAGCTCCAATCCCAGCCATTGCAGCAATGTGTCATCTGTATGTTTCCTTGCACTGTACATTTACAATCTATGTGGGAACTACTATCCACCTGGGCCATAAATACATGTTACAGTGTAAAAAGGTGCTTAAAGGGGAGAGTCAGTTAAAATGATAGTTTATTAGAAAGAAGAGCCATTCAAATAATGACTTAGACTGTTATGTCTTATTTTGTGTAACAGTAATGCTGAAGTTAAGGCCACTATAGCGACCTTTTGTTCTGAAAATCAGAGTTATCCGAGTTCACAGCCTTCAGCGCCGTATCTTCTCACATGCAAATGACGTTTCAGAAAATCATTTTAATGAATCTCATATTTAAACAGAAAACCAAAACAGTTCCAATAAAACTTACAAACATTTGTACATTTGTACTTTAATTACCATCTATAAACTGCTCTGTGTATTACATGTCTACTGAGTCCGGACTTAATTGCTTGGCGGCTTCAACGATGTTTAAATTGTAAGCTGTAAAATACACATTAGCTAGTCAGTATTGAGCATGGAGGTATGCACTGCTATCATCTGTTGTAGTGGTTTGTAGGCTACATGTACACAGAGGTTAAGCACCGAAATCCCCATAAACATTTGCATGTAATACATATATCGTAAATCAGATTTTGGTGCAGATATCACCACCTCATTTGAAAAGGCGAAATCTGTGCTGAAAATCTGCAGCACAAATTGACATGCTGCGGATTAAACGCCTTAGCGACCAAGCTTGTTGGCGCCTTAGTGATGGAGCCAAATTTTGGAAATCTGACATGTCATTTTAACATAGAATAATTCCATAAAGGTTTTGCATATCCAAGTAATTCGGACATTGCTTTTTCTTCACATGTTGTATTTTATTTAGGTGGTAAAAATAGACTGATTATAAAAGCCCCAAATTGGGAAGTTTTTCAAACAATTGTCATATTGCAATTAAAAATGTGAAAAAAAGATCAAATATACTGTAGATTTTTTGATGAGATATATATTTCCATCTGTTTACTTTATTCTGGAAGCACATTTGAAAAACTTTTTTTTTTTTTTTAGCAATTTAGGAGACGTACAACGTATTAACTTTATTTTGAGGGACACTTTGTTTTCCTGCACCAAGCCAAGATTGCAAAGTCTCATAGGTGTCAGAATGGTAGATACCCCCACAAATGACCCTATTTTAAAAAACTCACCCCTTAATGTATCAACTGAGGGCTGTCATGAGTATTTTGACCCCACTGCTTTTTTTCAGGAGCTAATGCAATTTAGAGAAGAAAAAAATTAAAACTTCATGTATTTGCAAATATGTCATTAAAGCTAGGTATTTTTTTCTTCAGTGCACATTAAAATGAGGATTTACACCCTAGAATAGATCCACCTGTTTGTTTTGTGTTCAGAAACATACCCATTGTGGCCCTAATCTTTTGTCTGTAACCCGAAAGGAGCAGCCGGTGGCTTTTAGAACAGAAATTTTGCTTGAAGGTTTTTCAGGCCCCAGTTTCGGTATAGGAAAGGGTATTAATAGAATAGTGGTAGTCTGATAATCTGTTTTAGTGAAAGATAACAGTATAGCGGAGCATGCCCATAGGAGTTATCATAGGGACGCAGTCCTCAGATAGTGAGGAGAGGGTTAATGGCAGTGGAAGCTGTTGTCGGGACGCTGGAGAAGTCTGAAACCCTGTGGATTCCTATCAGGAACCCATTAGATCCTGTAGCGAGTTGCAGCCTACTATAGGAAAGTGACGGCGCTGATCCCTAGGGAGAAAGAGAGCAGGCGATCGCTGAAGAGGGATAAGTACCACCAAAATCTCTTTGCCATACACCATCCATTATTGGATTTCTCGGGAGGCTATTTATGTCAGGAGGCCCCTTCAGCATTTCCCCCCCCCCTACAATCAGGAGAAATAAGACTCCAAATTTCCGCTAAGCACTAACAGTCCACCAGCGCCTCCACAGAGGCAAATTTATGGGAATTTAAAAGAGTAAAAGTGTTTAATTGCCATGGATTGACTGAACTGTGCACCAATAGAATTCCTCCTATCACTCCCTTCACAAAAGAGAAAAAAAAGGATAATTAATAGGGATGAGCGAGTATACTCGCTAAGGCACTACTCGCTCGAGTAATGTGCCTTAGCCGAGTATCTCCCTGCTCGTTCCTGAAGATTCGGGGGCTGCCGCAGCTGACAGGTGAGTTGCGGCGGGGAGCGGGGCAGAGCGGGTGGGAGAGAGGGAGAGAGAGATCTCCCCTCCGTTCCTCCCTGCTCTCCCCCGCAGCTCCCCGCCCCGCGGCGGCACCCGAATCTTTCGGGACGAGCGGGGAGATACTCGGCTAAGGCACATTACTCAAGCGAGTAGTGCCTTAGCGAGTATACTCGCTCATCCCTAATAATTAACTACATTTATTTTACTAAACCCTGGCTTGGTGTGATTAATTCGTCATCTTCATCACCCATTACATTTCATGCTGTAAAGCACTGGCGTCACGAACAAATTAATAGGAATAGTAAACATATTCCGCAACAACACCCATTTATCATGCCACATGGAGGCTGTTCGTGCGGGATCTGCCAGGTGGATGCCAGGGGACAGCCACCAGTGTAGGAGGAGAAAAGCAGACCCCCGCCACCAACCAAGAACCGTACCTGCACACATATGTGTGCATTAGCACACCCCCACAGACCCCAATGGAGACCTTTGTTGTGCAAATGTGGCCGCACACGAACATAAGAGCAAAAACACTCGCTTCTATGCAATGTATTTGACAAGTGTTTTTTGTGCCTGTGCTTGCGCAAATACTGAGCAAATTTACGCAGGCACCGTTTACATAAGCGAGGGAATCAACTAGGCCTTATTTAAAGGGGTTGTCTCGCGGCAGCAAGTGGGGTTATACACTTCTGTATGGCCATATTAATGCACTTTGTAATATACATCGTGCATTTATTATGAGCCATACAGAAGTTATTCACTTACCTGCTCCGTTGCTGGCGTCCCCGTCTCCATGGCTCCGTCTAATTTCGCTGTCTTCTGGCGTTTTTAGACGCGCTTGCGCTGTGCGGTCTTCTGCCTGGTAAATGGGGCCGCTCGTGCCGGAGAGCTGGTCACCGCGTCGTCATCATAGCTTCGCCTCCGTCACGTGGTGCCGATCAGCCAATGAGGTGGCTGTATCGGCAGTGGAACGCAGAAGACAGAAGAAGAAACTCCACGGTGCACCATGGGAAGACCCGCGGTGCACCGTAGGAGAAGACCAGCGGCGCCATCTTTAAAAGAAGAAATGAAGAAGCTGCAGAACGCTGATGCAGGTAAGTGCAATGTGCTTTTTAAAAACTAACACATGCTTTCTTTTTCACAGAGCATAATGCAGGGGTCCATTTAAAAAAAAAAAAAACGCTTTTGCCGCGAGACAACCCCTTTAACCCCTTAAGAACATGGCCCTTTTTTTCCATTTTGTTTTTTTCACGTTTTGTTTTTTTCCACCCGCTTTTTAAAAAATCTTTTATTTATCCATTGACGTCGCTGTATGAGGGCTTGTTTTTTTGTGGGGCGAGTTGTGTTTTTCAATGGTACTATTTAATGTACCATATAATGTACTGAAACACTTTTAAAAAACTCTAAGTGGAGTGAAATGGGGAAAAAAAAAATTCAGGTATCTTTCTATGCATTTCTTTCCATGGTGCACAAACTGACATGGTAACTTTTCTATGGGTCAGTATGATTACTACCACAGTTTGATACCAAACTTTGCTGTACTACTTTTATTTTTTCCAAAGATATTACATTTTTTTATTATTTTCTGCTGCCATCTTCTGAGCGCAATAACTTTTTGATTTTTCTGTTGACATAGTCGTGCAAGGGTTCTGTAGTTTGCGTTGGCACCATACTGGAATGCATACAACCTTTTTATCGCCTTTTATTGCATTTTTTTTGGAGACTGGGTGACCAAAAAAGCGCATTTCTGGCATTCTTTATTTTTTTACTGACGACGTTCACCGTGCCGGGTAAATTACACACTACTTTGAATGATCGGACACAGTGATACCAAATATGTATTTCTGTTTTATTATTATGTGGCAAAAGAGTGTTTTTTTTTTAATTTGTTACTTTTTTTAATAATTAGTAACCCTTTATTGATCTTATTTTAACTTTTTTGTTAGTTCCCACAGGGGACAACAGCTTGCGATGCTTCAAACGCTCCTGCAGTATGATGTAATGCTATAGCATTCTATCAAGCCACCTCACAGGGTTGACTTGATAGGTATTTTGCCATGACAGCCCTGGGGCCTTTCAGAAGGCCCCCGGCTGCCATGATACTTGCACGGCTCCCGTGCGGCTTATCAGAATTGTTGCCAGCGAGTGTCAGCTGTAAGAAACAGCCGGCACCTATGATGTATAGAGTTGTATTATTGTGGGGTGCTCTCCCTTCATACATACACAGACGCTGCAGGACATAAATGTACGTTCTATAGCGTTAAGGGGTTAAAAGGTTAATTAGTCTAATGAGGTGACGACGTTCGTGGATATGCGCAGGGTCCAATAGGGAGACAAAAATAGAACATGTTGCGCAAAAAAGAAATGTGACAATGAATCCATTGAAATCAATAGTTCTATTCGCTACGTATTGAATGCACAAAAATTGCCTGTGCAAATACGCCCACCTTCAAATAGACCATGCTACATTTTTTTCCCACGCTTGAAGTGTGTGCGCAAAAATGAAACTAGTATAAATCCATTTAAACAATGGGTTTTATTCTCTACGTATTGCATGTGCAAATACGCCTATGCGAAGCAGTCCAATAGGATAATAGAGCTTCCCATGAAGTGTTCAGTTTTCTACAATAAATGATACTTTTGCTCTGATATTGATAACATAACATTACAATCACACATATAGTGCTTCATTCAATTCCTACAACTCCTTGAATTCCAGAAAGGGGGCTGCAGGATGTTGGATGGATAACATCTTTAGCTAGCTGTGTAAGGTTTCGGTGGCAGCCCCTTCAATTAATTGTTCTTGCGGAGCCTGATCTGCTACCTCTGCCTCTCGGGGGTTCACTTGGATAACTGTCTTCAGAGCCTCTTGGAGAGATAAGGTGTAGTCTCGCCAAGACTCATCAACTATCTGTTTCTTGCTAAAGAATAGCATCTTCAGCACTGAGGCGCTGCGGGCCTCAAATATATTTTGCAGCCACTTAAGGATCTGATCCACTGTCCTGTTCCGGGCTTGGCAGCAGGACTTATCTTGCCTTAAAGCAGGATCTCCACCTTCTGTTCAGTTGCTATGAGATACAGGCGGAACATGGCTATCCTTTTATCCCAAAGTGGGCTTCCCCACTGTAGCGTGGCGACCAAGGGGGCCCCTAAGTAATATGGCATAGCAAGAGACATGATTGAGTCAGTGGTAGAGATGAGCGAGCACGCTCGGTAAGGTCAGTTACTCGAGCGAGCCTCGCTCATCTCGAGTAACTGCCTTCTCCTCCGAGCATGCTCGGGGGGGGGGGGGGGAGCTTCAGGGGTTAGCGTGGGGGAGAGAGAGAGAGATCTCTCTCACTCCCCCCCCCACTCTCCCCCGTCCCCCGCTGAGGAGAAGGCAGTTGCTCGAGATGAGCGAGGCTCGCTCAAGTAACTGACCTTATCGAGCGTGCTCGCTCATCTCTAGTCAGTGGCAATAACAGGGGATTCATTGCGGCAGGGCTGCTCAGTATCGCTAGTATCAGACATACCGTAGCTGTCACATTTTTCCCCACTTAAAGATATCATTTCTTAGAATTATAGAATGTAAGTTACCTCCATGGTCATCTGGTCTAACCCCCTGCTCAGTGCAGGATCACTAAACCATCCCAGACAGATGTCTGTCCAGCCTTTGTTTGAACACTTCCATTGAAGGAGAACTCACCACCTCCTGTGAGGTTTCAATGAGGATTAGATTTCATTTCAGTCTGTCTTCTACCGCCCTATTGATGCAGATAGGGGCCCAATTTCCCTGTTCACCAGGTGGCAGAAAGGCTAGATCCCCTTATGTGCAGGCAAAAAGTACTCAGATGTCTTCACATTTTCCCTGTTTTGCTATATTATAGTCTTATTCTAAAATTGATATTCCAAAGGGATATCAGTTTTGTAGAAATTCATGCAAATGTATTAGAAAATAAAAAAGACTGAAATATTACATAAGTAATCCTACCCTTATGTATGACACTGAAAGACACAGATGCATCCTGTTTTCATAAACCAGGCTTTACATCTACAACTTAGGCTAAGGACATGTGGTCTGGTTGGCCTCACACAGCCAACTCCCACTTGTCTGCAGTGGCCAATGGCCAAATAAAAATAAATCTTGTTATTTGTATAGCGCCAACTTATTCCACAGCGCTACTCATTTTACCAACCTCAGAAGGATGGAAGGCTGAGTTGACCTTGAGCCGGCTACCTGAATCATGTGGGGATTGAACTCACAACCTTCAGGTTGTAAGTGAGAGATTAGGACTTCATTTCTGCTGCCTTAGCACTCTGCACCATATGAGGATGATTTTGTAGTAAAATTGTGCAGCCATTAGCAACCACAGATGGGTGTTGTGTTGTCTTTACTGCAAGTGGGGATGGTTCATTCGGTTACAGCTAGAGATGAGCGAACGTACTCGTTTCGAGTAATTACTCGATCGAGCACCGCGATTTTCGAGTACTTCAGTACTCGGGTGAAAAGATTCAGGGGGCGCCGGGGGGCGGGGGGAGGCGTGGCGGCACGGGGGGTAGCAGCGGGGAACAGGGGGGAGCCCTCTCCCCCCCACTCCCCGCTGCAACCCCCCACTCACCCACGGCGCCCCCCGAATCTTTTCGCCCGAGTACGGAAGTACTGGAAAATCGCGGTACTCGGGCGAAAAAGGGGCGCGGCTGAGTACGCTCGCTCATCTCTAGTTACACCCATGTGTCCTTAGCCTCAGGGTATATTTCGACAGGCCATTAAAATACAGTTAAAACCACATCAAGGGTGCATGTGAAAAGCACATACAATTTTGTTTCAACTTGATGTATTTTATTAACAGAAATTCTTTTTTATTTTAATAGTCAATAATCTTGTTAATGTCCCGTAAATAAGTGTAATAGCTCCACCGTATTCCTGAGGGGATTTGTATTATTTATGTGAAATATTTGTTAAACCATAATTTCTTTTTATTTGTCAAATAATATTATTTGTAGATTTCTGGAACTAGTATGCTGGCAAAAGTCTCTCCGCTGTTTGCTACAAAATATATGGCATGATAGGGAAACAAATCATCTTCCCATTCACAATATACGGCCCTGAAAGTTGGACACTGAAGAACATGGGCCAGAAGAAGATTGATAATTTGAACTTTGGTGCTGAAGAAAAGTCCAACAAATTCCTTTAACAGCCAAGATCACAAACAAAATAGTCCCAGACCGCATCAAACCAAACTTTTCATTGGGGGGGCGAAATTACGAAACAGAGACTCTCAGACTTCAGCCACATAATGCGAGCTAATTCATTAGAAACATTGATAGTGATCAGCAGCCAAAGACCTGGCTTGATACTATTAAAGCCAACACCAACATGCAAATGATCGAAATGAAAGAAGCCGTAAAAAACTGAACCGCGGGGAGAGGGCTGATCCATAAAGTGTCTGAGAGTCGGTCCTGACTAAACGGATACATGTTCCCACTCTCTGCATGCAAGTTAAATAGTTTGTTAGTCTAGCATGAGCACTACATCCATGATCTCATTATGATTTAGGGGGCCAGTGTAGTGGGAACACACACATTGTGAAAAGGTCTATTTCCCAATATGCAGCACAGGAAGGAAACATAGGCCTCAGTTTGTCCGATGAGAACCTGTCTGTGCATCCAGCCACAGCGGTATGCACACTTGTTACCTCCCAGCATATGTAGTTTAAACTCATATAACACTCCGGCGTCATCTGACGCGACCTGCTCACCATGCCCCCGCCCCCAGAAGATGGCGCCTGCATCCTGACTGTAAGGTCTTCTTGCACACATAGGACTGAATGCAAGAAGACCTTATATGGCTTACCCAACCATATGCTTATATGTATTCCTAACATGATTTACAGTGTGCCCATTAAGGGCAGTTACTTTGTAATGCTATAAAAGGTGCTAATAAAGATGCCCCTAATAAACAGAGTCAAGGAAGACTTCATATACTGAACATCTGTGTCTGTGTGATTTCTTCTGTGCGCACACAATCTGAGTATTAATCAGGAATGGTGCAAAATATTCCTCTTGACTACGCCGTGGACCACAAAGACGATCCACGACACCAGTATAGCTTCCATACCATACTTTATGACATACTTAAATAACAATTGCTTCAACTTGATGTTTACATTGGAAATTCATCCTCTAAAAATTGCCTTTTGGGATTTGTATATTAAAGCTGACTCCAATACAGGCACTATTGTTACCACTACCTACCATAAGCATATTTCGAGGACTACATTACTTTATGTACAATAATGTTATCTCAAACAGATTAGGAAAGCAATCCCCACAGGGAAATTATTATGAGCCAAGAGGAATTGTTCAGATGTAGAGATATCGGTAATAGAAGAATAAAGGACGTGCCATAGACTAGATGAGAGTGGCCACCCGAAATGGTGCAGGGATGCAGAAAAAGATCAGAGAATAAATAGAAACTCAATTTTGAGTATTAATAAGAAAAATTATCAAAACATTGCTCTTTAAATTTTCTATCCCATAAGCCGAGCAATTCGGGGGAGAAGATCCCCAAAGGCAACCCTATCCTCACTCAGAGTTTCAGAGTTCAACAGATGACAAGAGTTGACGAGGCATGAACTAATACCTTTTCACCCACTGCAAACCTGAAGGAACTTTTGTTAGGTCTCCATCTGCCATGGTGCACCCACAACTACTTCACTGATAGGCTAACAGAGGGAGACTCCTCCCTCTATTTAACAATTTAGATCTTCATGATTGCTATTGACCACAGCATCTAAGAGGTTGAACAGCCAAGATAAGAGTTATCATCAATCCTGGAAGTTGGGGCAAGAGCCAGGATGTGTATAACAGCCACGTTCCTGCCACTGATCTCAGCACTACAATGGCAGTCCCCACAAGATCACTGTGACATAAATATTCATCACATAGCTAGTAGGCACTGACCTGTGGAAACTTTATGCAGTAGAGCTTAAAGAGGTTAAAAACCGACATGTCATTTCTACAGAACTTTCAATTTTATTATGATTTCCCTTGTGACTCCCTACAATACTCCAAATTGTTTATACCATCATTTGGCTACTGCATTCAATTTCTTCAAAAAGTTGACAATTAAATTCCCAGTGAGGGCTCAGCTGCTAAAACCTCTGAATGTTGTTTCTGAAATAATTGTTGGATGTTAAATCAAAAATACCAGATGTTTTTAATTCCACTGAATATCCATACAGATATGATTAAATGGTTTCGATGTAAAACCGCATGAAGGTGGCTGAGTGGTAAGCATTGAATGGTGCTTTTACTGCCATCGGAATGCTTAATGTCAAGAAATCTATAGTTTTTGGAGAATTCAGCCCATGTTTGGAAGAGTTATCCATGTTTCTACTATATTTTAAAATTCTGATACTCTGGCAGTTTTGCATACATTAGCATCTGCGCACCAACATTTGTATGGTATTCACGAACTCGCCGATCCATTAACTTTAATTTTTTGTAAGCCTCTCAAAAAAAAATGCTTGGATTACGATTTTTGTCACCGAAGCACATAATTTTCTACTTTGTGCACAAAAGGCCGACCATAGAGTACATACAGAGATTTATTTATTTTGGACTCCACTTGAATCCAACAGAGTGTAAATATGGCATTCTCCATTACACACCACATGTATAGTCTTATTAAAAAGCTTGATACATACTCCAACTGACAGGGCACTGTATGGTGGTACAATAGTTTGGATCGATTTGTAAAGGGTCGTGGATTAGGTGCCCGAGTATAGGCTATGTGATGGCACAGCAGCTGACAGATGGGGACAGAGGCAGGATTTTTTCAAAAACTAAAAAACTTCACTAGCGTGTTTTGTTTCACTCCATAGGAGAGCATGAGTTACTTAAACATTACAGGATTTAACGGAACTTCACACTTACATACATATATATTTAAATCAGAATAGCAAGGTACTCGGTGTATCGGACTTTCATGTGTAACTCACCATCTTAACCATCATAAGTAATCATCATCGTCCTTTGTACTATGCTCTTGAAGGCCCATGGCCTACAAACTTTGCAGCCTAACACAGATGAAGAATGCAGACTGTCACTTCTATCTAACCAGCCTACTGTAATTTCAGAATTCTGAGGTTTAAAATGGGCCTCACAGACTCAACGTACAAGAGGTGCTAAAGTACATCCCCAATGCATTACTACCATCTAACACACTTTCAAGGACTCTGACACCCCATTAGTATAATACCTATATACAGTATTGTTCACTAACTCAGCTACACATAGCATCACTTACTAGATCAGTTAACGCTACTCCACAATCCCCACTTAACTGTAACCCCTTTGGAGAGATACTTCCCCATTCCATGTACTGCCATCATTGTCAAATGTGGAAGACTGGTCTTGCGTGTCTAGAAGCTTATTCTGTATTTGGGTCCAAGACCCCTTTAGTTTCTTCCAAGACCGAGGGGACTCTCCCTCTCCTTCCATGTGGAGAAGGAAACTCATCACCATCACCTTCGGTCCCTGGATTGTCAGGGCCCTTCTGGTGTCACTCAGCCTCTGGCTATCCCTCCTCTCCCAGTCTAGGGAATGGTTGCACTTGCGGCTGGCGCCACTCTCAGTCCTTCGCCCTTTTCAAGGCTTTTGTATGCACATAGATACATTAACCAACATATATTTATGGGTATATACCGTTATCATTAACTTTACTTTGGCAACACTTTATCTACAAAAAAAAGCCTTATCCAATTACCGCACCCGTGAGATATTGTACACAGGGAATAAGAATGAGCAGAACATCATTTCTACAGAATTTTATCAGCAGAGTTATTATCTTCTGCTACTTGTCTGTAACAATGGAATGTTTTACTGGAATTTGGCTACTGGATTCACCGCCTACAAAAAATTAAGACTGATTCCCACTGAGGGTTCTTTACTGAAGAAACTGCTGCATGCCACATCATTCATACCAGATGTTCTCAAGTCTACTGAAAATCCATCTTTGTCTGAAGACTTAATATAACTTGTTGAAACCTTCCTGTAATCATTTGCTGTATAGTTGAAGAAAAGATGAAAAATAAAGCCAGCTTGCAAGTAGACTTTTGTGTATACAGGCCCAATGCAGACCTATGTATCTCCATAGCTGTGTGTAGTCAGATCCTGTAGGGATGTCCAACTCGACTTCATCTGTCCCTTCTTCTGGTTAGCCTAAAGATTGCAATATAAGGATGCCTACCTACTACCGTTTTTTTTTGCTGCGGATTAGCTGAGTTTTTTCCCCAAAGGTCAATAGGACTTTCTAATGTTAAATTCACAACGCACAAAAAAAATATCGCAATTTAGCGCTAAATTGCGATTTTTGTGCGTTGCGAATTTAACATTAGACAGTCCCATTGACTTTTGAAAAAAAAAGGGAATTTGCAGCGAAAAAAAAAAACGGTAGTAGGTAGGCACCCTTAGGGTTAAGATGGAAGATAGTTATAAATTACATTATTGTAAAGTATACTATATTCCATTCGTCAGTGAGGTCCACAGTATAAGGCCTCCGTCACACAGATGTTATTGTACAACATTTAGTGCTGCCTTTTCAGCACTGCGCTAAACGTTGCACAACACTCCCATGCATTTCAATGGGGCCGTTCACATGAACGTCAAAACACAGCGTCTTCAACGCTGCGCTTTGACAGCGATGCATTTCCTATCTTTGGCGTTTTTCAGCCCTGCGTCGCCCATTAAAATGAATGGGCAGCATTAGCAGCGCTGCTGAAAACGTGGCACAACTTGGTGCCACGTTTTGGGCAGCACTAGCTGCACTACCAAAAACGTTATTCTTGATGCTGACACTGTCCTCGTCCCTGGCGCTATTCTCCAGGGCTCTGGGCACTTGTCAGAGGATCTTTTGTTAGTGGTGGGTTTTGAAGAGCCCGCCTCCACCAAAGAATATTGCTCTGATTCGCTACTCCAGCGCCTGTCACAGCCAGCACTGAATGCACCAATCACAGCCATTAAATGAATGAATTGCTCTCAGCTCAGCCAATCAGAGCAATCTCTTGCTGGAGGCGTGGGCTTGAAACTCTGTTGTCAGCAAGAGATGTTCTGCAGGCACAGACAAGTGTCTGGAAGCATGCAGGGATGGCGGTAGGCGCCTACTAGATGAGTATTTTTTTTTTTCAGCTTCCTTGGCTGCGTTATCAGCTGTGCTGAAAACGCAGCCATAATGCTGGCATAACGCATGCCAGCACTGCTGAATATGCACTAAACGCAGCGTTTAAAAATGCTGCGTTTACTGCAAACGCCTGTGTGAGGGAGGCCTGAGGCATTTAAAATATTGCAAAATGAAGATTTTAAGGCAGCAATATATGTGGGCTGGGTGCAGTATGACCAGGTTGCTTTAGGAATGCCATTATGGCATGGACAGAGTGGAACTATTGGAGATCCTAGGTCCTGTCCCAAACGGGACTTGTTCCTACGAAGTTGAGAGTGCAAAAAGAAGCTAGTAGTGAGTACAACAAAAGTAGCCTGCAGCCAGAGGCGTAACCTGAAGTTCCTGGGCCCCGATGCAAAATCTGTAACAGGGATCCCAACTATAATGCTTTACTCATAGTACTGGGCTCCCTATATGGAGAAGAGAGGCCTTATGGGCCCCCTAAGGCTCCTGGGCCCGGGTGCAACCGCATCCCCTGCATCCCCTATAGTTACGCCCCTGCCTGCAGCTTTCCAGAGGCATTTTAGCCCACACCACTGAATAGTGTTAGTCCAAAAAAGCAGGAATGGCTGTAGCTTGCCACTATATATGCCTGGAGAAGAGTAAAAGCAGGCAGCACACTAAACTGAGGCCTTGTGCTACCGCCTGTGTGAACCCAGTGCCAAACACCTCCACCACCTCCATTTTATAAGGACAGAAGTTGCAATGCTCTTACCCGCCAATTGAGGAGCTATTTGTATGTAAGGCATATTCTCCTATTTCCTTGGTGCAACAATGTGTAAGTTGGCCAGCCCACCGCCCTGTCACGTTACGGCTGGGTTCACACAGGGCATATTCCTGTCGGAAATCTCGCGGTTTGGCCGCAGCAAAAACCGCAAGATTTCCGCCGGGAGAACTGCCGCGGAAAAAGCCGCCGCGGCTTTGAAGTGGCCCGGCCGCTCGCTTTTCCGTTGCAGCTGGCGCTCCCATAGAGGAGAGCGCGGCCGCGACGAAAGTAAATAATAAACAGACATGCTGCATCTTTTGAAACCACGGCCGCAGCCGCGGTTTCAGCCGGACTTACCACAGCGGATTAGCCGTCCCGTGTGGGCGAGATTTCTGAGAAATCTTGTCCCCATGGCTGGCTAATCCCGAGATTAGCGGCCGCGGGCGGATTTGCCGTGGCTGAATTCCGCGAGGCAAAACCGCGGCAAATCCGCCCTGTGTGAACCCAGTCTACATGTTACACTATCGGTGTGCACATATATGGACTCTATTTTTCACAATAGCAATGCAGAATTACTGCTTGGAATATTTTTAGCAGCAGAAGAGCGGCCCATGATAGTAAAATTCTGATAAGAACGGGAACGGCCTAACTTCTAAATATCAAAAACTGTTACAAAGATTACTGTGTACAAATAGACTTATTGTACCTCATGGTCTGATTTAGAGAGGTAATAAACCGATTTAGGCCTTTCTGCAGCTCCTTAAACAAACATAAATCCTGCAGAATGCACATGTGATCATTTCTTTTTGATTCCTCCAATTTTTAGTTGGCAGAGTCTTAACCTTAACATTTTTGTTCGTCTATTTCAAAAGGCATAACAGAGGAAGGTGCTTTTTACAGCAAGTTGTCTTATAGATAGACACAGGATGGTGAAGGAGGAGGACCAGGGGTATAGCTGTAGGTGATTGGTGGGGCATATGACCCGGGTGCAATGCAGGGGGCGGGGAAACAATCTACAGTCAAAGAAGTCTGACTGCTGCCGAAGACCAGAGGAAGGCTGAAGGACCTTTGTGATATGATGATTATGTGGCTAGACATATGTACAGGAGGGCAGCTGTAGGAGGGACACAGATAAATTATTACTGTGTGAAAGAACGTGGGGGGAACATAATTCTTGTGCCTTTGATCTTTTAATACCCTATCAATATCCTTGGCTGCGAGTGCTGTGCTGATGAGTCACTTAAGACCATGTCCACATAATGTTTTTCACTGCAGATTTAGGGCTCATTCAGATGAGCGTGTTTATGTGTGTGCAATCGTGCGCACATAACCATGCATCTATTAGAACCATTGGTTTCCTATGATGTTTTCAGATGTCCGTGCTTTACAGGCTAGAAAACATGCACATCTGCAAAACATAGGACGTGCGTGCACATAGATCTGTGCTGCGCATCAATAGGGGAGTCGCCTCATCACTGATCACTGTGACAGCACTGTCACAGTGTTCCGCAATGATGGCACTGCGATCCTCTGTCACAGCTGTCAAAGCCATGGCAGAGGATCGTAATGTTCTCCCATTGCTTTTAATGGGGCTGCTGCGGAGAGGGGAGTATATATATATATATATATATATATATATATATATATATTTTATTTTTTAGACAAGCCAGGGATGATTTTTCAGGGAAGGGCTTATATTTAAAGCCCTTCCCTGAAAATCACTGCAGGGGTTGCCAGCAGCCCCTGCATTCACCTGTGTTTTGGCACATCCGTGGATGGGCGGATTTGTGCGTACATACGTGTGCGCAAATGCACGCACGTCTAATCGAGGCCTTATATAGTGCCAACACATTCTGCAGCACATTACAAGTCAGAGGAAACCTAGACTAAATAAGACATGACATACAGTATTAAACCAATAGATAGTTTGAACAATAGGAGCGAGGGTCTTACTCGCAAGAGCTCGCAGACTATGAGGAAATAGTGCTTGTTCTATACAAGCCCCCCAAAATGTAGGGTACTATATATATGCAAAAAGCTGTATAAGATGGTCACCAGCTGTGTCTATATATTTACAGATAAGAAGTGCATTAGGGAGTATGGGGTGTCGGGGACATTGAGAATAATGGGTCAGATTTCCAAGAGGGGGGTAGAAGTAGCGTAAAGGGAGAAAAATTAGTAATATAGTATGCAGGGCTGAAAAAAGACATATGTCCATCTAGGTCCAGAGGAAGGCAAAAAAAAATATCTATGATTAGGGTATATAGTAGGCCTCCCTAGAAAAATGTGTTTTTTTTATGGTGCATTTAAAACTGTGGCTGTTGAGAATTAACCTAACATTCAAGGGTTGCACACTCCAGAGAATTGGTGCAGCTCTGGAGAAATCTTAGAAGCAGGAATTGAAGGTTTGGATTAAAGTGGTAATTTAGTCTATTGTAGTTCAGAGCATGGGTAGGGTAGGAGACTGAGATAAGGGAGGAGATTTAGGGCGGTACAGCACTGTGGAGAGCTTTATGAATAAGAATGATGTTTTTCAATTTTATCCTGTTTTTGATGGGTAGCCAATGCAGTGACATACCGGGTGGAGGCATCAGTGTAGCAACTGGACATTGGCTGCTGCATTCAGGATAGACTGAAGAGGGGAGAGTTTATTGAGGTGAGGATGATCAGTAGTGAGTTACAGTAATCAAGCCGAGAATAAATCAGGACAGGATGTTTTTAATGTATCCACAGTAAGAAAAGGGCAGATTCTGGAGGTGTTTTGGAGGTGCAGTTGACAAGAGCGGTCAAGTAATTGAATATGGGAAGTAAGGGTAAGATAGGAGTCAAGTATGACCTTAAAACAACAGGATTAGGTCAATTAGTAGATGGCGGAAACAGAGGCGTAATTTGAAAATCCGGGACCCCGATGCAAAACCTGTAACCGGGCCCCCAACTATAATGCTTTATTCATACTACTGGGCTCCCTATATGGAGAAGAGAGACCTTATGGGCCCCCTAAGGCTCCTGGGCCCAGGTGCAATTGCATCCCCTGCATCCACTTTAGTTACACCCATGGGCGGAAATACAAGATGTTAAGTATTTGAGAGATTCAGATAGAGAAACGACATAGTGTTTGGGACAATGGACAGACAATCTCTTGCATTTTGTAGTGGAGGGGTGATGTCTCGGGGAGAAGATTATAAGTCCTGTTCAGCACATTTTTCAACTGCCCAGAAAACATACTATGGGGCATTACCTTCAGATGTCCAAATCCTGACGCTACAGTATAGGAATAAAATAAATAAATGTTACGCTACATTAATTCATTACTTGTTTGGGGGGGGGGGGGAGAGGTGGAGCAAACTGTATCTTTGCCCTGGTGCAGGAAGACCTAGCTACACCTCTGGAGAGGACGTGGCTAATTTACTAGGACACATATAGGAGATGTCTTTATATGGTACAGTATAAATTGTAATTTAAGGCAAAATAGGATAACAGGAAAAGACAAGGGAAGAGGTCCAGCAGCCAAATAAAATTTGGCTTTATTTCAACTTGATAAGAACCAGTGCAAGATAAGCAAAGCATCATATCTGCTTGCATGTTTCAGGCTACACAGAGCTCTTAGTCATACATACAGACACACACGCCTACGCAGGTTAAAAGGGTTTACTCACCCAATTAGCAGACAAGAGAAAATCACATGACAGAATTCTGGGGAAAAAACCTGTACGTATGTTGCAAATTAATGAACAAGATATTATGTAAGATTCCATCTATTCTGTGGTTAAGGGCTTGCGGTACACAAGTGTGGAGAATAAATATCCAGCTGTCATTCTCTGCTAAGTATTTTGTGGCAGTGATCCCTGGATCTCACGGGGCGATGAACCCTTTCAACTCCACATTCTTGAAATGATGAAAAGTCTCCACCATTCACTGCAAAAAAAGGAAAGAAATGGCAGAAATAGTTTAGGCTGCACCATTTGCAATATCCGATAAATGACGCCCAATCCTGACCTTTAAATTGCATGGGGCGCAATCAACATATTAAATTTGACAAGAGACACAAGTATACTGCATATGACTAGAGATGAGCGAGCACCTAAATGCTCGGGTGCTTGTTACTCGGGACAAAATTTTCGCGATGCTCGAGGGTTCGTTTCGAGTAACGAACCCCATTGAAGTCAATGGGCGACCCGAGCATTTTTGTATATCGCTGATGCTCGCTAAGGTTTCCATTTGTGAAAACATGCTGACCAACCCCCCCCCCCCCACCGACCCAGTGTCCACAGTGCACACCAAAGTGTCCCTGCGCAGCCTTCAGCTGCCCTCATGCCACACCACCCTCATGTCTATTTATAAGTGCGTCTGCCATAAGGAGGAACCGCAGGCACACACTGCAGAGGGTTGGCACGGCTAGGCAGCGACCCTCTTTAAAAGGGGCGGGGCGATAGCCCACAATGCTGTACAGAAGCAATGAGAAATATAATCCTGTGCCACCGCCATCAGGAGCAGCATACGTGGGCATAGCAATGGGGAACCTATGTGCCACACACTATTCATTCTGTCAAGGTGTCTGCATGCCCCAGTCAGACCGCGGTTTTTTATATATAGTCACAGGCAGGTACAACTCCGCAATGGGAATTCCATGTGCACCCACAGCATGGGTGGCTCCCTGGAACCCACCGGCTGTACATAAATGTATCCCATTGCAGTGTCCATCACAGCTGAGGTAACGTCCGATTAAATGCAGGTGGGCTTCGGCCCACACTGCATGCCCCAGTCAGACTGGGGTTCTTTAGAAGTGGACACATGCAGTTACAACTCCGTGTGGACCGACAGCATGGGTGGGTGCCAGGAAGCCACCGGCGGTACATAAATATATCCCATTGCATTGCCCATCACAGCTGAGGTAATGTCATGTTTAATGCAGGTGGGCTTCGGGCCACACTGCATGCCCCAGTCAGACTGGGGTTCTTTAGAAGTGGACACATGCAGTAACAACTCCGTGTGGACCGACAGCATGGGTGGCTCCCTGGAACCCACCGGCTGTACATAAATGTATCCCATTGCAGTGCCCATCACAGCTGAGGTAACGTCCGATTAAATGCAGGTGGGCAAAAAATTAATTTGATTACACTGTAGGCGAGGGCCCTAAAAAATTGGTGTACCAACAGTACTAATGTACGTCAGAAAAATTGCCCATGCCCAACCAAGAGGGCAGGTGAAACCCATTAATCGCTTTGGTTAATGTGGCTTAATTTGTAACTAGGCCTGGAGGCAGCCCAGTTAAAATAAAAATGGGTTCAGGTGCAAGTTTCAATGCTTTAATGAGCATTGAAACGTATAAAAATTGTTTACAAAAATTATATGACTGAGCCTTGTGGGCCTAAGAAAAATTGCCCGTTCGGCGTGATTACGTCAGGAGGAGGATGAATATTATACACAGATTGATGAAGCTAAAAGGTCCACGTTTTTGATGGTGATAGAGAACAATGCTTCCATCCGGGTGCAGCCTACGTATTGTTTAGGTATCGCTGCTGTCCACTGGTGGAGAAGAGAAGTCTGGGGAAATCCAGGCTTTGTTCATCTTGATGAGTGTAAGCCTGTCGGCACTGTCGGTTGACAGGCGGGTACGCTTATCTGTGATGATTCCCCCAGCCGCACTAAACACCCTCTCTGACAAGACGCTAGCCGCAGGACAAGCAAGCACCTCCAGGGCATACAGCACGAGTTCAGGCCACGTGTCCAGCTTCGACACCCAGTAGTTGTAGGGGGCAGAGGCGTCACGGAGGACGGTCGTGCGATCAGCTACGTACTCCCTCACCATCTTTTTACAGTGCTCCCGCCGACTCAGCCTTGACTGGGGAGCGGTGACTCAGTCTTGCTGGGGAGCCAGAAAGCTGTCAAAGGCCTTAGAGAGTGTTCCCCTGCCTGTGCTGTACATGCTGCCTGATCTCTGCGCCTCCCCTGCTACCTGGCCCTCAGAACTGCGCCTTCGGCCACTAGCGCTGTCGGATGGGAATTTTACCATCAGTTTGTCCGCCAGGGTCCTGTGGTATAGCAACACTCTCGAACCCCTTTCCTCTTCGAGTATGAGAGTGGAAAGGTTCTCCTTATACCGTGGGTCGAGCAATGTGTACACCCAGTAATCCGTAGTGGCCAGAATGCGTGTAACGCGAGGGTCACGAGAAAGGCATCCTAACATGAAGTCAGCCATGTGTGCCAGGGTACCTGTACGCAATACATGGCTGTCCTCACTAGGAAGATCACTTTCAGGATCCTCATCCTCCTCCTCAGGCCATACACGCTGAAAGGATGACAGGCAAGCAGCATGGGTACCCTCAGCAGTGGGCCAAGCTGTCTCTTCCCCCTCCTCCTCATCCTCCTCATGCTCCTCCGCCTCCTCCTCAACGCACTGAGATATAGACAGAAGGGTGCTCTGACTATCCAGCGACATACTGTCTTCCCCCGGCTCTGTTTCCGAGCGCAAAGCGTCTGCCTTTATGCTTTGCAGGGAACTTCTCAAGAGGCATAGCAGAGGAATGGTGACGTTAATGATTGCAGCATCGCCGCTCACCATCTGGGTAAACTCCTCAAAGTTTCCAAGGACCTGGCAGATGTCTGCCAACCAGGCCTACTCTTCTGAAAAGAATTGAGGAGGCTGACTCCCACTGCGCCGCCCATGTTGGAGTTGGTATTCCACTATAGCTCTATGCTGCTCATAGAGCCTGGCCAACATGTGGAGCGTAGAGTTCCACCGTGTGGGCACGTCGCACAGCAGTCGGTGCACTGGCAGATGAAACCGATGTTGCAGGGTGCGCAGGGTGGCAGCGTTCGTGTGGGACTTGCGGAAATGTGCGCAGAGCCGGGGCACCTTTCCGAGCAGGTCTGACAAGCGTGGGTAGCTTTTCAGAAAGCGCTGAACCACCAAATTAAAGACGTGGGCCAGGCATGGCACGAGCGTGAGGCTGCCGAGCTGCAGAGCCGCCACCAGGTTACGGCCGTTGTCACACACGACCATGCCCGGTTGGAGGCTCAGCGGCGCAAGCCAGCGGTCGGTCTGCTCTGTCAGACCCTGCAGCAGTTCGTGGGCCGTGTGCCTCTTCTCTCCTAAGCTGAGTAGTTTCAGCACGGCCTGCTGACGCTTGCCCACCACTGTGCTGCCACGACGCGCGACACCGACTGCTAGCGACGTGCTGCTGCTGACACATCTTGATTGCAAGACAGAGGTTGCGTAGGAGGAGGAGGAGGAGGAAGAGGGTGGTTTAGTGGAGGAAGCATACACCGCCGCAGATACCACCACCGAGCTGGGGCCCGCAATTTGGGGGTGGGTAGGACGTGAGCGGTCCCAGGCTCTGACTCTGTCCCAGCCTCCACTAAATTCACCCAATGTGCCGTCAGGGAGATATAGTGGCCCTGCCCGCCTGTGCTTGTCCACGTGTCGGTTGTTAAGTGGACCTTGCCAGTAACCGCGTTGGTGAGGGCGCGTACAATGTTGAGGGAGACGTGGTCGTGCAGGGCTGGGACGGCACATCGGGAAAAGTAGTGGCGACTGGGAACTGAGTAGCGCGGGGCCGCGGCCGCCATCATAACTTTGAAAGCCTCCGTTTCCACAACCCTATACGGCAGCATCTCCAGGCTGATAAATTTGCACGTTTAACGCTTGAGCGTGCGGGTGCGTGGCGGCGTACTTGCGCTTGCGCTCCGACACTTGCGCTAACGACGGCTGGACGGTGCGCTGAGAGACATTGGTGGATGGGGCCGAGCACAGCGGAGGTGAGGGTGTGGGTGCAGGCCAGGAGACGGTAGTGCCTGTGTCCTGAGAGGGGGGTTGGATCTCAGTGGCAGGTTGGGGCACAGGGGGAGAGGCAGCGGTGCAAACCGGAGGCAGTGAACGGCCTTCGTCCCACCTTGTGGGGTGCTTGGCCATCATATGTCTGCGCATGCTGGTGGTGGTGAGGCTGGTGGTGGTGGCTCCCCGGCTGATCTTGGCGCGACAAAGGTTGCACACCACTGTTCGTCGGTCGTCTGCACTCTCAGTGAAAAACTGCCAGACCGTTGAGCACCTCGGCCTCTGCAGGGTGGCATGGAGCGAGGGGGCGCTTTGGGAAACAGTTGGTGGATTATTCGGTCTGGCCCTGCCTCTACCCCTGGCCACCGCACTGCCTCTTCCAACCTGCCTTGCTGCTGCACTTGCCTCCCCCTCTGAAGACCTGTCCTCAGTAGGCGTAGCAAACCAGGTGGGGTCAGTCACCTCATCGTCCTGCTGCTCTTCCTCCGAATCCTCTGTGCGCTCCTCCCTCGGACTTACTCCAATTACTACTACCTGAGTGATAGACAACTGTGTCTCATCGTCATCGTCCTCCTCACCCACTGAAAGCTCTTGAGACAGTTGCCGGAAGTCCCCAGCCTCATCCCCCTGACCCCGGGAACTTTCCAATGGTTTGGCATCGGTTACGACAAACTCCTCAAGTGGGAGAGGATTCGGAACCCTTGCTGCCCATTCTGGGCAGGGGCCCGAGAACAGTTCCTGGGAGTCTGCCTGCTCCTCAAAATGTGTCATTGTAATGGAGTGAGGAGGCTGGGAGGAAGGAGGAGCAGCAGCCAGAGGATTCAGAGTTGCAGCAGTGGACGGCGCAGAATTCTGGGTGGTCGATAGATTGCTGGATGCACTTTCTGCCATCCATGACAGGACCTGCTCACACTGCACATTTTCTAATAAAGGTCTACCGCGTGGACCCATTAATTGTGAGATGAATGTGGGGACGCCAGAAATGTGCCTCTCTCCTAATCCCGCAGCAGTCGGCTGCGATACACCTGGATCAGGAGCTCGGCCTGTGCCCACACCCTGACTTGGGCCTCCGCGTCCTCGCCCGCGTCCACGTCCTCTAGGCCTACCCCTACCCCTCAGCATGCTGTATTACCAGTAGTGCAGAAACAGAATGCTGTAATTAAATGTGCCGCTTATTGGCCTGTGGTTGGAGGCTGACTTCCCTTAGGGAACGCACAGCAGATCCAGGAAACAATTTTGCGCAAGCCTGCTGTAACGCTTAGCTGCGTATTAATTAGGACTACTACCCCCAGCAGATAGATACTGTAGGCAGCATATAATATTATGTATACTGTTTCCCTCTGGCGGGATGACGGCGCTGATGTAACAGAGACAGCAGATCCAGGAAACAATTTTGCGCCAGCCTGCTGTAACGCTTAGCTGTGTATTAATTAGGACTACTACCCCCAGCAGATAGATACTGTAGGCAGCATATAATATTATGTATACTGTTTCCCTCTGGCGGGATGACGGCGCTGATGTAACAGAGACAGCAGATCCAGGAAACAATTTTGCGCAAGCCTGCTGTAACGCTTAGCTGCGTATTAATTAGGACTACTACCCCCAGCAGACACGCAGTAAACTGAAGATGGTCACAGGCAGCCCAAATACAGTATTTTTCCCCAATTTTTTGGAAAAAGCCCACTGCCTATATAGCCTGAATATCTCTTTCCCTGCCTCACCAGTACTGGCCCTATACTCTGTACAATGACTGCAGACTGAGGACGCAATGCTCTGCACGGCCGATATACAAAAAGAAAAAAAATGTGCAACACTGCAAAAAGCACCCTCAACAGTACTGCACACGGTCAGATGTGGCCCTAAGAAGGACCGTTGGGGTTCTTGAAGCCTAAAATCACTCCTAACACTCTCCCTATAGCAGCTCCGGCATCAGCAGCACTTTCCCTGATCTCTGTCAGAATGCATCTGTGGCGAGCCGCGGGAGGGGCCGATTTATATACTCGGGTGACACCTGATCTCGCCAGCCACTCACTGCAGGGGGGTGGTATAGGGCTTGAACGTCGCAGGGGGAAGTTGTAATGCCTTCCCTGTCTTTCTATTGGCCAGAAAAGCGCGCTAACGTCTCAGAGATGAAAGTGAAAGTAACTCGAATATCGCGTGGTGCTCGCCTCTAGTAACGAGCATCTTGAACACGCTAATACTCGAACGAGTATCAAGCTCGGACGAGTACGTTCGCTCATCTCTACATATGACATATTACAATTAGCATATTGTGCGACATTTTAACTTTTACTTAGAGCACATGATGTTAACTCTCCAGATGGTGTTAAAACAGAACAAACGAAAAGGTTGGTAACCCAAAGGACCACATCCAGTGCTGAGCATATGTAGGCAACTAAATACCCTAGGGTTTTAGCACTATTAGGGCTCTTTCATAAAGGCATATCCGTATTTGCGGTGCATTTTTGCAGACTGAAAATTGCGTATTTGCTCACATGCAACTGCGCTTTTACTGAAATTTTTCTGCACGCCAAAAAATATGCACTGATGCTCCCAGACATTGAAATGGCCAAATTGTTTAATGAGTGCCAGATGAGCGTTTTGCATTTTTTGTGCAAAACAATTGCGCACACAAAATACGAATGAAATGAATGAGTCCTATTTTCTGCATATTGTGTGCACAAATTTTTCATGAGCAAATACCTTCCTAATTAATATAAATTCCTGTTAAGTTGGTAACCTACTCTAAATGAAACCACTTCAATTTAGAAAGAATATCTTTCTGATAGAATCTATCCTGAAACATAGATTTAAGCCTAGGTTTATCATAGATTCACAGTGTTAGGGGGCATTCACATGAACGTATATCGGCTCGGTTTTCCCGCCGAGCCGATATACATCGTCCTCATCTGCAGGGGGGGGGGGGGGGAGGATGGAAGAGCCAGGAGCAGGAACTGAGCTCCCGCCCCCTCTCTGCCTCCTCTCCACCCCCTATCCGCCCCTCTGCACTATTTGCAATGAAAGGAGTCAGTACCAGGGCGGGGCTAAGTTCTGATAATTAGCCCCGCCCCACCTCTCCCCATTGCAAATAGTGCAGAGGGGCGGAGAGGAGGCAGAGAGGGGGCGGGAGCTCAGTTCCTGCTCCTGGCTCTTCCATCCCCCCCCCCTGCAGATGAGGACGACATATATCGGCTTGGCGTGAAAACCGAGCCGATATACGTTCGTGTGAATCCACCCTTAGGGGTGTACTGGCTGGAATTCTGTTGTACCACATAGGTTTCTAGCAGCACAGCCTCACAGGTGTGGAATGATTGAGCTGTCTGGGTGGGGTGTTTTCCTGCTAGCCAATCACCTCTGGTCTGGCTGCAGATAAATATCCTCCCTCTGCAAGAGGAAGTTGGTTTCCCTTCACTCTAGGGCTTGTTGGTTTTGCATGCCTTTACATGTGTTATGTGTTTGAACAGGGGCTAGTCCAGTGTTTGTGCAGGTGGCCAGACATTAGGTGTGGACAGTCCTGTTCTGTGGATATGGTGTGAACAGTGTCTTGTTCTGTATATTTGTGCAGGTGGCTAGACATTAGGAGTGAACTGTCCTGTTCTCTGGATAGTGTGAACAGGGGCTAGTCCAATGTTTGTGCAGGTGGCCAGATATTATGTGTGGATAGCCCTGTTCTGTGTATATGGTGTGAACAGCATCATGATCTGTATGTTTGTGCAGGTGGCTAGACATGAGGAGTGAACTATCCTGTTCTATGTGGTTGTGTGTCTGGCATGCTAACCCTAGTGCGATTTGTGTTCTGTGTGCCGGTCTGTTCTAGTTCAGTGTATTAACCCTTAAGGGATAGTCAGGACCGAGGTTCCAGTGCGGGGCCGCCTTTATTGAGCCAATCGCCTTGCTTATTAGGTAGGGTCCTGCCATTCTCCCTGCAGCTTGGGGTCAGTTGTCTTGTTAGTGTTGGGACCCGCAAGACAACAAGGAGCCTTGATCGTGGCTTGCGGGCTTAAGTATTTTGGCCAATATATGAACCAATACCTCATACTTTTATAGCTATAACCACTGCTTATGTATACAGGTATGCACGACGCGTGTGTGTCTTCTGCCAGTATGTTCAGTCTATAATCCATTTTAGAACCCTGTGTTTGTGATATCCTCATCCTGTGGGCACATTCGTGTGGGCCTTGTGCTTATTTGCCCACACGAACGTAACACACGGGTTCTAGATATACAGGTTCAGTAGCTTATCTTAATTAGGAGTATAACCTAACCTAAAAATATATTAGGAGTTCAGTAGTGACCTAAAATTTATTGTGGGGGGTGTACCTACTTGCGTCCATTTATGGATGCCCCTCTCCTACATAGTTACGAAGTAATAGAGCAAGTACTGACTGGTAGGGCATAAATACATCCCCTATTCCAGTCAATGTAGTACTGACTGGTCGGGCATTACCATGTCCGCTATTCCAGCCAATAAAGTGACCCCTTTAGGTCACACAAGGAACATTTTTATGCTTGAGCTTCGATGGTTGCTCAGCATGAAATTGTTACCTACTCTGAATAGGAAGGCAACTCTTTGACTATATTTTTCTCTGTCCTTTTGTGTGTCTGTCCTTGGCCCCAATCTTATTTTTAAACTAATTATAATAAAAGTTAAGTTTAAGGGTTCTCCCTCTGAGAGACTCATATTAAGTTGAGATCCCTCTGCCTCGGTGAAAAATCTCTGTCCTATATTGCATTCACCTGTGTAAATCTGACCTAACCCTGTATCATACTGTGATATTTTTCACACAATTATATTTGCAAATATTAAATTTGAATTTAATTAAAAACATGTTTGTAGAAAGCATATCTCCAATAGAACAGTCAGGACGGTTTAACACATGCATTCAGGGTTCCACTTTCTTGCTCCGTTCGGGGAGCTGAAAAAGGGAATCCCCAAGAAAGAATGGCTCTGTCTCAGGACGTAACTGAACAGTGCCGAATGGAGCCCATTGACTATAATAGGGTCTGTTTGGCTTCCAGCCAACTGCCCGGACTTTGGACTGGTATTTTAAGCCAGATCTGCGACGGAACATCCAGAGGTTCCAACACAGATGTGCAACCGGCCTCACATTTCCAGAAGACAGAAAGATAAATTAACCAGGGGGAATTATGTTTCCCTGGATATGATCAACTTCAATTAAAAATCTATGACTAAGAATCTTCTGGACAAACCTATTGAATAAATATAATGTCATGCTTACAAGTAAGATAATTAATTTAAGGCAGAATCTACATATAGTTTATATAAAGATTGCTTAAGCCTGTGGCTCAAAGCAAAAAGCTGACCGAAAAGATACTGATTGAAGCTTTCGTACAGTATGCATGTCTCCAAGCCAATAATAGATATCATATCTACAAGATTATTTTGTTTCTTTTACTGAGAGCGATAACATTTTGTCTCACATCTGTTAGTCGTCATACTGCTGTTCCAAGAAATGTCACATATCATATAAAAAAATTGCAAACTGTGAGAATATTGGTAAGACTGTTGGTTTTCCAACCATTTGGCCATGTTTCCTCATGAATCCTTTGCATGTGACCGATTCCAAATAACTACACTTCATTCACTTGGAAGAAGTTTTATAGTTTCAGGGTGGCTTCACACGAGCATGCTTTTGTGCGCACACAAACACATGCTTCTATTAGAACCAATGCATTCCCTATGGTGTGTGCACATGTCCATGCTTTACAGGCGTGTGCCTGCAAAGATAGGACATGCATGCACCATAGGGAATGCACGCATTGTCTGCAATGGAGCTGAAGGCGGCTCCATTGAAGACAATGGTCTGCCGGCACCCCTGAATTGTTTTTCAGGGAAGGGCTTTACATATAAGCCCATCCCTGAAAAACAAGGATGCAGCCCTGTCGGACACCTTTACCGATCCCAAACCATTCTGTGTCCCCAAACTGTGTTCTCACAGTGGCTTCTTGATTGGTATAAAGTGTTTTGATCAGCTTGACTAGATGTGCCGATACAACCAGCTCTTGTAGGGCATGCCATAGCTTGTCATCGTCAACACAGTCAAAGGCCTTGATGTAGTCGATAAAGCACATGTAGATATTCTTTTGGTATTCTTAAGCTTTTTCCATGGTCCATCACGGGTTTGCAATAGGGTCGGGGGGGGGGGGGGCAGCGACCTCGCCGAAATCCTGCCTGCGCATCAGGGAGTACCGCTTCGACTACTGATCTCAGTCTTTCCTGTATAATTTTGAGAAGGATCTTGCTTTCATGCGGAATGAGGGCTATTGTTGCAAAATACTGACCTGAATACTGTTATGCAGTGTGTTATGTGTGATGGCAGCCTTAGAGCGGTTTTTGTGAACTATGTTTGTGGATACAGAGTGTAGTTGCGCATTAACAAGGTTGTTTTTATTTTACCAGCTGTTCAACAAATAGCAGGAAGATAGCTCCTGCCCTATCTTTTCTCGCCCATACAATTAACGGGCGAGAATCCCGATAGTGAAATCAAAAGCACTAAAGTCTATTGAAATCAGTGGTTTTATTTTGTCACATCATGCTTAGAATTATGGCTGCATAGGGGGGAGAAAAACACGTTCATGTGCTTGAGCCCTTATATGAATACAATAATGTTAATGACAGCAAAACAAGGAAATCTTAAGACATGTCTAATAAATATTTGGATTGATTAACATCTTAAGGAGCGGCCCTTTTATTTCCATTTTTAGTTTTAGTTTTTCCTCCCCAGTTTCAGAAAACTATAGCTTTTTTATTTATCCATTGACGTCGCTGTATGAGGGCTTGTTTTTTGTGGGACGAGTTGAATTTTTCAATGGTACTATTTAAAGGGGTTGTCCCGTGAAATCAAGTGGGGTTCAGCACTTCTGTATGGCCATATTAATGCACTTTGTAATATACATCGTGCATTAAAGGGGTTGTCCCGCGCCGAAACGGGTTTTTTTTTATTCAATAGGCTCCCGTTCGGCGTGAGACAAACCCAAGGGATAGGTTAAAAAAAAAAAGGTTTAGTACTTACCCGAATCCCCGCGCTGCGGCGACTTCTTACTTACCTTACCAAGATGGCCGCCGGGATCTTCACCCACGATGCACCGCGGGTCTTCTCCCATGGTGCACCGTGGGCTCTGTGCGGTCCATTGCCGATTCCAGCCTCCTGATTGGCTGGAATCGGCACACGTGACGGGGCGGAGCTATGAGGACCAGCTCTCCGGCACGAGCAGCCCCATTCACCAGGGAGAAGACCGGACTGCGCAAGCACGTCTAATCGGGCGATTAGACGCTGAAATTAGACGGCACCATGGCGACGGGGACGCTAGCAACGGAACAGGTAAGTGAATAACTTCTGTATGGCTCATAATTAATGCACAATGTATATTACAAAGTGCATTAATATGGCCATACAGAAGTGTATAACCCCACTTGCTATCGCGGGACAACCCCTTTAAATATGAGCCATGCAGAAGTTATACACTTACCCACTCCGTTGCTGGCGTCCCCGTCTCCATGGGTCCGACTAATTTCTGCATCTTCTGGCTTCTTTAGACGCGCTTGCGCTGTCCGGTCTTCTGCTCTGTTGAATGGGGCCGCTCCGGCGTGCTCGCGCCGGAGAGCTGGTCTGCGCATTGTCATCGTAGCTCCGCCTCCGTCACGTGGTGCTGATCAGCCAATTAGGTGGCTGCAATCGGCAGTGGAACGCAAGACATCCACGGTACACCATGGGAGAAGCCCCGCGGTGCACCATGGGAGAAAACCGCGGTGCATCCTTGGGAAAGGACCGGCGGCCATCTTTAAAAGAAGAAAAGAAGAAACTGCCCGAACGGGGATGCAGGTAAGCGATTTTTTTTTTTAAATAACAAAGGGATTGTTTTTAACGGGGCACAATGTGGGGGTATGTAGAAAAAATTTTTTTTTGATTTCACCGCGGGACAACCCCTTTAATGTACCATATAATATACCAAAAAATTTAAAACTTGTTGGTTACCCCCGTCTGACATAAAAAGGTTGTGTATTCACGGTTCCCTTGCTTATAACTCCAGGGCATTTCTCCTGAGGACGCTACGGTAGTAGCAAAACATGTTGGGGGGAACATTTTTGTGTTTCAATCATGGTTTCTACATGCTTAGCCTCTACATTTACTGGCTTAGTCCCCAGTTGCAGTGGGTGACTTAGCACAGCTTTAGGGGAGAACCTATATAGTCTCACCCCAAGGGAATAATTGCAGTGTCGACTAGCACCCATGAATCTGGTCTGGGTCCTCTGCAGTTTCATTGTATATTTCAATGATTAAGAGGCTGTGACACATTGTTCATCTGGTACTGCTTGAACGATTAATACCCTAATACATTGGGAATGCGTATATCACATCATTTTGGGTTGGGGTTTTCCTGTAAAGGAAAATGAATCATACTCAAATGTGAAAGGAATATAGACTGCGAGAAAGGGTTTGCAATTATATTCTCATACATAGAGACTAGAAAGTTACACAGACCACAGAAACCTTTTTCGGGTGCCCCTTAGGAGGCTACAGAGCTATATTAGCATATTTCTAGTTGCACCTACTGTGACACAACCTGCAATCAGAGTATGATAACTACTAGAGATGAGCGAGCATACTCACTAAGGACAATTACACGATCGAGCATTGTCCTTAGCGAGTATCTCCCCACTCGGGAGAAAAGGTTTGGGTGCCGGTGCGGGTGACAGGTGAGTCGCGGCAGGCAGTAGGGGGGAGCGGGGGGGAGAGAGAGATCTCCCTCCATTCCCCCCCGCTCTTCCCCACAGCTCCTCGCCCGCCGCCGGCAGCCGAATCTTTGCTCCCGAGCGGGCAGGTACTCGCTAAGGGCAATGCTCGATCGTGTAATTGTCCTTAGTGAGTATGCTCGCTCATCACTAATAGCTACTAAAATTCCATGATTTGTAATCGGTGTATTTGTTCACTGAAGATAATGAGAGACTGTAGTGGGCTGTTATATCTTAGCCCCTTAACAACTGCCTATAAGTCTTTTGATGATGATTTAGCATATCATTTATACTGCATGGTGAACACTATGAAAAATAAAAATTAAAAAGCATGCAAGAATTGCAGATTTTGTTAAAGGGGTTGTCCCGCGCCGAAACTGTGTTTTGTTTTTTTTTTAATAGCCCCCCCGTTCGGCGCGAGACAAACCCGATGCAGGAGTTTTTAAAAAAAAACGGATAGTACTTACCCGAATCCCCGCGCTCCGGTGACTTCTTACTTACCTTGCGAAGATGGCCGCCGGGATCTTCACCCACGGTGGACCGCAGGCAATGGAATGCACAGAGCCCACGGTGCACCATGGGAGAAGCCATGGTGCACCGTGGGCTCTGTGCGGTCCATTGCCGATTCCAGCCTCCTGATTGGCTGGAATCGGCACACGTGACGGGGCGGAGCTACGAGGAGCAGCTCTCCGGCACTAGCGGCCCCATTCAGAAGGGAGAAGACCGGACTGCGCAAGCGCGTCTAATCGGGAGATTAGACGCTGAAATTAGACGGCACCATGGAGACGAGGACGCCAGCAACGGAGCAGGTAAGTGAATAACTTCTGTATGGCTCATATTTAATGCACGATGTATATTACAAAGTGCATTAATATGGCCATACAGAAGTGTATAACCCCACTTGCTTTCGCGGGACAACCCCTTTAATCTTACCTCTAGAGAAAAATGGAATAAAAAGCAATAACATTTTTTTTCCCAAAAATTGGATAAATGAAGAATAGAGTTCATCCCACAAAAAACAAGCTCTCCATTGAGCCCAGTCGATGGGAAAAAAAAAATGTTCTTGCTCTTGGAATGCGGCAACACAAAAGTAAATCTTAAAAAAAAGTGGTTTTTGTGTACAAAAATAGCAAAACATTAAAAAAACTGTATAAACTTGGTATCACCGGAATTATTTTGAACGACGTAAAAATGAAATCCAAAAGAAACAAATGTTATCTGTAAACTGGAAAAACAAAAGAATCAAAGACCAATGCAGACTTCCTTAATGTTTATTGGTTATTCATTAATTATCTGTAAACCAGAAAAGGTTTCATGTTTTTTCTTTTACAATGGTTTATGAGATACATATATCGGATATTGGAAATGTGGCGGATATTAACCCTTTCCAATCCAACTTGTATCCTGGTTTTCCTAGGGGGCTTACTCTTTTTCTGCTATTTTACAACAGCGCTATATGCTGGGTAAAGCCAGTACTGCATGAGGTGACACATTGGATAGGCTCCAACAGCAGAGAGGCTGGCAATATACAGTAAGAGAACCCCGGCGGACGTCTTCCATCATCGGAGCTGTACAGCCTTACATCATAATTAGAGATGAGCGAACGTGCTCGGCCACGCCCCTTTTTCGCCCGAATACCGCGATTTTCCGAGTACTTCCGTACTCGGGCGAAAAAATTCGGGGGGCGCCGTGGCGGCACGGGGGTAGCAGTGGGGAGTGGGGGGGAGAGGGAGAGAGAGAGGGCTCCCCCCTGTTCCCCGCTGCTACCCCCCGCACAGCCACGCCTCTCCCCGCCCCCCGGCGCCCCCCGAATCTTTTTACCCGAGTACTGAAGTACTTGAAAATGGCGGTACTCGGGTGCGTAAGTACTCGAAACGAGTACGTTCGCTCATCTCTAATCATAATGTCTTCAGAGGTCAGACAGTGGATTGGAAAGGGTTAAGAGATAAGTGAGAACTATGTAACTGAATTCTGTGTAATGATAACAACAATCTATGAATGTACTTGTGTAACAGGTTAAAAACAAATGACAGAATTTAAGAATAAAGAATTTTATTAATAAAAATTAATAAGTTGTTACCCAAAAATGATGCCAGTAGAAAATATGGTATGTCGATGGAAAAATTACAATGCTATGGCTCCTGCAATGCAACAATGAAAAAAACTGAAAAATTAGTTGGTCCTTAAGGCACAAGCCGGCTTCGTCACTAAGTGACATATACTATGACATACAAGCCCAACACACTTATAGAACACATGATACAGTGTACTTCATCACTCTGGCTCATGCATTTTCCCACCAAAGGGCTTTATATTATATACAGTGGACGGGGATTCCGAGAAGATTATACTGTACATACCACAAGATGTATATGTGACTCCCAGTGTTATTGCTAGAGACTCACCAGACCCAGGATACAGTAGTGATTAATGTCATCCTCCTCTTCCTTTAACCATAGTGACTGGGAACACTAGATAAGGTCTATCAGTAATTCTGTTCATAATCTCCTTATTGTGATGTTTTCTAGAGACTTTGAAGATTACAACAACAGTTAAGGTTTCCTTGCATGTATCTGGTGTAAAAGGGCACTGGTCAACTTGAGGAGGCTTTGTTCATAGTAGAAATTTCAAACCTGGAAAATTCATAATTAGTTGCTAAACTGACCTAGGTGTGGTGCTGCAAACCTAGATTAATAATCTTGATTGGCTGATTAACCGTAAACTGTCCACCTAGGCATAGGACTACAACCTGGACTATTACTAATCTGACATGGCAGGTTAACTGTAAATTATTATTTCTAGGCGCGGGTCTACAAACCCAAATGATTATTAATCTGGGATGGTTAGTAACCGTGGTGGGGCTGACACTCTACTATGAGTAACTTCACCGGAAGACCGGCTTGTGAATACTCAATATAGATCAATAAGAGTTCAGAAATAAGTCAGATTGAATCAGCCATGGACCTAGAAAAGGTCATGAATAGGGATGAGTGAGCATACTTGTCCGAGCTTGATGCGGTACTCGTCTCGATTAAACGAGCACTGACCGTTGAATTCAATGGAGCCGGCAATACAGCCGGCTCCATTGAAAGCAATGGGCTGCCGGCAAGCGCGGGATGAATTTTCGGGAAGGGCTTAAAAATATAAGCCCTTACCTGAAAATCATCCTAAAATGTTTAATATTAAAAAAAAATGTATACCGTATATACCGGCGTATAAGACGACTTTTGAACCCCGAAAAATCTGCTCTGCAGTCGGGGGTCGTCTTATGCGCCGGTAATACAAAAAAAAAAAAAAGTGTAAAAAAAAAAATTTATTACTCACCTCCCACGGCGTTCTGTCGCGCTCCGGCAGGATGTCGCTCGCTCCTCGTCCCCGCCGCAGCATAGCTTTCTGAATGCGGGGCTTGAAATCCCCGCTTCCAGAAAGCTAATACACACGCCGGCAGCCATGACAGCATTGAATGGCTGTGATTGGCTGAAGGCGCACGTGTTAGCAATCACACCCATTCAATGATGTCATTGAATAGTGTGATTGGCTGAAGCCACGTGTGCTTTAGCCAATCACAGCCATTCAATGATGTCATGGCTGCCGGCGTGTGTATTAGCTTTCTGGAAGCGGGGATTTCAAGCCCCGCATTCAGAAAGCTATGCTGCGCCGGGGACGAGGAGCGAGCGACATCCTGCCGGAGCGCGACAGAACGCCGGGGGAGGTGAGTAATAATTTTTTTTTTTCTCCACTGTATACCGGCGTATAAGGTGACAGTTGGGGGGTCGTCTTATACGCCCCGTCGCCTTATACGCCGGTATATACGGTACTCACCTTTCCGCTGCAGCCGGAGTTCAGCTGCGTCTGGCCGGCAGTTCTCCTGAACTGCTTTCTGTAGTATTCAGCAGGTGGGGCTTTAAAATCCCCGCCTGCTGAATGAGCTGCCTCTGATTGGTCACAGCCCTGACCAATCAGAGGCAGCTCTCACTCACCCATTCATGAACTCATGAATGGGTGAGTGAGTGCTGCCTCTAATTGGCTCAGCGCAGGGACCAATCAGGGGCAGACTTCAGCAAGTTGATGGGGTGACATTATTGTTAGGTCTGCTACCTGTGTCTGCCACCCTCTTGCTATTCTGGGCAGACGCAGAAATCGCTCTGCTTCTTCTGTATGAATGTGCTTGTTATTTTTATTTTTTACCAGCGATGCACTAGTTAACCCTGCTCATTGCTCATAGTTCAGCTGCAGCTTAATTGGTAATTACCTCCCTATTTAGCTTAGCTGGGAGTCCTCCATCTTTGCCTTAGTATTGTTGTGTGTTTGTCTCAAACACTTAGCACGTCTAGGTCGCCAGTCTCCGGACTGTTTTGTGCATTTGATCCTGTATCTGTTTATTCTGTATGTGCTTTAGTGTTTGTCCATTTCCCTCCAGTCTGTGCATTGTTCCTGTCTCTTTGGTAAGTCAGTCCTGTTCTGTGTTTTGTGTGCCCTGTGTTCAGTACATTGTCCCTGTGTCCTGTCAGGGATAGTTAGCCCCAAGGTTCCAGTGTGGGATCGTTCTTATCAGGATGCCTACCCTGCCCTTAGGCAGGGGTCTTCCCATCTTCCTGATTAGCTAAAGGTAGGATCCCCTATCTGAGATTACCTTGCAACTTGGAGTCAGCTGCCAGCCAGACAGGTCTGGTCCAAAAGCCAGGCTGGTTGGTTAGCACAGTTGGTCCACTTTCGCTATCCGTAACAATTAGATTTGGATGATGTAACTCAGATAGCTATTAGCATAACTGTACAGTGGGGAAGTGGAGAATTAGAAATAAAGCTATCCAAGGTAATGCAAGACACAACATTGACAAACCAGCAAAAAGTGAGATGCATAAGATACAGGCTTCAGGAGAGCAGTGGATAATACAATGCAAAGCATGTCAGAATTTAGTAGCCAGCTCTCCGGCAAATAAAGTAAGAAAGCATGAACCTAATGAAACGGTATAAGCTTCTTATGACAACATAATCAGACAGCACTTGGATCAGGGGTGTAATCTGACAGATGACAGAGACAAGAAAGTTTGCAGGAGTGACTTGAATGAACTAGACACTAGCCTAAAGGACGGACTGTATAAGACAAGACCAGAAGCATGGACCCTGACTTTAGAATCTATACTTCTCATATTATGAGCTATAGAACAATAAAGGGAAGAAAACTTAAAGGAGTTGTCTTGCGAAAGCAAGTGGGGTTAAGCACTTCTGTATGGCCATATTAATGCACTTTGTAATATACATCGTGCATTAAATATGAGCCATACAGAAGTTATTCACTTACCTTCCCTGCGCTGGCGTCCCCGTCTCCATGGCTCCGTCTAACTTCAGCATCTAATCGCCCGATTAGACGCGCTTGCGCAGAAGGGTTTTCTGCCTTCGGCTCGGTCTGGCACGAGCGGCTTTCTGGCTCCGCCCCCTTCTACGCGTCATCGCGTAGCTCCGCCCCGTCACGTGTGCCGATTCCAGCCAATCAGGAGGCTGGAATCGGCACACCTGACGGGGGCAGAGCTACGCGATGATGCGTAGAAGGGGGCGGAGCCAGAACGCCGCTGCTGCCGGGCAGACCCGAAGGCAGATGACCCTTCTGCGCAAGCGCGTCTAATCGGGCGATTAGACACTGAAGTTAGACGGAGCCATGGAGACGGGGACGCCAGCGCAGGGAAGGTAAGTGAATAACTTCTGTATGGCTCATATTTAATGCACGATGTACATTACAAAGTGCATTAATATGGCCATACAGAAGTGTATACCCCACTTGCTTTCGCGAGACAACCCCTTTAAAGAAGTCCCAGAAACCAAAGATGATGTACATAAACTTCGTTCATTGGCAGAGGGACTAAGGAAACCTGGTAACAAAACTAGGCTATAAGGGAGGAAAGCCAGCCAAAAGGAGGCCTGGAAGAAGCACTTGTGTTTCCGGTGTGGGAGACCAGGGCACATCGGGCAAGATTGTCCAATCCGTTGGTGCTGCACTGTTGTTAATGTGGTGCAGTCCAAAGGGAGTTACGGAAGTAGCAATCTGGTGTTCATCCCATCTCCAACAGTTAGTGGTCTGGCCCTTGGGTATTTGCTGATCTTCAAATTGAGGGGACCAATTATAATTTCCTAGTGAACGCCAGAGTAGCTAGAGCTATACACGAGTCTTGGGGCATTCCAAGAAAATGTAAGCCAGAGTGAAGGCATGGTTGTGTGAGCTATTTACAGCCCGTGGATAGCAAATGGTTTTATGTTGCAGTGAATTGTGAGTAAAGGATCTTTTACCAAATATACAAAAACTACAGGTTACTTTGGCATTTGTAGTTCCACGCAGTAGGGAAAGCAGCAAGCTGTAGGAGTGATGCAGATGCGTGCCGGACATTCCACAGCACTAAGTTAAAAACTTGTAATATGACCCGTAAATGTGTGCATGTTGGAGAAACTAATTAAATGATTCCTTCCCTCACAGGAAAGAAAGTTTCACTATGTCTGTGAACATCAGAAAATGCCTGATTGATTTGGGGGAGTACTACTAACTGTGTGCTTATTTGTAGGAGAAAAGAAGAAAATTCTTACGTCTGTAAGATAAACAAAGGAAACTATACAAACTTTGCACTAAATTTGTCTTTTGCACATGAATAATGCACATTTGTTTTTATGGTTTTTCATTTGTTTTTAATTTGTTCTGTTGTGTTTTGTGAAAGTGAATGCTCGTGTAATGGCCCCATTGTGTGGGTATGACTTTTGTGTGAACCCATAGGGGGTAAAATTAGAACTGAAAGAGAACCATCATTATAGTGCACCCCACCCAGAAGGTAGCACTAAGTGACATAAGGGGGAAGGAGGAGACGTAGGTGGGTTCTCTGATGTGACAGTTTCCTCTTTGAAGCAAAACACTACATTCCAATTAAATGTAAAATAAAGTATCTTGTCTCTGTTGGAGTTGAATATGTGTGGATATACTGTATACTCCTGATGTATGTTTATATGTAGCTTATATAGTATATTCACATGAGGGTTTGCTTATTTCAAATAATGTCATTGAACTATGATGTTAAGAGTAATGAAACAATTGTGTATTTAACAAGCCTCAGGGTTGGGAGGAGTGTTGTCAGGAGAGCACCCTGAAGGTGTATGGAGACACCTAGTAGGTGAGTGGGTCGGAAGGGGGGCATCGTCTCTCATTGAAATCCACGCTTACTGCGCCTGCAGTTACAGCGCCGGCCACTACACAGAGGTCAGCTTGGAGACTTCTACTGCTTCAGCTCTGACCTCTGTGCATGCACCTGCTCAGCTGATCAGTCAGGGTCCCAAGCGACAGAAACCAGCCGATCAAGTATTGATGACCAATCATAAGGACAGGTCATCATCAGTAGTATTCTCCCCGGAAAACCCCTTTAATTACCAAAGTAAAGATTTGTTATATTTAACGTATTAAATCTTATCAACCTGGCTCAGACACATACTAGTGGATTACTACTTAACACATTTGAGTCTTGTAGTTGTGTTATAAGCTGCTGTTGTACAAAGCTACAGATTTGGTCTGAGCTATGATTTAACTCTACTACTCCCAAATAGAATTTAGGAAATTCTTAATTAGACACAAACTGCGCACCTTTTTGTGTTAGGCTTGCTAAGTGCAAAGTTTTTCATTTAACCCAGTCTTATTTCACCACCAGGAAACCTCCAACTTTGAACCTAGCTCTACTGTTAATGCTACGTTCAAAGACAGGAATAAGAATTAAAATATGAGGGGAGTATAAACAAACAGGAAGTAAATGAAGAAACGGGTGAAGGGTGAAATAAGGAGCCTTACACAACATTAGAGATGAGCGAACGTACTCGTCTGAGCTTGATACTCGTTCGAGTATTAGCGTGTTCGAGATGCTCGTTACTCGTAACGAGTACCACGCGATGTTCGAGTTACTTTCACTTTAATCTCTGAGACGTTAGCACGCTTTTCTGGCCAATAGAAAGACAGGGAAGGCATTACAACTTCCCCCTGCGACGTTCAAGCCCTATACCACCCCCCTGCAGTGAGTAGCTGGGGAGATCAGGTGTCACCCGAGTATAAAAATCGGCCCCTCCCGTGGCTCGCCTCAGATGCGTTGTGACATAGCTGAGGGACAGTGGTATCGTGTTGGAGCTGCTGTAGGGAGAGTGTTAGGAGTTAGTGTAGGCTTCAAGAACCCCAACGGTCCTTCTTAGGGCCACATCTAACCGTGTGCAGTAGTGTGGAGGCTGCTTTTAGCAGTGTTGCACATTTTTTTTTTTTGGTATATCGGCCGTGCAGAGCATTGCGCCCTGCAGTAATAGTCCAGGGACAGAAGTGTGGAGGCAGGGAGAGTGTTAGGAGTTATTGTAGGTTTCAAGAACCCCAACGGTCCTTCTTAGGGCCACATCTAACCGTGTGCAGTAGTGTGGAGGCTGCTTTTAGCAGTGTTGCACATTTTTTTTTTTGGTATATCGGCCGTGCAGAGCATTGCGCCCTGCAGTAATACTCCAGGGACAGAATTGTGTAGGCAGGGCCAGAAGACATATATTATTGATTGAATATATGCAGTGTGGTCTTTTTCAAAAAAATATTGGAAAAAAATTTATTTGGCCTGCCTGTCACTGTGCTCAGTGTTCTGGGTCCGTGTCTGCTGGGGGTAGTAGTTCTCCAAATAAATACGCAGCCAGCTAAGTGTTACAGCAGGCTTGCGCAAAATTATTTCCTGGCTCTGAAATCACCGCTCTGTTGCAGTTAATAACAGTGCAACACTGCAGTTCCGTGACACAGTCCAGGGACAGAATTGTGTAGGCAGGGCCAGAAGACATATTATAGATTGAATATACGCAGTGGTCCTTTTCAAAAAAATAATGGAAAAAAATCTATTTGTCCTGCCTGTCACTGTGCTCAGTGTTCTGGGTCCGTGTGTGCTGGGGGTAGTAGTTCTACAAATTAATACGCAGCCAGCTAAGTGTTACAGCAGGCGTGCGCCAAATTATTTCCTGGGGTTCCGTAAACGAAGTCAGCCTCCAACCACAGGCCAATAAGCGGCACATTTAATTACAGCGTTCTGTTTCTGCACAACTGCTAATACACCATGCTGAGGGGTAGGGGTAGGCCTATAGGACGTGGACGCGGGCGAGGACGCGGAGGCCCAAGTCAGGGTGTGGGCACAGGCCGAGCCAGTGCGGAGGCCAGGGGTAGAGGCAAGGCCAGACCGAATAATCCACCAACTGGTTCCCAAAGCGCCCCCTCGCGCCATGCCACCCTGCAGAGGTCAAGGTGCTCTACAGTGTTGCAGTTTTTCACAGAGACGCCTGACGACCGACGAACAGTGGTGTGCAACCTTTGTCGCGCCAAGATCAGCTGGGGAGGCATCACCACCAGCATGCGCAGGCATATGATGGCCAAGCACCCCACAAGGTGGGACGATGCCCGTTCACCGCCTCCGGTTTGCACCACTGCCTCTCCCCCTGTGCCCCAACCTGCCACTGAGATCCAACCCCCCTCTGAGGACACAGGCAGTACCGTCTCCTGGCCTGCACCCACACCCTCACCTCCGCTGTCCTCGGCCCCATCCAGCAATGTCTCTCAGCGTAGCGTCCTGACGTCGCTAGCGCCACAGTTTGAGCGCAAGCGCAAGTACGCCGCCACGCACCCGCACGCTCAAGCGTTAAACGTGCACATTGCCAAATTGATCAGCCTGGAGATGCTGCCGTATAGGCTTGTGGAAACGGAGGCTTTCAAAAGCATGATGGCGGCGGCGGCCGCGCGCTACTCGGTTCCCAGTCGCCACTACTTTTCCCGATGTGCCGTCCCAGGCCTGCACGACCACGTCTCCCGCAACATTGTACGCGCTCTCACCAACGCGGTTACTGCCAAGGTCCACTTAACTACAGACACGTGGACAAGCACAGGCCGGCAGGGCCACTATATCTCCCTGACGGCACATTGGGTGAATTTAGTGGAGGCTGGGACAGAGTCAGAGCCTGGGACCGCTCACATCCTACCCACCCCCCGAATTGCGTGCCCCAGCTCGGTGGTGGTATCTGCGGGGGTGTATGCTTCCTCCACTAAACCAACCTCCTCCTCCTCCTACGCAACCTCTGTCTCGCAATCAAGATGTGTCAGCAGCAGCAGCATGTCGCCAGCAGTCGGTGTCGTGCGGCATGGCAGCACAGCGGTGGGCAAGCGTCAGCAGGCCGTGCTGAAACTACTCAGCTTAGGAGAGAAGAGCCACACGGCCCACGAACTGCTGCAGGGTCTGACAGAGCAGACGGACCGCTGGCTTGCGCCGCTGAGCCTCCAACCGGGCATGGTCATGTGTGACAACGGCCGTAACCTGGTGGCGGCTCTGCAGCTTGGCAGCCTCACGCATGTGCCATGCCTGGCCCATGTCTTTAATTTGGTGGTTCAGCGCTTTCTGAAAAGCTACCCCCACTTGTCATACCTGCTCGGAAAGGTGCGCCAGCTCTGCGCACATTTCCGCAAATCCCACACGCACGCTGCCACCCTGCGGACACTGCAGCATCGGTTTAATCTGCCAGTGCACCGACTGCTGTGCGACGTGCCCACACAGTGGAACTCTACGCTCCACATGTTGGCCAGACTCTATGAGCAGCGTAGAGCTATAGTGGAATACCAACTCCAACTTGCGCGGCGCAGTGGGAGTCAGCCTCCTCAATTATTTACAGAAGAGTGGGCCTGGTTGGCAGCCATCTGCCAGGTCCTTGGAAAGTTTGAGGAGTCTACCCAGATGGTGAGCGGGGATGCTGCAATCATTAGCGTCACCATTCCTCTGCAATGCCTCTTGAGAAGTTTCCTGCAAAGCATAAAGGCAGACGCTTTGGAATCAGAAACGGAGGCGGGGGAAGACAGTATGTCGCTGGATAGTCAGAGCAACCTCATGTCTATATCTCAGCGTGTTGAGGAGGAGGGGGAGGAGCATGAGGAGGAGGAGGAAGAGACAGCTTGGCCCACTGCTGAGGGGACAGATGCTGCTTGCCTGTCATCCTTTCAGCGTGTATGGCCAGAAGAGGAGGAGGAGGAGGAGGGGGGAGGAGGAGGGGGAAGAGACAGCTTGGCCCACTGCTGAGGGTACAGATGCAGCTTGCCTGTCATCCTTTCAGCGTGTATGGCCAGAGGAGGAGGAGGAGGAGCCTGAAAGTGATCCTCCTAGTGAGGACAGCCATGTGTTGCGTACAGGTACCCTGGCACACATGGCTGACTTCATGTTAGGATGCCTTTCTCGTGACCCTCGCATTACACGCATTCTGGCCACTACGGATTACTGGGTGTACACACTGCTCGATCCACGGTATAAGGAGAGCCTTTCCACTCTCATTCCCGAAGAGGAAAGGGGTTCCAGAATGATGCTATACCACAGGGCGCTGGTGGACAAACTGATGGTAAACTTCCCATCCGACAGCGCTAGTGGCCGAAGGTGCATTTCCGTGGCCCAGGTAGCAGGGGAGGCGCAGAGATCAGGCAGCATGTACAGTGCAGGCAGGGGAACACTCTCTAAGGCCTTTGACAGCTCTATGGCTCCCCAGCAAGACTGTGTCACCGCTCCCCAGTCAAGGCTGAGTTGGCGGGAGCACTGTAAAAGGATGGTGAGGGAGTACATAGCCGATCGCACGACCGTCCTCGGTGACGCCTCTGCCCCCTACAACTACTGGGTGTCGAAGCTGGACACGTGGCCTGAACTCGCGCTGTATGCCCTGGAGGTGCTTGCTTGTCCTGCGGCTAGCGTCTTGTCAGAGAGTGTGTTTAGTGTGGCTGGGGGAATCATCACGGATAAGCGTACCCACCTGTCAACCGACAGTGCCGACAGGCTTACACTCATCAAGATGAACAAAGCCTGGATTTCCCCAGACTTCTCTTCTCCACCAGCGGACAGCAGCGATACCTAAGCAATACGTAGGCTGCACCCGCGGATGGAAGCATCGTTCTCTATCACCATCCAAAACGGGGACCTTTTTGCTTCATCAATCTGTGTATAATATTCCTCCTCCTCCTCCTGCTCCTCCTCCTGAAACCTGACGTAATCACGCCGAACGTGCAATTTTTCTTAGGCCCACAAGGCTCAGTCATATAATTTTTGTAAACAATTTTTATACGTTTCAATGCTCATTAAAGCGTTGAAACTTTCACCTCAACCAATTTTTATTTTAACTGGGCTGCCTCCAGGCCTAGTTACCAATTAAGCCACATTAACCAAAGCCATTAATGGGTTTCACCTGCCCTCTCGGTTGGGCATGGGCAATTTTTCTCAGGTACATTAGTACTGTTGGTACACCAATTTTTGTGGGCCCTCGCCTACAGTGTAATCCAATTAATTTTTTGCCCACCTGCATTACAGCTGACGTAACATCAGCTGTGATGGGCAATGCAATGGGATATTTTTATGTACCGCCGGTGGGTTCCAGGAAGCCACCCATGCTGTGGGTCCACAGGGAGTTGTAAATGCATCTGTGTCCACTTCTAAAGAACCCCAGTCTGACTGGGGCATGCAGTGTGGGCCAAAGCCCACCTGCATTAAACATGACATTATTAGCTCAGCTGTGATGGGCAATGCAATGGGATATATTTATGTACCGCCTGTGGCTTCCTGGCACCCACCCATGCTGTCGGTCCACACGGAGTTGTAACTACATGTGTCCACTTCTAAAGAACCCCAGTCTGACTGGGGCATGCAGACACCTTGACAGAATGAATAGTGTGTGGCACATGGGTTCCCCATTGCTATGCCCACGTGTGCAGCTCCTGATGGCGGTGGCACAGGATTATATTTCTCATTGCTTCTGTACAGCAGTGGGCTATCGCCCCGCCCCTTTTAAAGAGGGTCGCTGCCTAGCCGTGCCAACCCTCTGTAGTGTGTGCCTGCGGTTCCTCTGGCAGACGCACTTATAAATAGACATGAGGGTTGCGTGGCATGAGGGCAGCTGAAGGCTGCGCAGGGACAATTTGGTGTGCGCTGTGGACACTGGGTCGTGGAGGGGGGGTTGGGCAGCATGTAACCCAGGAGAAGTGGCAGCGGAGTGTCATGCAGGCAGTGATTGTGCTTTGTTGGAGGTAGTGTGGTGCTTAGCTAAGGTATGCATTGCTAATGAGGGCTTTTCAGAAGTAAAAATTGTTGGGAGGGGGGCTCACTCTTGCCGCTATTGTGGCTTAATAGTGGGACCTGGGAACTTGAGATGCAGCCCAACATGTAGCCCCTCGCCTGCCCTATCCGTTGCTGTGTCGTTCCCATCACTTTCTTGAATTGCCCCGATTTTCACAAATGAAAACCTTAGCGAGCATCGGCGATATACAAAAATACTCGGGTCGCCCATTGACTTCAATGGGGTTCGTTATTCGAAACGAACCCTCGAGCATCGCGAAAAGTTCGTCTTGAGTAACGAGCACCCGAGCATTTTGGTGCTCGCTCATCTCTACACAACATACATTGTTGCTTGTCAAGATTATGTTCAACTTATATTCATGATGGTTGATAGCTAATGAAGGTTTTTTTAGCTTTTTTTTCAGTTTTAGATGTTTTAAATCTTAATATGGTGCCTGACAGGAGGCTGCGCTGTATGGAAGTGCCTGGAATATATAAAGGGGACCTACAGAGCATAACAAGCAATCAGGTGAGGAGTGGAAAAATGTGTTTTTGTAGAAGTGGCCCTTAAAAGTGGTTGTCTAAAAAACAGAAAAAAATAAATAGTGAAATAAAATTGTGTATTTTGTAGAATAAATAAATCCCTGAATACCTCTAGTTATTTCTAACTGCTCATTTTGTCTGGGGGCCATCATTACAGAACTTGTCCGGCTAGGATCTATCTAAACTCTCCTTGCTCCACTGTCTGTCAATAATGAATCCCTGCACTAGTAACTGCTGTGAAGGAGGACAAACTACAGTAGTATGTATTATTATCACTGCTAAGATTTCAGCTGTGGCCGGAAGCCTAAGGAATGTAGAGCTTTTATCTGATAATCTGTTTATACCAATTCTGCAGTGGCTCATCACATGCTCTTAGCAGACACCTCCCCAACAGCAGCCTGTCTCCTCTGTGCCCTCTGCCTCTTGACATGTGAGGTAAAAGCTCGATATTCTTCCAACTCACTTAAGGCCCTTTTACATGCAACAATAAATGCTCAAAATGTGTCCAAAAGGTCCGAAAATGGGTGATAATTGTTACATGTAAATGCGGGCATCGTGCACTCTTCGTTTGAACGATGGATTTTAGTTCACTTAAAATCCATCATTCAGCCACTGAAAAACTGAGCAAATACATTCCATTTGAATGTATTTCGCTCATCTTTCAATAGACTGCTTGATGTTCTCTCCGCGGCATGTTTACACTAGCCCCTAAGAGAAAAACACAATCTGCCGGCAGCCATGAGGAGAACAATATAATGTGTTGATAGCTGTTTGCACAGCTGGGATTGTTTTTAAATACACGCTGAGCTCTGCAAACAGATCATGGAGGTCCTTTTACATGCAAATGAAGATGATAAAGTCTTAATGGCCTTTAACACTTTATGCAAATAGATTGCTAAATCTTTCAGTCGTTTGAAAGATTATCTTTGCATGTAAGTTCTTATCTGAGATCTTATCTCCCTAATGATAACAGTACCTTCTACTGTAGTTTGTCCTCTTTCATTGGAGTTACTATTGCAGGGACTCATTACTGACAGGCAGAAGAGCGAGGAGAACTTGGGAGCTCTCTGTCCTGATACTAGCCACCCTAGCAGGACCGGTTCAGCATCGATTTTAATTCCCAATGATTGTTCCCTAGACAAATTGAGCAGTTAGAAATAACTAAAGGTATTCAAGGACCCATTTACACTATTGTGTCCAGTTTTTATTTACAATTTTTTTCATTTCTCAGACAAACACTTTAATAAAAATGCAGTTTAAAAAAGATACATTTGAGTAAACTGCTGTGTCCGAATTCAGAACAAAGAACTTGACAGTGTAGGAAAGTTTTTATCAACTTGCTTGCTTTTATAATATCATGTTATCTTAGAGATTCATTCGACATTTTAAGGTTTAAAGGAAACCAGGCTGCTCCTATGAGACCCATAAACTAATGGGCTTACAGAAAAAAGGGCACTGAGTCAGGAGATGTTTTTATACTTACTTTCCTTATCAATTAGTCAGTTCATTAAGACCACATGCCCAAGGATTCTGCTTCATGCAATGAGAGATGGCTTTGTAGAGGAAATACAAGGTTATTCAAAAAGAAACCAACAAACTACAAAAGACAGGTACACAATCTGCACTGAAAAGAGGAAGGTTCAAAATGTTTTATGACATACCAGTAAGTATTTCTTATTACAGTTTACAGTCTCTGGGGTGCGTAGGAGACCAATGCTTTGCTGTTTGCATATGTAGCCAAGTTCAACAAATTTTCCATGCCACTCGTACATTTGCTTCTGCCTGTTTTTGGAATCAATGCCAGAATTCATGTTGCACTTGAATGTTGGATTCACACCTAGCAAACTCAATTGCACAAAACGATTTCGCCTGTGATGTCGTTATATTCCTGTAAACTTTAAACAAATTTGATGCTGAAAGGTGAAATTCCTCTTGAGCTTCAGCTCTTTAGCAGAGGCCTGAAGGTTTTGTGCCAATACGGACTGATATTTGGAACTGTTCATAATTCCCTCCACCTTGACTAAAGCCTCAGTTCCAGCAGCAGAATAACAGCCACAAAGCATAATGCTGCCTTCACCATCTACACTGCAGGTATGGTGGTCTTCTGGTGTTGCATCAAACATACTTTTTGGAATTATAGCCTTGGTCTCCTCAGCACATAACACATTCTCCCACATATTTTTGGCAGGCTTCATATAAGTTTTGGCAAAACATGCCTAGTTTCAATATTTTTCTTTGTTCGAAAGGTCTTCCATCTTGCCCCCCTACCCCACAGCCCAGACATATGATGAATACAGGAGATGGATGTCACATGACTATACAACCAGTACTGAAATTACTGCAGCTCCTTTAATGTTGCTGTCGGCCTCTTGACAGCATCCCAGGATAATGTTCTTCTGGTCTTTGCATCAATTTTTGAGGGACATCCAGCCTTTGGAAATGTCACTGTTGTGCCAAATTTAATCCACTTCTTGATACCATCTTTAGAGTGTTCCATGCTATGTGTAATGCCTTGGAATGTTTTTGGTCCCCTTCTCCTGACTGAGAGCTTTTTAACAATGGGATCCCTTTGATGTGCTGCAAGCTCTTTACGGCTTTTGATGAAAAATGTAACTAAGAAAATGTCAGGAAAATCCTCCCAGAATATGGGGGAAATCAGAATCCCTGCAAATAATGGCAGCATGTAAGGTCTCTGCCCTCCCTTTCTGCTTCTGTCCAGCACTTAGAGGGTTAACCAGGTCTCTGCCTCCCAGTTCACCTGTGGGGTTAATCAGGCATTACTCCCCTATTTAAGGTGAGATGATGCACTTCCTGGTTGCCTTTGAATTGTTGCTTGTCTCTCCCTGGTATTTAGCCTCACTGGTTGTTCTCTCTGTGTCAGCTCTGCCCGCCTGCTCTCTGGGTTCTGTCTTGCAGTCTGACTTTTGTCTTGTCTGGGTCCTGTCTGCCTCTCTGCCCTGGGTCTATTTCTGACCTTCTGCATCTGTTCTTACGTTTACTTTCTGTCCTACATTTGTCTGTCACCAGCCCTGTCTGGTTCTGTCTGTATGCCAGCCCCGTCTGGTTCTGTCTATGTGCCACCCCCATCTGGTTCCGTGTATTACCCCTCCAGGGATAATCAGGCCCTGAGGTATCAAGGCGATCACTCTGCTTATAGGTAGGTTCCTGCCATTCTCCCTGCAACCAGGGGTTAGTTAATAAATAATAATTAGAGATGCTCAGGGGAACCAAAATGCTCGGGTGCTCGTTACTCGAGACAAACTTTTCGTGATGCTCGAGGGTTCGTTTAGAGTAACGAACCCCATTGAAGTCAATGGGCGACCCGAGCATTTTTGTATATCCCCGATGCTCGCTAAGGTTTTCATTTGTGAAAATCGGGGCAATTCAAGAAAGTGATGGAAACGACACAGCAACGGATAGGGCAGGCGAGGGGCTACATGTTGGGCTGCATCTCAAGTTCCCAGGTCCCACTATTAAGCCACAATAGCGGCAAGAGTGCCCCCCCCCCCGCACTGTCAGCATAAAGATTGTTTTCCTCTGCCATAGCTGTAACAGCTGTGGCAGAGAAGAACGATGTTAGCCCATTGAATTCAATGGAGCCGGCAATACAGCAGGTTCCACTGAAAGCAATGGGCTACCGGCGATCGCGGGATGAATTGTCGGGAAGGGCTTAAATATATAAGCCCTTCCCTGCAATTCATCCAGAAATGTGTAAAAATAAAAATATATACCGTATATACCGGCGTATAAGGCGACGGGGCGTATAAGACGACCCCCCAACTGTCACCTTATACGCCGGGAATACAGCGGAGCAAAGAATAAAAATCATTACTCACTTCCTCCGGCGTGTCATTGAATGGCTGTGATTGGCTGAAGGCACGTGTGTTTTCTGGAGGCGGGGATTTCAAGCCCTGCGTCCAGAAAGCAATGCTCTGCCAGGGACCAGGAGGGAGCGACAGCCTGCAGCAGCACCGCAGAACGCCGGGGGAAGTGAGTAATGATTTTTATTCTTTGCTCCGCTGTATTCCCGGCGTATAAGGTGACAGTTGGGGGGTCGTCTTATACGCCCCGTCGCCTTATACGCCGGTATATACGGTATATATTTTTATTTTTACACATTTCTGGATGAATTGCAGGGAAGGGCTTATATATTTAAGCCCTTCCCGACAATTCATCCCGCGATCGCCGGCAGCCCATTGCTTTCAGTGGAACCTGCTGTATTGCCGGCTCCATTGAATTCAATGGGCAAACATCGTTCTTCTCTGCCACAGCTGTTACAGCTGTGGCAGAGAAGAATGATTTGTCTTCTATATGTTCTCAATGGGGTCGGCGCTGCTGCAGCCGGCCCCATTGAGCGCATATAGAGAAGAGAACAGGAATCGCAGATCGCACATAGGTGCGATCTGCGATTTCTATGGCCTAAGAAGGACCGTTGGGGTTCTTGAAGCCTAAAATCACTCCTAACGCTCTCCCTATAGCAGCTCTGGCATCAACAGCACTTTCCCTGAACTATGTCAGAATGCATCTGTGGCGAGCCACGGGAGGGGCAGATTTTAATACTCGGGTGACACCTGATCTCCCCAGCCACTCACTGCAGGGGGGTGGTATAGGGCTTGAACGTCGCAGGGGGAAGTTGTAATGCCTTCCCTGTCTTTCTATTGGCCAGAAAAGTGCGCAAATTTCTCAGGGAAGAAAATGAAAGTGACTCGAACATCGCGTGGTACTCGTCTCGAGTAACGAGCATCTCGAACACCCTAATACTCGAACGAGTATCAAGCTCGGACGAGTATGCTCGCTCATCTCTAATAATAATCTTTATTTGTATAGCGCCAACTTATTCTGCAGCGCTTAGTTGTCTCGTTAGTGTAGGGACAGCGAGTCAATGAAGACCCGTGAAGTGGGCTCGCGGCTTAAGTGACTTGGCTAATTCATGAACTAATTTCTCGTACTTTTATAGCTATTCCATCTGTTTAATCGTGTGGGAATGTTGGTGAGTGTTTTGCGTGTCTGGTGTTTGTCATGCTTCTGTCTGTCCGCGAGTATGTGGTCTCTTTCTGTGTTCTTAGTTCTGTTATTCCTTGCGAGTTCTGTCTGTATTTATATCTCTGGGTTGGTTCTCTATTCGTGTCTATAGTCTGCTTATCTGAGGAGTCAGCTACCACCCACCCCAGGACTGTCTTCAGCCTTGGTGGGTTGGTTCAGTGGATCCACTAAATCTGTAAATAAAAAATAAACACGTAACACAGCGGAGTACTGACTACTATCTAACATGAGTTTAAATGTGATTGGCTAATTCTGAACACAACCACATGTCCAAATATCAGAGGGTGTGCACACTTATGCAACCACATTATTTTAGTTTTAGTTTTGTTTTTAGTTTTTTCACCCTAAATGATTTGTTTGTTTTCCCATGGGATTGTTCAGAAAACGGGTCAAACTGAAGGTGAAAATAAATCTGAAATGATTCATCTTTGTTGGATTTTTTGAACAGGACGAAAACCTGGCATTTTAACAGGGGTGTGTAGACTTTTTATATCCACGGGTAATTATATGTCTAATTAGATGATATATCTGGTCTGAAGAAACTCCAGGAAAGCGGTTGTGATAGAAGATACAAGTGGATCCTGATAGTCATCTGAAAGTCCTTATATTTATTCTCCAGATTATAAAAATTCTTCATAGAAATAAGTCTATTACAACATTAAAAGCAACCACTCGTTCTCATTAATTGACAGCGCAGCATATGATAATGATCTTGTGCTTGTAATGTTAATTCAATAAGGATATTATTCTTGGCTTCAAATAACTGATGGATTTGTCAGTACAACAACAACATCTTTCAAAGTGATGTCACATCTTTGGGATACTTTATGTAGACATAGATGGGGAGATATGTTACACAGAGAGACCAAAGCCTGTTGGACATAGCTTTATTACGGTTCAATGTTGTGTGAGTCTGTAATATGATGCACATAGACTGCTAGGCATGGACGGTGTTAGGTGGGGGGTGGGAAAACTGGACAATATATCAGAGCCCCCATCCCTAACGGGCAACCGCAACCTTCAACACAGTTTTTGCTTTTCTGAGGCACTGCTCGTTGTTGGAAGGAAGTGGTTGGGCAACACAGCAGTTGTAGAACAGTGGACGAGAGTGACTGACAACAGTAGCACTGGCACCGCAGCATGATGCTTTTAGATGGCTTTGCCTCCAGCCTCATCTTCTCTACTCCAGCTGACCAGCATCAACCTCTGCACCAATGGTGGATTACATTATTGGCAGTTTTGGAAGCCTCCTTTGGATCCCAATGGGCCCATGATTGCCTAAACTACCTCAGATTTTATGCCATCTGGACTATGGCTGAGGCCCGTCATGCCTCCTCTGTGGCCCACAACATTGAACCATAATAAAGCTATGTCCACCAGGCTTTGGTCTCCACTATGTAACATATCTTCCAATCTATTTCCACATAAAGTATCCCAAAGATGTGAAGTGACTTCGGAAAGTGTTGTACTTACAAATCCATCAGTTATTTGAAGCCAAGCATAATATCCTTATTGAATTAACATTACAAACACAAGTAATTATCATATGCTGTACTGTCATGAGAAAGAGTAGTTGCTTTTAATGTTGTAATAGACGTATTTCTATGAAGAATTTCATAATCCAGAGAACAAATAATAAGGAGTTTTAGATGGTTATCTGCTTTCTTCAGATCAGATATATAATTCAATTAGACATATAATTACTAGCACATAAAAAAATGTTAAAATGCCAAGTTTTTGTCATGTTAAGAAATCCAACAAAGATGAATGATTTCAGCTTTATTTCCACCTTCAATGAGGCCCGTTATCTGGAAAACAAACCAGACTTATTTAGGGTTAAAAAACTAAAATAATGGGGTTACATAAGTGTGAACACTCTCTTATAGTTGATTTCCCCCTATTTAAAGTTCAGCTCTTCTAGGAGTTTCCTGACATTTTCTTAGTTGGTTTGTAAAGATCTTACAGAACGTCAAAGGGATCTGATTGTTGAAAGGTATCAGTCAGTAGAAGGAAATCACAGAGGTGAGAAGAAATGGTAATACAGGGCAATCCATTTGTTACGATCATGTGGGCAAATTAAGCACGGGGCCCACACGATCGTGACCAAAGATGACTGGGTATCAGACACGGGTTTCTGGCAAACTGACCCTGTGCTACCGGGAGGTTGACCTGGCCCTACCTAAGTGGGGACATTGCCCCAATAAGGGCAGCCCAGCGGTCTTCGGATCTGGGCCCTAGCTGATCCTAGGAGCCACGCACCAGAACAGGATGCATTCACATGGCCCATGACAGGGACTGAACAACAGGACACAGAGCCAGAATACACAGCATACCTCAGCCAAAATGCAAACACCAGTAACAGATAGGAAGCTGAATATAAATACCAGGTATTAGTTGACATTTTGTACAAAACATGAAAGCTAGCGGGCCACTTCATGGCTCCTGGCTATACTACCACTAGTCCCTACACTAACCAGGAGTCCAGCAGCACCAGACACAGTTCACACAGCAAGCTGCAACAGGACACAGGTGTAAGGTCACACAGCAAGCTTCAACAGACAAGGATTCATTACTGCTCACCCTGAACACCAGGCAGAGACTGACCAGGAGCTGGGTTTATATGTGAGCACAGACCCAGGAGATTGGCTAGCAGGAAGCATCACATCCAGCCAGCTCAATCAATTAACCCTGTGAGGGCTGTGCTGCTAGAAGCTTAGAACTACAGAACCCAGCAGCACACGTAACACCATTGCTTTGCCAGTAGAGGTTGCATTCCTGTATGGTGTATCACACTTATCTATGCTTGGCATCCTTGGTATCAGTTCACATGTGCAGACTATGTTGTCTGCAGTCACTGCTCCCCTAATATTGAGTTGAGTTGAGTGGCTGCACATAAGTCTGCATTGAACATTTAGCTCCCTAATATTTCAATCTGGCTGTCTGCAGGCTACTAAGGGATATGGTGATCGAGCCTGCCTTGCAGTACCAGGTGATTCATATTTGGCTTTTTTTTCTGTGAGTTACAGTTAGGAGAAGGTGACCAAAACATTTCCCAGGCATTACATATACCATGGAACACAGTGAAGATGGTCATCAGGCAGTGGATTCAATTTGGCACAACATTGACATTTCCAAGAACTAGATGTCCCTCAAAAATTGTTGAAAAAACAGAAGAAAATTGTTCCGGGAGGCTCCAAGAGGCAGACAGCAACATTAAAGGAGCTGCAGGAGTTTCTGACAAGCACTGGTTTTGTAGTGCATGTGACAGCCATCTGCCATATTCTTTATATGTCTGGGCTCTGGGTTAGGGGGCAAGCTGGAAGCCTTTTCTAAGAAAAAAAGAAAAACCTCAATCAAGTCTGCCAAAATTCTGTGGGAGAATGTGTTATGTCTGATGAGACCAAGGGGAACTTTTTCGCCATAATTCCAAATGCTATGTTTGGTGCAAAGCCAACACTGCGTATCACCTGAAGACCCCCATACCTGCAGTGAGGATGGTGGAGGCAGCATTATGCTTTGGGGCTGTTTTCTGCTGCTGGAACTGAGTCTTTAGTCAAGGTGGAGGGAATTATGAACAGCTTCACATATCAGTCCATTTTGGCACAAACACTTCAGGCCTCGGCTAAAAAGCTGAGGATGCAGACAATGACCCAAATCAGACCTCCAAATCAATGAAGGAATGGGTTTTGCCAGAAGAACAAAGTTTTGGAATGGCACAGCCAGAGTTCAGACCTGAAGATCTGTGGGTGACCTGAAGACGGTGCTACACATGAGATGTCCTCACAATCTGACAGATTCTGAGCACTTTTGCAAGGAAGAATGGGAAAAAGATTGTCAAGTCAAGATGTGTTATGCCGATAGACATCTACTCAAAAAGACTGAATGCTGTCATAAAGTCAAAGGGTGCATCAACAAAGTAAAACATGTCAGTTTGTTTTTCAGTTGGATTGTACAGATAATGGGTCACACTGAGGGGGGAAATACATCTGAAAGGATTCATCTCTGTCGGATTTTTTTTTAACAATACAAAACATAACATCTTACATGGATGTGTAGACATTTTATATCCACCGCACTAAACCTGTCAGTTTTTGTCAATGGAAAAAGTTTTCAATTTGCTGATTTATTATAATTTCCAGATGCTCTCAGTCAAATCGAACTATATCAGATTGCAAGCTGATCCACTGCCTACAAATGTTGTGTGTACTCATGATTACTCATTCCCAGATTCAAGAGCTTAATGTCGTACTTACAGTAAAGGAAACCATTTCTGATAATGAAAGCTGTAAAAGGAAATAAAGGAGTATGGTCCAATGTAAAAACAGATATTTATGGGTGGATCAGCGGCATTTTCCCTTTAAGTTTGGAGGCTAAAGGGGTTGAGATTAAAAAAAATGCTTTTTTTTTCCAGAAACAATGCCACTATTGCCCATGGGATTTGTAAGGTTTTGCAGCTAAGCCCCATTCAATTAACCCTTTAGTGACCACTCCATAGTGTTTTTTTATGTCCTGGCTGGCTGGGCTTTAATTCCCAGAGCTATAAAAACATGCTCGCTCTGGGGATTAAAGCCCTACAGGCTGTGGACATGACAGCTCCATGCTGATGGCTAGCTGAGGTAGCAGACCACCTGGAGCTGTCATGGAGGGCCAGGATATCCGCCCCCCGGTCATGTACTAACCGATATCCAATGGATAACGGCGATCGCATTAGGCCTCAGTCAGACGGGCGTTTTTTCGCGCGATTTGCGCATGCGCATGCGTCCGGCGATTTTATAAAACCATTGCTTTGCAATGGTATCGGACACATGAGCGCTTTTTATGCGCTCGTCCGATAAATTATAGAACAGAAATCGCAGATCGCACCTATCTGCCATCTGCGATTCCTGTTCTCTTCTCTATATGCGCTCAATGGGGCCGGCGGCAGCAGCGCCGACCCCATTGAGAGCATATACTAGACAAATCATTCTTCTCTGCCACAGCTGTAACAGCTGTGGCAGAGAAGAACGATGTTTGCCCATTGAATTCAATGGAGCCGGCAATACAGCCGGCTCTATTGAAAGCAATGGGCTGCCGGCGATCGCGGGATGCATTTTCGGGAAGGGCTTAAATATATAAGCCCTTCCCTGCAATTCATCCAGAAATGTGTAAAAAAAATAATATATATATACTCACCTTGTCCCGGCAGACGGAGTTCAGCGCGGCCGGCCGGCAGTGGGTGTGAGTGGGTGTGAGTGAGAGCTGCCCCTGATTGGTCCCTGCGCTGAGCCAATCAGAGGCAGCTCTCACTCACACCCATTCATGAATTCCTGAATGGGTGTGAGTGAGAGCTGCCTCTGATTGGCTCAGCGCAGTTAGTATGAGCAGCCAAGAGCAGGGAGTTGTCACCTGAATGCGGTTCCCGGTCACATGATTGCTGCTATCCAGTGGATAACAGCGATCATGTAAAAGTAAAAAAAAGTTTACTTTTTATCTCCCCCCACAGATATGTTCCATGAGGGGAGATGAAATTACGCACTTAAGGCCCCTTACCCCGGCTTCTGCAAACACGCCCGTCGCCAAAGTGGCGGACGCATGTGCAAAAGCTGCTGATTGCTGGGGTAATTTAAAATCTCCCTGATCCTGGCTACCAAATGTAGCCGAGAGCCTGGAGATTTCACCGGGGCCACAGTACCTGGGCCTTGGTCACGTGATCGCAGTTATCCAATGGATAACAGCGATCCCATTAAAGTAAAAAAAAGTTAGTTTAACCTCCCGTCACTGATGCAATATGTGAGGGGAGGTGAAATTGCTTGCCTAAAGCCTCCGGCAATGTCCCCTGATGGGATCCTTATCTGCGGATCTTTCCCCAGCTTCGCGCATGCACCCGTTTCCAAAATGGCAGACCCAAGCGCAGAAGCTGGGGAGGGTCCGGGAAATTTAAAATCTCCCTGCTCCTGGCTACCAAAGGTAGCCAAGAGCCTGGAGCAGTGACTGAGGGCCACGGCGAGCGGTCTCCGGTCACGTGATTGCCGCTATCCAATGGATAATGGTAATCACATAAATATTAAAGAACACTTGAAGTTTATTGCTCCTTTCAGTTTGGGCCCTGTTGTGCAGCCAGACATAAGATTAGGGCCACGATGGGTATGTTTCTGAACACAGGACAAACGAGGGGATCCATTTTGGGGTGAAAGTCTTCATTTATATGTCTGCTGTACAAAAAAACTGTTTTAAAATGACACAATTGCCAAAAAAATTAAAATCATAATTTTTTCCTTCTGCTTTGCTTAGATTCATGAGGTCAAAATATGGAGTACATCCCTAGATGAATTCGTTAAGGGGTCTAGTTTTCAAAATGGGGTCAATTGTGGGGGTTCTCTATGGTTTTGGCCACTCAAGGGCTCTACAAGAGGGCAATGGGGCTTAAAAGGCCTTCAGGCAAAATGTGTGTTCTGAAAACCACCGGCTGCTCCTTTTGGTTTGGACCCCGTTGTGCATAGGGACATAATATTAGGGGCACAATGGGTATGTCTCTGAACACAGGACAAACAGGGGCATTCATTTTGGGGTGTGAATATTCGTTTTCATGTGCACTATACAAAAGAAAATCGTCTTTAATATGACATATTTGCAAGAATATGAAACTTTATTTTTTTCCTCTAAATTGCATTCACTCCTGAAAAGAAACTGTGAGGTCAAAATACTCCTGACACCCCTCAGAGAATATATTAAGGAGTGTAGTTTTTAAAATGGGGTCATTTGTGGGGGTATCTATCATTCTGACAACTATGAGCCTTTGCAATCTTGGCTTGGTATAGGGAAAATAAAGTGCTCCTCAGGGCTTAGTCACACGGGCGCATCGGCGCCCGTGTTACTGCAGGTAGAAACAGGCCGCACTTCAGGACGGACGTCTCTCTGCAGCGCCGGAGGAAAGAACATGTGACCGACTCCATTGCCGGCCATGTGTTCTTTCTCCAGCACTGTGGGGAGTCGTCCATCTTGAAGTACGGCTGTCTTCTTTCTGCAGTAAGGGCTCAGTCACATGGGCGCATCGGCGCCGGTGTACGGGTGCCCATGCACCCGTGTGACTAAGCCCTCAAACTGCTGATAATTAATGTTAAATTTGTATATCTCTAAAATGGTTTTAAAAAAAACTAAAGTTTTTGAAATGCTCGCCCAGAATAAAGTAAACAGATGGAAATATATACCTGATCAAAAATGTGTACAGTATGTTTGCAAGTATTTGAGCTATTGCAGTTGCAAATGTGAAAAAATAAAAAAAATTTAAACTTTTCCCAATTTCGGTGCTTTTGATAAAAAAAAAAACCTTTATGGAGTTATTCTATGTTAAAGTGACACATGTCAGATTTCCAAAATTTGGCCTGGTCATTAAGGCGCAAACAGGCTTGGTCACTAAGGGTTTAAATGGAGATGAGTTGTGATAGTAGACAAAGTCTGTACGCAAGAATGCAATGTTTCTGGAAGAAAAAAGCAGAATGTTTATCTAATCCGAGACAACCCTTTTGAAAATGTTTTTGATCTCAGGTCTATGTGTGAGTATACCCTAAATTATTAACTCCAGCCCCCACTTTTTAACTCATTAAGGCAATGTTTACCAACCTTGTCAGCCTTGGGGCACCTCTAGTAATTTTTTTATGGTGGGGCACTCATATCAAAAAGGGTGTGTGTCTGGGGGCGTAGCCAGACACGGAGCTTATGTATGATTCTACCACTGTTATTCCAGTGACCCCTATAGTAACAACTCTCCTCTCAGTAGGCCCAATAGTAACAGCTCCCCTCTCTCAGCAGCCCCAGTAGTAATATTGCCCCCCTCAGTGGCCCCAGTAGTAATAATACCCCCCTTTTATGCCCTCATCAGGAATAATGCTCCTACTTATTGTCAATTACTAAAAATGCTCCCTCTGTTGCCCCATCATTAGTAATGTCCCCCTTATTTCCCCATTATTAAACATCCTGCCCCTTGCTGCTCTGTCATTAATAATGCTGCCCTTTGTTCCCTCCTTTTTTTAAGGATTTGCTTTTGTGTCGCCACATTTGAAGAGCAATAGCATTCTTATTTTAATGGAACTCTGTAAGGGCTTGTTTTTTGTTGGTTAAACTCTAGTTTTCATTTATCCAATCTTTGGGAACATTTAATTGTGTTTTATTCCATTTTTTTTATAGAGGCAGGATTAGCAAAATCTGCAACTCTGCCATGTTTTCTATTCTTATTTTTAATGGCTTTCACAGTGCAGTGTAAATAATATGTTAAAATAATACTGCAGGCCAGTATGATTATGTGAATAGCAAATAAATAATGTTTTGGGGTTTTTTTGCTACTTTTTCACACTTTGTCTGTGCTGCTGTGTGAGGTTTTTTTTTTTTTGCGGAATAGGTTGTACTTTTTAATGGTACCATTTGCTGATTCATACGACGTTTTGATCGCTTTCTATTCCGCTTGTTGTATTCTATTCATGGTGTGCACCATGTGGGTTAAACAATGTACTAACTTTTTTTCTAGCTTATTACAAATGTGACAATACCAGAATTTTTATTTATTTTTTCCACATAAATAGGGGGGGAAAGTGGAGTTTTGACGTTTTTTGTTTTTTTTTTAACTTTTTTATACTATTTTATCTTTTTATTTTTATCCCACTAGGGAACTTGAATGTCACCATCTTTTATCGTTCTTATAATACACTGCTATACTGTATTATAAAGCCTATGAAGCTCAACCAAAGGTTGAGCCTAATAGACCACTGTAGCTGCCAGACATAGCTTCTTTCATTGCAACCCATTGGGACCCCATGATCACATCACGATGAAGGCTTGTCCCTTGCAGGACAAGCTATAGTTTATATTTGTACCATTTTGGGGTACATATAATATATTGTATAACCTATTGATTTTTTCGAGGGCAGGGTGAAAAAATGCATCAATTCTGGCATTGGTTTTATTACGGTGTTCACTATTGGGTGTAAATGGCACAATAATTTTTTTTTCCTGTGGGTCGGTACGATTACTATGATACCAAAAATATATTTTTTAGATTTTTCCAATTTTGTATAATAAAAGCCTTTTCTTTGGGAAAAGACCCATAACTTGTCTCTCTATTTTCTGTTGGATGTCTCAATGTATTGCACCGACGACGTGCTTCACGACTTTCTATACATTTGAAGCCTTGAAGGGGTTTTTCAAGTTAAAATATTTCTATGCATAACAGCTGGCCATGCTGACAAAAACATAAAACAGCTTACTGCACCACTATAGTCCTGAACGCACTATGCTTGTGATTGGCTGCAGCTGTCTGTGATGTCTCGTATATAGAGGGACTGCAGTATGTAAACAGACCTGATGGGGAGAATGGTAAATGAGGTGCAAGAAGACCCCCTGAATCAGCTGGCTAGATAGTATAAACTATTAAAGCTCTTGAGAAGTGATAAAATGTATCACATTAGTGTGAAAAGGCCTTTTATCTACACAACAGCTGTAAAACATATGGGCCACATGCTGACACTTTCCGAAGTATTTTTTTTCTTTGACTTTAGGATGTCATACAAAGGTTTGTGTTGAAAACCGTGACTCTTCCAAATAACACCATATTACTGCTGGCTTGAAATTAAGAAAAGCTTGCGGCATCTGGTTTATTTCTATAAATGATTTGCTTTATGAAACGTTGATGCTACAAAGGCTTCTCAAAATTTTGATTATTTTTAAGTAGTGCTAGGCCAAGTGGTAAAATCGTCCCTCTTTTTGGCAAAATCGAATCAGGTGTTTTTGAAACCATTTTTGGTGAAAATTGCGGAAAAATCAAAGTTCTGTAATGCCTGGTACAGAGGTCAACATGCAGCCAATCATTGGCCAGGGTGCCTTGAGCCAATCATTGGCCATGGTGCCTTGATGATGTCACCAAATGTGTCATCCATCTTACATATGGGCATTATGTTCATTGGGCGTTTGCATCACATGACCCAGACAAATATACCAGGCACAGTTTTGCTATCAGTCATTTTAGATTTGAGCACAGGACAGAGAAGCTGCATCCTGTTTATATCCTTATAGAGAATATGGTCTGCACTTAGGGAGAGATAATGTGCATTGGATATATTACTGCTAGTGCGAAAAATTGTATACCAGCACAATAGATAAAGTGATTGTATTCGAGGGACCAGAGAAAGAAGCTGCATGAATGTTCTATATCTGCATAAAAAGTAGTCTGTATTTAGGGACGGAGTGTATATTTCTGCTGCTGTCAGCATATGTAACAGCAGAGCAGACAGACAAACTATACTTTAGCATGTGGAATATTGCAGTTCTTTGTTTGTGGCCTCAGAAGTGGTTCAAATACACGAGTCCGGCTAATATAAATTATTTGCAAGCATTACGCAGCTAGCAGTGGGTAGCGGGGAAGAATGTTACACTGCACAAAACAAGGACAGTTTACAATCGACAACATATACTGTGTGCCCTTCTGTTCTTGCATATCAGACCGCCTAGAGATTACAGAACAGTAGGTGCTGATGCTTTTTTGTGAATATAAAACAAAAAACAAACAAACTGGGAAACAGCAAATACACATAGTGTGTGTCAGCGGCCTCAGACATTATTCAAAGTCATGAGTCCAGACACTACAAATTATTTGCAGATGTTATGCAGTGAGTGGAAGGAAATGACACAGGGACAGTTCACAATATACAATATATACTCTGTGGCCTTCTGTTTTCACATATCATGCCTCTCAGGGATTGCAGCCTAGTTAGTTGGTGGTGGGTTTTTTGAATATAAATCAAAGAGAAACCCAAACAGGGAAACAGCAAACAGTCATAGTGTACGTTGTGCCCTTAGACTTTGTTCAAAGTCTGGCCAGTACAAATTATTTGCAGGCATTAGGCCCAATGTCCACAGGCGGATTTCTCTTGTGGAATCCGCACGGGGCCCCGACACGGAAGATTTACAATTCAAGCCACCCATAGGGAAACATGGGTGTCCACACCTGAATTAAAGCATGTGGATTTGTTTTGCGGATCTTTTGGTCCAGAAAACAAATTGCAGCATGTTCCATTTCAGTGCAGTTCCCACACAGGTGGCTTCCATTGAAGCACACTGGGTCAATGTTCTGGAAGTCAATGGAACCCATCCGATCCATGGCCCATCCCGCAGGAAAGCAGGATTCGATGGGAAAGCAGGAGTTTAAAAAAAAACAACGTACGGCGCATGTGTACCTGTGTGCCGTCCGTCACTTCCAAACACATCCGCCGTACAGAAAAAAGAAGACCCAGACAGGTACGTACAGTCGCCGGCTACGGGCAGGGTAGGATTCCACTGCGGGTTCCGCATGCAGAATCTGATCCACCCACGGATATGAGGCCTACCACAGCTACCTGTGGGGTGAGGGGAAGGAAATTACACTGTGCAAAATAGGAACCATTCATAATATATACTCTATGGTCTTCTGTTCTCACGTATTCTGTTACCAAGTGATTGTGGCCTGATTAGTTGGTGCTGTTTTTTTTGTAAATATAAAACAAACCCAAGGCAGGTCGTTATGCAGCTACCTGTGGTTTTCTGCAAACTATAACGTTAGCTGAAAAGTTATGTAAAATGAAACTAAAAAGTAAACAAAAAAAAAGAAATAAAAATAAATTAGAAAAAGAAAACATGAAGAAAGCAGGTAGGGAATATGTTGGTAGTGGTGGAAGATGTAGAGGACCCAAGTGAGCAGCTCAAGCAACTCCCACTGAAGCAATGGCTCCATGTTCTGCAGGAGGCGAGGTAAGCACACTATTATTACTTAGAAGTGGTTCTGCCAATGCATTACATCCACAGTAGAGATGAGCGAGTATACTCGCTAAGGCACATTACTCGAGTGAGTAGTGCCTTAGCCGAGTATCTCCCCGCTCGTCTCTAAAGATTCGGGGGTCAGCGGGAGGCGGGGAGCAGCGGGGGAGAACAGAGGGGAGATCTCTCTCTCCCTCTCCCCCCCCCCCCCCCCGCTCCCCGCCGCAACTCACCTGTCACCCGCGCCGGCCCCCGAATCTTTAGGGACGAGCGGGGAGATACTCAGCTAAGGCACTACTCGCTCGAGTAATGTGCCTTAGCGAGTATACTCGCTCATCTCTAATCCACAGCATGCAGAACAGGTCATAGAATAGATGATCTGCATGTCTCAACTACCACGTCCTCCTCTCTCCGCCTCTCGCAGGCACAAAGCAATCAGTCTGTACGCCATGCCAAATCCCCTGCACACACTGAAGCAGTCCACATGGATCAGTCTGAAGAGCTGTTTGACCATTCAGTATCATGGATGTCAATGGGGTAGACCAAACAACCAGTGGGAGAAGACAAAGACATTGAATGCACTGATGCCCAACCATTTTTTTCCACTGATGAGGAAGATGAGGGTGAGTCAGTCCTCCACAGCAATGTGTACTCAAAGGGATGTGGAAATGAAGGTGACAGCTTCTGGTCCTCACCGTAAGATTGAGTCTACTCAGGAGAAGAAAGACAACAATTAAGTGGAAGATGGTGAGGTATTTGATTCAAAATGGAAAGGCAGAGAGAGTCATCATAGCAGCTCACAGGGGTGTGTGAAAGAGGTGGACATTGTGGGGCGGCACCCTTCCAACACAGGGAGTAGGGTGTCACAGAAAAACATAAGGGCTGTACCGTCACCATTAGCTACTACCAGTCCCAGCAGCAGTATGAACATCAAGCCCACAGCTAGGTCTACTCACAGGACCTGCGCAGCCTGGGCATTCATTAAAACCACAGGTGATTTTCACTTGACATCTGCACCCCATGACAGATCCCACTGCATTAGTTTTTAATCACATATAACTGAGCATAGATTTATATTAAAGACCACTCTGTGCCCTCAAGGTACTGATGGTGGTGTTGGTGCTGCTCTCCTTCTACTGCTCCCACCATGTTTCCTTCATCTACTCTCTCTCGCCCCCAAATGCCCCTCTCTCATGTTTCCACAAGGAGCACACTCTGCCCTCACGGTGATGTTGCTGAAGGTGGTGCTTGTACTTCTTCTGCCATGTTTCCTCCTCATCCCCCCTAAACCAAAATTTTCTAAAGGACATGAAACAGCTGTAGCTCTACAGTTTTTTCTTATAGAAGACCCGTGCTTGGTGTTGTGTTCAACAAAATTTGTCCTTTTCAAAATTTATAATACTGTTTTTAAAACAAGCGCCATACCTGCTGTCTGCCTTAACATAATTTGTGGTCTAGGAGACTCTATGTAGGCTTTCTTTTCTTTTCAGTGACACCCATGTACTACAATTGACCCTCTATACCACTGTACACTATTTTGACCAACTTTTGTTAGGAGCACAGTGTTCCCCAGATGTGTGACTGTATTCACATGCAATTTGGGTGGCTTTGGCTGCATTAGGAACCTTCTGGAGGGCAAATTAGTGAACCTGAATTTTACTCCTATTAACTTTAATTGAAGTCGGAATCCGAAATCATGATGATTTTGGTGAAATCGGTCCCATCCCGACCCAAACTGATTTATCCACTAATCGCTCGTCATCACTATTTTTAAGCATATATATCTCGTAGAACTTTGAAAATCTGAAATGAATCTGAAAATAGCACCAGCAAATTTATATAAAGTGAGTCTCTAAGAAAAAGCAGAGTAGAAAAGTAGTGGAAAAGAACACCAGGTCCAACTAAGGCAAAACTATCTTAACAAATGGGTAATGAACTGTAAAGTCACACAGGGGGTCGTAACCTCACTACAACCTTTTATTATGTGCTCTTTGTGCAGATGTTGCAGATGGAATATTCCCAGCTGGCATATGCCATCTGTAACTGTAATAAGCCAGCATTATTTTATGGGGCAGCACTTGGTAAGAATAGTGCCCTTCAAATACATTCTTCTATCCAATGACAACAGGTAAGGAATAAAAGTTTGGCAGGGGGTGCGTCCATAGTTATAGAAAAGGAGAGTATTTAAGAAGGTTATTCTATGAATCAGTTTCATACGAAAACTTCTGAAAGACTGTTAATAGCTCGTTTAAAGTAATTTACAGTCTTTACAGCATACAAAAGCACCCTCTGGCAGATGACAACATACACCAGAGCTCATTAACTTCAATATACCACCCAAATTGTCAATTTTTTGGAATTGAGAAACAGAAGTTAGTTTGTGATGACTATGGATTTATTTAGGCTAATGAAGAGGGTCATACATACCACAGAAGCAGGCCATGCTGAGGCCCAGGGAAAAAGGGAGCCCAGTGATGTTTGGTTCCTACCCACTTTTCTACTGGATGGTTGGAACCAATGCAAGTCCCCCTTCTCCAGAGGAATTGAATTGCCTGAAAGCAAGGCGGCTGTGAATTGTCTTAAGGGCTTGTTCACATGAGCGCTGTGGGTGTGCAGTATAGCTGCATGAAAAGATTGTGGCTATACTGCTCTAAAGATCGTGTGAATGGGTTAATTCCAGCTACTTGAAGTAGCCCGTTGACATGATCCAAGGTGTGTGCTTTCCAGCTCTCATAGGAGTCTATGGAAAGTACGCACCAAAGATAGGTCAGGTTCTATCTTTGTGCATACCACAAAGCTTACATGCGACCTGCAGTTGCAGGTCCTATCTTTGATAGGTGCGCAAATTTAGCGTGTCTAATATTCTTTCATGTGAACACTTCTATAGCAACCCCTTGGTTCACATAGATGTGCGTTCTGTGTGCGCCTCCAGTGCACGTGGGCAGCGCTTGTCTGAACGAGGACTAAGAGTTATGGAAAGAGACTGGAAAGGAAAACAAAAACTAGACCCTTCTGTTCTGGGTGCAAATGTCCAATAAAGGGCCCCTTTTGATCTTTGCTATGGGGCGCACTCTGCAAATGCCAGTGCAAATAATTACTGTGGTCACTGCTAAGAGTGAATACCATAGCCCTTAAGGACGAGTCCTTTTTTTTCCATTCTTCCTCTGCACTTTAAAAAAATCATAACTCTTATATTTATCCATCGACGTAGCTATCTGAGGGCTTTTTTTTAAGGACAAGTTGTATTTTTCAATGGTGCCATGTAATGTATCATAGAATGTACTGAAATAACTTTAAAAAATTCTAAGTGGAGTGAAATTGAAAAAAAAATAAATTCTGCAATCTTTGGGCAGGTCGTGTTTCTACGGTGTACACACAACAGCAAAAATGAAACAAAAACTTTATTCTATGGTCAGTATGATTACTACGATACTAAATTTATATATATATATATATTTTTTTTTTTTTTGCTGGACTACTTTTATAGAATAAAATATCTTTGGTAAAGCAATAAACTTATTTTCTGCCGCCATCTTCTGACAGCCATAACCTTTTTATTTTTCCATTGACATAAATGTATGAGGGCTTGTGTTTTGTGGAACATCCTGTAGTTTCTATTTCTATATTTTCGAGTACATATGACTTTTTGATCATTCTCTATTACATTTTTTCTTGGAGGCAGGGTGACCAAACAAGCCCAATTCTGACATTGTATATTATTTTATCTGACGACATTCACTGTGCAGGGTAAATAATGCATTACTTTTATGTATCAGGCTTCTATGGACGCAGAGATACCAAATATGTTGTTTTTTTTTTAATTTAGATTTAGTTATTATAAATATGGGAAAAGTTTTTTTTTACTTTTATTACCTTTTATTTTTGAAAAAGAATAATTAGGATAGCACCGTGAAACCGAAGAGGATATGCAATGTTCCCCGGGAGATACTTCCAGATCCTCACACGATACACCTCGGTGGAGAGCCACATATGAGGGAAAAAGTAAAACCCCCCATCAGATGAGTGGGGTAAAGACTCCAGGAGGAGTCAGGGATCACATGACCATGTGGGAGCTCAGTAAATATGTTCCTGGACATCCAGAGGGGAGAGAGTCATTGGCCACCAGCTGATCTCCCTCCCATCTGCCGGGTGAGTTCATTTTAATCTGTCTGACTTAGTGTCCGAGCGCATTAGTAGCTTTTATTGATTATTTCTGAAAAACAGGTAATAAATAGAGATGAGCGAACACCAAAATGTTCGGGTGTTCGTTATTCGAAACGAACTTCCCGCGATGTTCGAGGGTTCGTTTCGAATAACGAACCCCATTGAAGTCAATGGGCGACCAGAACATTTTTGTATATCGCCGATGCTCGCTAAGGTTTTCATGTGTGAAAATCTGGGCAATTCAAGAAAGTGATGGGAACGACACAGCAACGGATAGGGCAGGCGAGGGGCTACATGTTGGGCTGCATCTCAAGTTCACAGGTCCCACTATTAAGCCGCAATAGCGGCAAGAGTGGGCCCCCCCCCCCTCCCAACAACTTTTACTTCTGAAAAGCCATCATTAGCATGGCATACCTTTGCTAAGCACCACACTACCTCCAACAAAGCACAATCACCGCCTGCATGACACTCCACTGCCACTTCTACTGGGTTACATGCTGCCCAACCGCCCCCCCTCCCCCCCACAGCGCACACCAAAGTGTCCCTGCGCAGCCTTCAGCTGCCCTCATGCCACACCACCCTCATGTCTATTTAGAAGTGCGTCTGCCATGAGGAGGAACCACAGGCACACACTGCAGAGGTTGGCATGGCTAGGCAGCGACCCTCTTTAAAAGGGGCGGGGCGATAGCCCACAATGCTGTACAGAAGCAATGAGAAATAGAATCCTGTGCCACCGCCATCAGGAGCTGCACACCTGGGCATAGCAATGGGGAACCTATGTGCCACACACTATTCATTCTGTCAAGGTGTCTGCATGCCCCAGTTAGACCGGGCTTTTTAATTCATAGACACAGGCAGGTACAACTCCCTATTGTGAAGTCCCTGTCGACCGACAGCATGGGTGGCTCCCTGGAACCCACCGGCGGTACACAAAAATATCCCATTGCATTGCCCAACACAGCTGAGGTAGTAATGTCGTGCGTAATACAGGTGGGCTTCGGCCCACACTGCATGCCCCAGTCAGACTGGGGTTCTTTACAAGTGGACACATGTAGGTTAAACTCCCTGTGGACCCACAGCATGGGTGGGTGCCAGGAAGCCACCGGCGGTACATAAATATATCCCATTGCATTGCCCAACACAGCTGAGGTAACGTCAGCTGGAATGCAGGTGGGCTAAAAATTAATTTGATTACACTGTAGGCGAGGGCCCACAAAAATTGCTGTATCAACAGTACTAATGTACATCCCAAAAATTGGCCATGGCCAGCCAAGAGGGCAGGTGAAACCCATTAATCGCTTTGGTTAATGTGGCTTAAGTGGTAACTAGGCCTGGAGGCAGCCCAGTGTAACGAAAAATTGGTTCAAGTTACAGTTCCAACGCTTTTAAGCGCATTGAAACTTTTAAAAATTGTTTAGAAAAATTATTTGAGTGAGCCTTGTGGCCCTAAGAAAAATTGCCCGTTCAGCGTGATTACGTCAGGTTTCAGGAGGAGTAGCAGGAGGAGGAGGAATATTAGACACAGATTGATGAAGCAGAAATGTCCCCGTTTTGGATGGTGAGAGAGAACGTAGCTTCCATCCGCGGGTGCAGCCTACGTATTGCTTACGTATCGCTGCTGTCCGCTGGTGGAGAAGAGAAGTCTGGCGAAATCCAGGCTTTGTTCATCTTGATGAGTGTTAGCCTGTCGGCACTGTCGGTTGACAAGCGGGTACGCTTATCTGTGATGATTCCCCCAGCCGCACTAAACACCCTCTCCGACAAGACGCTAGCCGCAGGACAAGCAAGCACCTCCAGGGCATACAGCGCTAGTTCAGGCCATGTGTCCAGCTTCGACACCCAGTAGTTGTAGTTGGCAGAGGCGTCACGGAGGACGGTCGTGCGATCGGCTACGTACTCCCTCACCATCCTTTTACAGTGCTCCCGCCGACTCAGCCTTGACTGGGGAGCGGTGACACAGTCTTGGTGGGGAGCCATAAAGCTGTCCAGGCCCTTAAAGACTGTTGCACTGCCTGGGATGTACATGCTGCTCGATCTCCGTACCTCCCCTGCTACCTTGCCCTCGGTACTGCGCCTTCTGCCACTAGCGCTGTCGGCTGGGAATTTTACCATCAGCTTGTCCGCAAGGGTCCTGTGGTATAGCAACACTCTCGAACCCCTTTCCTCTTCGGGAATGAAAGTGGGCAGGTTCTCCTTATAGCGTGGGTCGAGCAGTGTGTACACCCAGTAATCCGTTTTGGCCAGAATGCGTGCAACGCAAGGGTCACGAGAAAGGCATCCTAACATGAAGTCAGCCATGTGTGCCAGGGTACCAGAACGCAACACATGGCTGTCTTCACTAGGAAGATCACTTTCAGGATCCTCCTCCTCCTCCTCCTCCTCCTCAGGCCATACACGCTGAAAGGATGACAGGCAATTAGCCGGTGTACCGTCAGCAGCGGGCCAAGCTGTCTCTTCCCCCTCCTCCTCATCCTCCTCATGCTCCTCCTCCTCCTCCTGTACGCGCTGAGAAATAGACAGGAGGGTGCCCTGACTATCCAGCGGCATACTGTCTTCCCCCGCCCCCGTTTCCGAGCGCAAAGCAGCTGCCTTTATGCTTTGCAGGGAATTTCTCAAGATGCATAGCAGAGGAATGGTGACGCTAATGATTGCAGCATCGCCGCTCACCACCTGGGTAGACTCCTCAAAATTACCAAGGACATGGCAGATGTCTGCCAACCAGGCCCACTCTTCTGAAAGGAATTGAGGAGGCTGACTCCCACTGCGCCGCCCATGTTGGAGTTGGTATTCGACTATAGCTCTACGCTGCTCATAGAGCCTGGCCAACATGTGGAGCGTAGAGTTCCACCGTGTGGGCACGTCGCACAGCAGTCGGTGCACTGGCAGCTTAAAGTGATGTTGCAGGGTGCGCAGGGTGGCAGCGTCCGTGTGGGACTTGCGGAAATGTGCGCAGAGCCGGCGCGCCTTTACGAGCAGGTCTGACAAGCGTGGGTAGCTTTTCAGAAAGCGCTGAACCACCAAATTAAAGACGTGGGCCAGGCATGGCACGTGCGTGAGGCTGCCGAGCTGCAGAGCCGCCACCAGGTTACGACCGTTGTCACACACGACCATGCCCGGTTGGAGGCTCAGCGGCGCAAGCCAGCGGTCGGTCTGCTGTGTCAGACCCTGCAGCAGTTCGTGGGCTGTGTGCCTCTTATCGCCTAAGCTGAGTAGTTTCAGCACGGCCTGCTGACGCTTGCCCACCGCTGTGCTGCCACACCGCGCGACACCGACTGCTGGCGACATGCTGCTGCTAACACATCTTGATTGCGAGACAGAGGAGGAGGAGGAGGGTGCTTTAGTGGAGGAAGCATACACCTCCGCAGATACCACCACCGAGCTGGGGCCCGCAATTCTGGGGGTGGGTAGGACGTGAGCGGTCCCAGGCTCTGACTCTGTCCCAGCCTCCACTAAATTCACCCAATGTGCCGTCAGGGAGATGTAGTGGCCCTGCCCGCCTGTGCTTGTCCACGTGTCCGTTGTTAAGTGGACCGTGGCAGTAACCGCGTTGGTGAGGGCGCGTACAATGTTGCGGGAGACGTGGTCGTGCAGGGCTGGGACGGCACATCGGGAAAAGTAGTGGCGACTGGGAACTGAGTAGCGCGGGACCGCCGCCTCCATGATACTTTTGAAGGACTCAGTTTCCACAACCCTATACGGCAGCATCTCAAGGCTGATGAATTTTGCTATGCGGACGGTTAACGTTTGAGCGTGCGGGTGCGTGGCGGCGTACTTGCGCTTGCGCTCCAACAGTTGCGCAAGCGACGGCTGGACGGTGCGCTGAACTACACTGCTGGATGGGGCCGAGGACAGCGGAGATGAGGGTGTGGGTGCAGGCCATGAGGCGGTAGTGCCTGTGTCCTGAGAGGGGGGTTGCATCTCAGTGGCAGGTTGGGGCACAGGGGGAGAGGCAGGGGTGCAAACCGGAGGCACTGAACGGCCTTCGTCCCACCTTGTGGGGTGCTTGGCCATCATATGTCTGCGCATGGTGGTGGTGGTGAGGCTGCACACCACTGTTCGTCGGTCGTCAGGCGTCTCTGTGAAAAACTGCCAGACCTTAGAGCACCTCGGCCTCTGCAGGGTGGCATGGCGCGAGGGGGCGCTTTGGGAAACAGTTGGTGGATTATTCGGTCTGGCCCTGCCTCTACCCCTGGCCACCGCACTGCCTCTTGCAACCTGCCCTGCTGATGCCCTTGACTCCCCCTCTGAAGACCTGTCCTTCTGAGTAAGCGTTGCACACCAGGTGGGGTCAGTCACCTCATCGTCCTGCTGCTCTTCCTCCGAATCCTCTGTGCGCTGCTCCCTCGGACTTACTGCCCTTACTACTACCTCACTGCAAGACAACTGTGTCTGATCGTCATCGTCCTCCTCACCCACAGAAAGTTGTTGAGACAGTTGGCGGAAGTCCCCAGCCTCTTCCCCCGGACCCCGGGAACTTTCGAATGGTTGGGCATCAGTGACGATAAACTCCTCTGGTGGGAGAGGAACCGCTGCTGCCCAATCTAAGCAGGGGCCCGAGAACAGTTCCTGGGAGTGTTCCCGCTCCTGAGCAGGTGTCATTGTAGTGGAGTGAGGAGGCTGGGAGGAAGGAGGAGCAGCAGACAGAGGATTCGGATTTGCAGCAGTGGACGGCGCAGAACTGCGTGTTGACGATAGGTTGCTCGAAGCACTTTCTGCCATCCAGGACAGGACCTGCTCACACTGCTCATTTTCTAATAACCGTCTCCCGCGTGGACCCATTAATTGGGCGATTAATGTGGGGACGCCAGAAACGTGCCTCTCTCCTAATCGCGCAGCAGTCGGCTGCGACACACCTGGATCAGGAGCTCGGCCTGTGCCGACACCCTGACTTGGCCCTCCGCGTCCTCGGCCGCGTCCACGTCCTCTAGGCCTACCCCTACCCCTCAGCATGCTGTATTACCAGTGATTTGATTTCACAGGCAGGAAATAAATTGGCGCAAGACTGCAGGCCAAATATAATTTTTTCCCTTTTTTGAAAACGAAACCCCCCACTGCCTCTAGTGAATGAATAATCTAAGTTTAATAACTGTGCTCTGGCCCTGCTAATGTGGCACAGAACGTGAGGGTAGCAGAGTTATTAACTCTGGCAGAGCAGGTATTTTTTTTCCCAATTAAGGAAAGCAAATGGCGAAGCCAGCAGTAAACCGTAGCTGGGTGCGTCTGATTTTTAAACGTTGCACACGCAGCCGACACGTGTCCACCGCCCTTAGGACGGACAGAGGCAGGACAAATAGAATTATTTTCAGTTTTTTTCCACCAAAAGGCAGCACTGCGTATATTCAATGAACATGAGAAGTTTAATAACTGTGCTGTGGCCCTGCTAATGTGGCACAGAACGTGAGGGTAGCAGAGTTATTAACTCTGGCAGAGCAGGTATTTTTTTTCCCAATTAAGGAAAGCAAATGGCGAAGCCAGCAGTAAACCGTAGCTGGGTGCGTCTGATTTTTAAACGTTGCACACGCAGCCGACACGTGTCCACCGCCCTTAGGACGGACAGAGGCAGGACAAATAGAATTATTTTCAGTTTTTTTCCACCAAAAGGCAGCACTGCGTATATTCAATGAACATGAGAAGTTTAATAACTGTGCTGTGGCCCTGCTAATGTGGCACAGAACGTGAGGGTAGCAGAGTTATTAACTCTGGCAGAGCAGGTATTTTTTTTCCCAATTAAGGAAAGCAAATGGCGAAGCCAGCAGTAAACCGTAGCTGGGTGCGTCTGATTTTTAAACGTTGCACACGCAGCCGACACGTGTCCACCGCCCTTAGGACAGACAGAGGCAGGACAAATAGAATTATTTTCAGTTTTTTTCCACCAAAAGGCAGCACTGCGTATATTCAATGAACATGAGAAGTTTAATAACTGTGCTGTGGCCCTGCTAATGTGGCACAGAACGTGAGGGTAGCAGAGTTATTAACTCTGGCAGAACAGGTATTTTTTTTCCCAATTAAGGAAAGCAAATGGCGAAGCCAGCAGTAAACCGTAGCTGGGTGCGTCTGATTTTTAAACGTTGCACACGCAGCCGACACGTGTCCACCGCCCTTAGGACGGACAGAGGCAGGACAAATAGAATTATTTTCAGTTTTTTTCCACCAAAAGGCAGCACTGCGTGTATTCAATGAACATGAGAAGTTTAATAACTGTGCTGTGGCCCTGCTAATGTGGCACAGAACGTGAGGGTAGCAGAGTTATTATAACTCTGGCAGAGCAGGTATTTTTTTTCCCAATTAAGGAAAGCAAATGGCGAAGCCAGCAGTAAACCGTAGCTGGGTGCGTCTGATTTTTAAACGTTGCACACGCAGCCGACACGTGTCCACCGCCCTTAGGACGGACAGAGGCAGCACAAATAGAATTATTTTCAGTTTTTTTCCACCAAAAGGCAGCACTGCGTATATTCAATGAACATGAGAAGTTTAATAACTGTGCTGTGGCCCTGCTAATGTGGCACAGAACGTGAGGGTAGCAGAGTTATTAACTCTGGCAGAGCAGGTATTTTTTTTTCCAAATTAAGGAAAGCAAATGGCGAAGCCAGGAGTAAAACGTAGCTGGGTGCGTCTGATTTTTAAACGTTGCACACGCAGCCGACACGTGTCCACCGCCCTTAGGACGGACAGAGGCAGGACAAATAGAATTATTTTCAGTTTTTTTCCACCAAAAGGCAGCACTGCGTATATTCAATGAACATGAGAAGTTTAATAACTGTGCTGTGGCCCTGCTAATGTGGCACAGAACTTGAGGGTAGCAGAGTTATTATAACTCTGGCAGAGCAGGTATTTTTTTTCCAAATTAAGGAAAGCAAATGGCGAAGCCAGGAGTAAAACGTAGCTGGGTGCGTCTGATTTTTAAACGTTGCACACGCAGCCGACACGTGTCCACAGCCCTTAGGACGGACAGAGGCAGGTCAAATAGAATTTTTTTCACTTGTTTTACAAGCAAAAGGCCGCACTGCGTATATTCAATGAATAATAACTGTGTTGTGGCCCTGCCTACACAATTCTTTCCCTGCAGTATCAATGGAGGGTGGAATGCTCTGCAGAGGCGATTTTGAGAAGAAAAAAAATATGCAGCACAGCTAACAGCAGCCAGCACAGTACTGCACACGGATAAATATGGCCCTAGAAAGGACCGTTGAGGTTCTTGAAGGCTACACTCACTCCTAACACTCTCCCTGCCTATCCAACACTTCTGTCCCTAATGCCGGGTGCAACGCTCTGCAGAGCCGATTTTGAGAAGAAAAAAAAATTGCCACTGCTAACAGCAGCCAACACACAGCTATCAGTGGCCCTAATAAGGACCTTTGGGGGTCTTGAAGCCTACACTAACTACCAATTCTTTCCCTACAGCAGCTCCGGTACCAGCAGCACTGTCCCTCATCTAACTCACAAGGCATCTGTGGCGAACCGCGGGAGGGGCCGACTTTTATGTTCGGGTGACACCTGATCTCGCCAGCCACTCACAGCAGGGGGGTGGTATAGGGCTTGAACGTCACAGGGGGAAGTTGTAATGCCTTCCCTGTCTTTCAATTGGCCAGAAAAGCGCGCTAACGTCTCAGGGAAGGAAGTGAAAGTAACCCGAACACCGCATGGTGTTCGTTACGAATAACGAACATCCCGAACACCCTAATATCCGCACGGATATCAAGCTCGGACGAATACGTTCGCTCATCTCTAGTAATAAAGCTTTATTAAACTGATTTTCTTTAATCTCCATCACGGACAAGAACCTGTGATGGTTTGAATGCTCTTGCTGTATGATGTAATACCATAGTATTACATAATGCCACCTCACAGGCATGGCTTGATAGGCAATCTGTAATGGCAGCCCAGGGGACTTTCAGAAGGGAAAAGCAGAGGTTTAAAATAAAATCTGTACTGCACATGTCCGATGGCTTGTCGTGCAGAAAATCCGCAGTACAGAAAGATAAAAGAAAGGCAGGTATGCGCAGGTGCCGGTTGGGCACAGGGTTGGACTCCGCATGCAAGTGTGCAGGCGGCCTTATTTCTGGTATACTGAAATAAATGAGCTGTACTATAGTTTCTTTCTGACTTCCTCTTCTCAGCCATGCTGCCATGTTACTGCCAAGGCTCCGCTCCTTCCCTGACCAGCAGGCAGAAGACTATTGCTATTGGCTGCAGAGAACAGAGGATCGGGCTGTGGGGAGAGGGACTTATGAGCCCACCATTACTCAGCTCATAAGATGGACCTGCACATTGTTTAATATTTTCAACACAAAGTGGTGCCATACTATGTAAGCTTCCTAACTCTTCGTTGGATCTTCTTCAACACCTTTATAACTTGTCAATTTTTCTTTTTCGTTTTTTTTCATCCTCTCCTTCCTAGAGCCATAACTTTAAAAAAAAAATTCTGTCCACATTGTTGTGTGATGGCTTGTTTTTGCAAGATGAGATGTATATTTAATGGTACCCTTTAATGTACTGAAAAACTTTTAAAAAAATGGAGTAAAATAAAAAAAACAACACAATTTCTCTAGTTTTTGATTTACTTTCACAGTGTTCACTGTATGACAAAAATTAAATGTTAACTTAATTCTGTGGGTCAATATGATACCAAATTTATACCGTTTTTATTATGTTTTACTACTTTTAAAAAACAGAAAACTTTAAAAAATTGCTTTTTTGACATTATACCCTTTCCGTCAATGGAGCTGTATGAGGGTAATTTTTTCCGAAGCAAGCTGTAGTTTTTATTGGTATAATTTTGGGATGAAAACAACTTTTTGATATATTTTTTTCCATTATTTTGGGGGAGTAGAGGTGACCAAACAAAACCCGCAATTGTGGCATTGCATATATATTTTTCACAGTGTTTACTATGTGGCATTAATTAATATTATATTATGTTATGGTCTATATCAGGGCTCCTGAAACGTTTTCTACTGCAGTCTCACCAGAAAGACCAAGATGATGGTTGGGCCTCACCATCTGTAGAGAAAGTCTATGCTACAATTGTAAATATCTCTCACTTCACCTTTTATGTGTTTCCGGAGCTCAGTATAACATTAACATAAGTAAGTAGTCATTTGTGTTGCTAAAACAAAGTTTGCTGCAGTCATAGAAAGGATTGTGCAGCTTTTTAATCAATTCTGTAAAACTGCCCCCTAGCTGTACTTCACCTACAACTTCAGCACAAGAGAAGATGAGGGTCTGTAGGCGTGACAGGAAACCCAGGATAGTTGGCCAGAGGAAGGTGCCATTCCGGTACTATCCTAGGTCTCCTGTCATGGAGTACCTGCAACGTCCCATAGGGTGACCCCCGACATATGGCATATGCTGAGGAGCTGAGAGGGCAAGATGCTGGCTTGTCACGGCGGCACATACCATGCTCGCATGCAGCCAAGGCCAGGGCAGTGCTGGGCCTCTTCCGGACACCCCGGCAAAGGGATGCCCAATAGATGGTGGAACAGGGATTGCGGTTGTCACGGGTGACACCACCATTCCAACATCCACAGGAGAATAAATGAGCCGCAGACAGAAATAAAGTACCTCAGGTCCCTGGGAACGGTCAGGGCCTCGTATAACTTTACTGGATAACAATTCCACAGATACAAGGCAAAAAATAGACAGTATTCCAAATGCAGGTAGAGTTATGGCTATGTATAGACAGACGTGAAGATGAGTACCTCCACACAGTGATCCCAGACTTCAGGATGCCTTAGTGTGTGACAATTGTAGACACGTACCTCCACCCAGTGGTCCCAGACTTCAGGACGCTTGGGCATGGACAATTGAGAAAAGAAGGTACCCCCATGTGCCTCTGTGGTTTGCTCTCTCAGCTGGAACTCAAGATGTAAGCAACTCTGAACTTCTTTCCCACTCTCAAGCACTCACATTTATCCCCTCTCTCATACCACGTGACAGGATATAAATTGATACATTTACAAACAGTCAGTTCACACTTTGCAGACAGTAACCCATCATTTGCTGCAGCTGTGCAATACACATAACCGAATGACAAGACAGTTTTGCACAGAGCATCTACAGAAGACATACATGTATGACATTATGGAGGGGGCCAGGAAAGCATGTACTGGGCCACTACATACCTACACCCCCTCATCCTTTCTTGTGCTGTATTGGCTAATGAAGGTTCCTCATTGGTCCAGCACAACCCCTCCAGGTAAACTTACTCCTATCTTTCACTGAACTACTGACCCCCACTTACTGGACTATGTTTTTTTTTTGTTTTGACAGATTACCTACAACTAGGAAGTGATTAGCAGTTGAGAACCACTCATCTATACAATGAATATGAATTTAGTGGTAGCACAACCTCTTTAAATTGTACGAGGTGCTTGACAATTATTGCTTATGATGATAATCTTCAGCCAAAGTAACTAGAAAACATTATTATGGAAATGTTTTTTTTTAAGTATTATCGGTTATATTATGGCTAAGGACTGCAGTAGTAGTAGTAGACGCGTATGCCATGAAGTTTTGTATGTTCTACAAGGATTTTAAATAAGATCTCAATAAAGCAGGAATTTGATTTTTATGGATGCTGGACTTCTTCACTTATTTCTTGCAGACAAAACTTTTATGCTTGAATTTAACAATACATTTACATACTATAGCTCCTAATGTGAGAGTTAAACTATCTAGACTTGGAAATTTCATAAATATTTGTATGAAACCATGTATGATGAAGAGACGTAAGTGTAGTGTACCACAGAGGTACTGTCGCGGCTTGTTGGTCACGTCAGCGTCATGGCATGGTGACCGCGAGGCAGGGTCAGTCCTGTCGCTGTGTTGCTATGCAGGACACGGGAAAATGCACATTGTGCAGAGATTGCTATCTCTCTGTATGCTGCATAGTGGCAGGCTGACTTAGTCATACCTAGGAGAGGGTTGGGGGTGTGGTTCTCTAGTGGCTCTTCCTATCAGTAGGTTTGGAGAGCTTTATATCCATACCCCTCCCTTTCCTCCTTGCTGTTTATTCAGTTCACTAGAGGAGTGGTTGGATGTGGTGAGATCCTCGAGCCTGGGTGATAAGCTCCTATTTCAGATAAGTGCTGCTTTATCCTTTCTGATGTAGTGGGTAGAGGACTATTGCTCTAAATTTAGACTGTATGCAGGTGAAACCTCTTGGAATGATAGCATCCTTAAAGATGTGTTCTTGTTGGGTTTTTCTGATGCTGTCAAGGATCTACTCCTTTCTCATCCCGCTCCCGTGACACTCAATGATGCGATGGAATTGGCAATCAAAGCTGACAGGAGGCTGAGATCTAGAAAAGAGAAACGTCAGGCCCATAAGGCTAGGGAATTCGGCAGGCCCGCTCCCCCTTCTCCCATGCAAACTTCTGGTGCCGAGCCTATGGAAGTGGATCAGCTAAGTCCCGAGGAATGGCAACGGTTCCGGATGACTCATTGCCTCTGCCTCTATTGTGGGAAAGCCGGACATCGTGTAGCGACCTGTCCTCAGAAGCATCTGCAACATCAGTCTGAACCGACGGAAGTTGTTGGTGCCTTGTCAGATTGGCTTCCGGAATTGCACTCGGTCCGGTCAAGCTTGTATTGATTTGTGTGCTGCCGCCAATTTGATTAGTTTAATTTTCGTCAGACCTCTGTTGACTGAATTCTTGGCATTAAAAATTCCCATACGCTTCACTAGTATTGATTCTACCCCTCTGTCTGCAGGGGTTGTACAATGGAGGACTCCCATGTTACAGTTCACTGTGGGTGTTCTCCATTCTAAGAATCTGTCATTCTTGGTAATGGAAAAGATGTCTGTTGATGTAGTGCTTCGTATGTCCTGGTTGGCACTGCATAATCCCTGATTTGATTGGTCCACTCGGGAATTGACACATTGAGGTTCTCCTGTCATAGTCACTTAGCTACTATATCCATGTGTTCAGCAGATATCATACTTATTCCGGAGTATTTGTCCGATTTTCATGATGTATTTTCCAAGAAACTGTCTGAGACTTTGCCTCCCCATATGGAGTGGGACTGTGGTATTGATTTGATTCCCGACAGTCCCATCCCTAAGGGAGCCATCTTCAATTTGTCTGGGCGTGAGCACGAAGCCCTTAAGTCCTATATCTCAGAGTCTCTGGCCAAACGACATATCAGGCCATCCAGTTCCCGTGCCGGGGCAGGTCTCTTCTTTGCGGAGAAGAAATGACAATGGTGTCGGGATCAGTAATAGCGCTCCTGCAGTGCTAAATGGTAATGTAATCAGAAAATGAAGAAAAAATGACTTACCCGGTACTTAGTGAGTACCCCTAGGATTCGTTAACTCACTAGTACCTCCAATTCCGGGATAGCCTGTTAATAAATGGATAGAACGATCCTCCTTCCCAATCCTGTCCGGAGAGCTGCTGGGATATCTGGGGTCCCTATTGCTAGGGAACCCAGTATGAATGAAAGTCCAAAATAAAAAATATCCAGTGTAGCGCTTCACGGGATGGAGGATAAATGAGATGTATCTTGCTACACCATAAGGTGAAGTTTTATTGCAACGCGTTTCAACCCTATAAAGGGCCTTTTTCAAGCATACAAAAGTACAATATACAGTCATTAATATAGTTAAAAGAAGTAACTTACAATTAGCAGTCATTGCGGTGCTCACGGCCGCCGCCATGTTGTGGGCGGAGAAGGATGGGACATTGAGGCCTTGTGTGGATTATTGGGCTTTGAATAAAATTACAGTGAAGAACCAGTGCTCCTTGCCCCTGATTCCTGATTTATTGAATCAGGGGGTAGTGGCCCACTGGTTTTCCAAATTGGACTTAAAGGGGTTGTCTCGCGGCAGCAAGTGGGGTCATACACTTCTGTATGGCCATATTAATGCACTTTGTAATATACATCGTGCATTAATTATGAGCCATACAGAAGTTATTCACTTACCTGCTCCGTTGCTAGCGTCTACGTCGCCATGGATCCGTCTAAATTCGCTGTCTTCTGGCGTTTTTAGACGCGCTTGCGCAGTCCGGTCTTCTGCCTGGTGAATGGGGCCGCTCGTGTCGGAGAGCTGGTCCCGCGTCGTCATCGTAGCTCCGCCCCGTCACGTGTGCCGATTCCAGCCAATCAGGAGGCTGGAATCGGCAATGGACCGCACAGAGCCCACGGTGCACCATGGGAGAAGACCCGCGTCGTGGGTGAAGATTCCGGCGGCCATCTTGGAGAAGGAAGAAAGAAGTCGTCGCAGAGCGGGGATTCGGGTAAGTAATATATATATATTTTTTTAACCCATCCCTTGGGTTTGTCTCGCGCCGAACGGGGGGCCTATTGAAAAAAAAAAACCCGTTTCGGCGCGAGACAACCCCTTTAAGGGGGGCTTACAATTTAATTTGCATCCAAAAGGGAGATGAGTGAAAGACCGCGTTCAACAACTCGTTCAGACATTTTCAGTGTCTAGTCATGCCCTTCGGACTTTGTAATGCCCCCGCTGTGTTCCAGGGATTTATGAACGACTTCCTGGGGGTATTTTTGGTCATATATCTTGATGACATTCTGGTGTACTCCCCAGACTGGGATTCACATGTGTGGCACCTGAGGTTGGTTCTGACCTGTTCACCTGAGTACCAACTTTTTGTCAAGTTGGAGAAATGCATTTTTGGTCCGAAACAATTGCCTTTCCTTGGTTATGTGATTTCACCCACGGAGATTCAAATGGAGTCTGATAAAGTTGCAGCAATCTCCCAATGGGTCAGATCAGATAACCTGAAAGCTCTCCAGCGGTTTTTAGGTTTTGCTAATTTCTACCATAAATTCATTAAGAATTATTCTGTTATTGCTCAACCCCCGACCAAACTTACCAAGAAGGGTGCCGACTTGGTAAGATGGTCGCCAGAGGCCCTAGAGCAGTGATGGCGAACCTTTTAGAGACCGAGTGCCCAATTTGCAACCCAACACCAACTTATTTATTGCAAAGTGCCAATACGGCAATGTAACCGGAAGGGCAGTTTCAGAGGAGTTTGAATGGCCTGATTAAAAAAAAACGGTTCATGCGCAACTATGCTCTGTAGTGGCAAGCATAGTTGCACATATGGCCATCTGCTTTACCCTTAGGGCTAGTTTTTAGGCTGCTGTAATATTCACGGTCGTATAACAGGATAAAAAAAAAACACTGCAGCCAATGGATTTCAGTGATTTCATTTTAACTAGTGCTTTACTTGCCCTTTAATACTATGGCCGAGAAAAGATCAGCCCTGCTCTATAGTAAACAGATCGTGCGGAGAAGATCAGGCAACACCTATTTTCCCACAGTTTTTTTTTAAACTCCTGCACTCTGGTGCAGAGTGTGAATGGCCAGCAAAAGGGAAGAAATTGCCCTCATTCAGGCGCAACTGCGCCCCGTGCTGGTGAGCGAAGGTGCGCATACAGCCATCTGTTTTCACCCTAAATGGCCTACTCTGGTCTTCAACTCAGTTGTGTAGGCAGAGATAAGGTAGGCTTAGGGCTCCTACCCACTTGTGTTTTTTTAATGTTGCGATATCACTATTTTTTTTTTTTTACGCATCGCACAAACATTGCAAAGCACCAACTTGCAATGCGTTCTTAACATTCGAAAGTCCCACTGACAATCGCAGCGATATCGCAGCGTTAAAAAAAAGCAAGTGGGTGTGAGCCCTCATTGAGGGGGGTGAACATTGCAACAAAGACAGCGATAAAATTGACAGGTCGCGGATTAAATTCCGCACCACAAGGCAGTCTCGCACATGTTTTTGTCCAGGTTATTTCCGCAGCTTGTGGACGAGATTTTCAAAATCTTGTCCACTTTGCCAATACTGCAAATGTTGCAGACCACTCTGTGTGACCCCACCTGTATGTTTAGGGCTCATGTCCACGGGGAAAATAGGATTTAGGATCCGCAGTGGATCTCCCGCGCGCGGATCCGCACCCCATAGGGATGCATTGACCACCCGCGGGTACATAAATACCCGCGGATCGTCAATAAAAGTGATTTAAAAAAAAATGGAGCATGGAAAAATCCGGACCATGCTCCATTTTCGTGCGGGTCTCCCGCGGGGACGGCTCCCGCGGGCTTCTATTGAAGCCTATGGAAGCCGTCCGGATCCGCGGGAGACCTAAAATAGGAATTTAAAGTATTTACCATCCGGCGCGGGCGGGGAAGGTCAGCTGTTCCTCACGGCCGCATCTTCCTTGCTTCGGCTCGGCGGATGTGCCCGGCGCATGCGCGCGGCACGTCGGCGACGTGCCGGCGACGTGCCGCCGGCGTCAGGAATTCATCCGCCGGCCGAAAATGAAGATCCGGCCGTGAGGAACAGCTGACCTTCTCCGCCCGCGCCGGATGGTAAATACTTTTAAATTCTTATTTTCGGCGCTCATGTCCGCGGGGCAGGAGGGACCCGCTGCAGATTCTACATGTAGAATCTGCAGCGGATCTGATTTTCCCCGTGGACATGAGGCCTTAGAGTTTGCTTATTAACCCCTTCCTGCTATATAACGTACATTTAGGTCATGCAGGTGCGGGGTATGTATAAAGAGAGATCGCGGGGCGACCTCTCTTCATACAGCGTGGGTGAAAGCTGTTTACTACAGCTGACACCCACGGGCGATATATCTGCAATCAGCAGCAACTTTTAAATTCCCGCAAACGATGTTTGGGGGTCCCGTACGCCCACCTCCCGTGTGAGATGGCTTGATAGGCTGCCTGTCAGATCGCAGTATGATGAAATGCTACGGCATTACATCATACTGCAGGAGCGATCAGTGCATCGCATGTTGTGGTCCCCCAGGGGAGGGCTAAAAAAAAGTACAAATAAGATCAATAAAGTTTTATTAATTGTAAAAAAGAAATAATCAGAAAAGTTTAAAATCGCCCCCCTTTTGCCTTATCTATAATTAAAAAAATCTAAATCATAAAACAAAAATAGATATTTGGTATCGCAGCGGCCGTAAAAGTCCGATCTATCAAAGTAGCACAATATTTACCCCGCATGGTGAACATTGTCTGAAAAAAAAAAAAAAGAATGCCAGAAATGCACTTTTTCAGTCACCCTGTCCCAGAAAAAATGCAATAAGAAACGATCAAAAAGTCCTATGTATTCCAGAATGATACCAAAATAAACTACAGGACATGTTGCAAAAAATGAGCCCTCGCACAACTATGTTGATAGAAAAATTACAAAGCTATTGCGCGCAGAAGATGGCGGCAGAAAATAATTTTTAAAAATTAGATGTCTTTGAAAAAAAATGTAAGTAGTACAGCAAAAAAAACCTATAAGTTTGGTATTGTAGTAATTGTACTGATCCGTAGTATAAAGTTAACAGGTCATTTTTGTTGCAGTTTGTGCGCCGTAGAATCAAGACGCACTAAAGAATGGTGGAATGTAGGTTTTTTTTTTTCATTTTACTCCACTTAGAATTTTTTTAAAGTTTTTCAGCACATTATATGGTGCAATAAATAGCACCATTGAAAAATACAACTCGTCCCGCAAAAAACAAGCCCTCAAGCAGTGATGTCGATGGATAAATAAGGGGGGAGGAAAAAACAAAAATGGAATAAAAAGGGCCCATGTCATTAAGGGGTTAAATGTGACCTTTCAGATGCCTACACACAGCTGGGTCAGATCCCGCAGTGGAATCCAACCCTGTGCCTGGCCAGTAACCCCCGCGTACCTATCTGGATTCTTCATAATCTGTATTGCGGATGTGTCAGCCAGCACGTATGTGCAGTACAGATTATGCCGCATTGGCACTGCAAAATGGCCGCAGGACAATCTGCTTCCATTGACTTCAATGGAAGCCGTCTGTGCTGCATGCTGCAATTTCTCCTCTGCGAGCAGAAAATCGCAATCAATTTCTGGTCATGGAAGTGAAACCACGTATTTCCCTAGCATGCTATGAGCAGTAATTTCTGTGGAGTCCGGAGGTGGAACATAACTTTGACGTGGGTAATCGTGAGTTATTGGCAATTAAGTTGTCTCTAGATGAGTGGCATCACCATCTTGAGGGGGTAAAGCATCCCATTACCGTGTATACTGATCATAAAAACTTGGTATATCTCGCCAATGCTAAAAGACTCATGGCTTGTCAGGCCAGGTGGGCATTGTTTTTCGCCAGGTTTAACCTCGTCGTTACATATATTCCAGGGGAGAAGAGCATGAAGGCAGACACCCTCTCACGGAGTTTCAGTTCGCCGGAAAGTGAGACAGTGGCTCCCGAGAATATCTTGTCACCTGGGGTGGTGGTGGCAGCTGTAGAATCTGATCTTATTCCTCATCTACAAAATTGTCAGCAGGACGCTCCCTCGGGGGTGCCGGAGGGCAGATGGTTTGTGCCAGAGACCTTGCGTCTCAGAGTCATTGAAGAGTCTCACTCATCAGTTCTCGCAGGCCATCCAGGGGCTCAGGGGACTCTGGATCTTTGTACTAGACACTACTGGTGGCCAGGCATGTCTAGGGAGATCTGCGACTTTGTTAAGGGATGCTCTGTCTGTGCACGCAATAAAAGTCGTCGTCGGCGTCCAGAGGGGCCTCTGAGACCATTACAGGTGCCTTTTCGTCCATGGTCGCATTTATCAGTAGATTTTATCACCGATCTACCTGAGTCTCAGAAGTTCACCACCATCCTAGTTGTTGTAGACCGTTCTCAAAGATGGCACATTTTGTGGCATTAAAGAAGCTTCCTTCTGCGATAGAATTTTCCAAGATTTTTGTAAAAGAAATCATTCGTCTACATGGGGTTCCCGAGAACATTGTATCTGATCGCGGTGTTCAGTTTGTTGCTCAATTTTGGCGAGCCTTCTGTAGAAACCTGGGAACGTCGCTTTCCTTTTCCTCAGCATTCCACCCGCAAACTAATGGTCAGACTGAGCAGAAGAACCAGGATTTAGTGCAATATTTACGGTTGTTTGCTAGCGAAAAGGCTCATCAGTGGGCAGAATTCCTGTCGTTGGCAGAGTTTGCGCTAAACAACTGTACTTGTTCTTCCACTGGGGTATCTCCATTCCTTTGCATACATGGTCATCATCCTCACTATTTCTACTCCGTCTGCCTGTCCTGCAGCTGATGTCGCCACAGATGCACTACAGGGGGTATGGAAAGAAGTATAGAAGAATCTGGAAGCAACGGGGGCTCGTATGCAGTTGTGTAGTGGGAGGAGTCTGTCAGTATCTGAACCTTACAGGATGAGACAAAAGGTATATTTGTCTTCTAGAAATCTCAAATTGAAGGTTCCGTCTTTGAAACTGGCGCTGCGTTACGTGGGTCGCTTTGTCATCACGTGGGTAGTAAATCCGCTTGCTTATGAACTTGATTTGCCAGCTACATAGAGGGTTCATAGGGTTTTTTTTAAGTCATTATTGAAGCCTTTTGTCCCTTCGGTGAGAGACAGGGTGACCAAAAAAAGCGCATTTATGGCGTTCTTTATTTTTTTGCTGACAACGTTCATTGTGCGGGGTCAATAATGCCTTACTTTGATAGATCAAACTTTTACAGATGCGGCCATACCAAATATGTATTTTTGTGTTATTATTTAGATTCTTTTATTATAAATATAGTAAAAGGTTCTTTTTTATACTTTATTGATCTAATTTTTACTTTTTTTTTAATCCACAAAGGGCAGGCAGTCTATCAAGCCACCCTACGGGGACGGATTGATAGGCATTCTATTATGACATCCCTGAGGCTTTTCAGAAGGCCCCCGGCTGCCATGACACCAACACGGCTCATGATGATCTCACCGTGGGGGGCCATACGGGACCCCCGAACATCGTTCAGGGGATTTAAATGCCCCATTCAGAATTGACAGCGGCATTTAAAAGGTTAACAGCTCCGATGAGCCACGCGGCTTATTGTAGCTGTTGCTGCCGCGTGTCGGCTGTAAGAAACAGCTGGCAGCTGCGATCTCCCTTCATACATACCCCACAGCTGCAGAACGTAAAAACACAATCGGCCAGTCACTAAGGGGTTGATAACAAAAGTGCCCCAAATAACAAAAAATATATATATACTTACCTACACATGTCTTGCACAGAGGCCGGGTGCAGCTGGTGTGATAGAATGGATGTCTGTTTTGTGATGCCGAAAGTCCCGATCCAGGTCCTTGCAATCTTGTGATTCCTGTTGTTGTGCAGGGCTGCCTGAGGTCCTGATTTGACCTGCGGCTGCTTTTATATGAGAGTGCAGTGCAAGGCAGGTCAGCAGAAGAGGAAGTGGCAGCAAAGAGATCCTGGTGGAGAAAAACCGTGCGTCCCCAAACAGCTGTCAGTAGTGCGGCCTTGGAGGGCTCCTGCCTCCCTGTGTCTTCGATAGGGCAGCAAAAATCCTTTGACAGAATTTCTTTATGTGATTGTTAGACCAGTGCTCAGGGACCCCCAACAGGTCATGTTTTGAGGATTTCCTCATTATTGCACAGATCATCCAATTATCGTCAGTGCCTCAGACATTGCACCAGTGTTCTCTCTATAGGATATCCTGATTACATGACCTATTGGGGGGTCACAAGGACAGGAGTTTAGGAAACACTGTTTTGGGCAAAAATACATTCTGTCAGGACTTGAACCCAGGAGCCCCTGTACTCCAGGCGGTGGCCCTTTTTGATGAGCTATTCTGAGAGTTGGATAGTGGTTTTGTTGAACATTGCCCTTATTCCTTGCTCCTGTTAAGCAGTTCCTGTCTTCCTGATTGGATTCACCGTATAAACCTGGGCTGGCACCTCATTCCCTGCGTGATTGTTGTGTTCTAAGCTCTCCTTCACACTGGCGTGGGCGATATGGGGCCGTGAGTCACTGCCCCATATCGCCCTTACCATCCATGTCAAAGACCCGTGGATGCGAGGCGTTTTTATGTGAAAACAACCTCGCATCACTGTGGGGATGAAGGGAATCTCCTGTCACGGTTGAGGATCGCGGAGTTCTCCCATTGCTTTCAATGGGGCCGGCACTGCTGTTGTGGGCCCCATTGAAAACAATGGGGATGCGATGAGAGATCTTGCAGCCAGATAGAACATGCTGCCATTTGTTTCCTGCATCGCATCGCGGTACCATGCAGGAAAACATCACTAATGTGAATGAAACCATTCAAAAGAATGGGGTTTATATTTGTGCAAGATTTTGTGTGTCTCGCAATCCACAAATATTTCTCCTTTTTCACACCAGTGTGAAGGAAGCCTAACGGTGACTACTAGAGATGAGCGAGCACACTCGTCCGAGCTTGATGCTTCCCTGCATGTTTAGCGCCATTTTTTAGCCAATAGACATGCAGGGAAGCCATTACCACTTCCTCCTGTGACATGCCAGCCCTATCCCACCCCCAGCAGTGAGTGGCTGGCGAGATCAAGTGACACACTGAGTACTTAAAGCGGTCCTGCCCGCTGCTCGTCACAGACACACTCTGGCAGGGGTTAGGGAAAGTGCTGCTGCTCATTCAGGGATAGTGTTAGTGTAGGATCCTGTCCTCAAGAACCCCAACGGTCCTTCTTAGGGCAACATCTGACCATATGCATTACCGTTGTGGCTGCTGGGAGCAGTTTTGCACAATTTTTTATTTTTTTTATCTCGGACTGTGCGGGCTATTACAGCTATAGCGTTCTAAGTCTGCAGTCTGTAATACAGAGTATAGGGAAAGTGGTGCTGAGACAGGGACAGTGGTAGTGTAGGATCCGGTCTACAAGAACCCCAAACGGTCCTTCTTAGGGCTACCTCTGACCGTCTGCATTTTACAGGGTGTCTGGTGGGAGTTGTAGTGCATCACTATTGCACAGCTAGCGCTTTTTGCAGCCTTCCGTATAATTTTTTTCTGGCTGCAGTTTGCGTTACAATACTGCTGTCAGCGTCAAAACTGTACGCCAATAATTCCATAATTTTTTACACCGGTCTGTGTCTGCAGTGAACTTCACACACAGCGTACGGCGACAGCCCCTGATAGAGGGAAAGTCATATACACACTTATCTGACAGATAGGCTCACCACGGAGAATCGCGGCAATTCGCAGCATGTTACGATTTGCTGGCCGTGAGCGGAGAATCGCCATGATTCTCCGCTTGTGGACAGGGAATCACCCAAAAACAGGACATGCAGCCATGCTTCAATCTCGCAATGTCGCGGCAAGAGAAAAATCGCTCATGTGAATAAGTACATTGAAACCAATGTGTTATTGAGTTCCATGCATACTGCTATCGGATAGAAGCGGCATGTGAAACCCACCCGTGGGAATATACCCTAAATATATTGTTTGTGTATTTTTAGTACATTATCAATTCCAAAAATATACTGTAGCAAATCAGTATTGTATAAGTATAGTAAATTCTAATATGACTGGCGTGTGAAGCTGTGATGTGGGGTGACTTCACGATGGGTCAACACCAATGATTAACAGTGAAAGGAAAACAACGACTAAAGAACATCTCATAAAATAGTTTAATCATTTTAAAAAGAGATACAAAAACAGCAGGTGCGAATGTTGTCTGTAACACGGATATTACTGAATTCTTGAGCGCCATGCCAATAACACAACAAATACAATGAATTATTTGTTTTGGCTGTTCTTAAGGCATTTTTGAAGGCTTAAAGAAGGGAGAAGTTCTGAAAAGGAGAAAAGTTCAGCTGATCTTTCCACATATAAAAACACGATAAAACTAAGGCTTTTCTATTAGCTCTGGATTGCAAAGAAGAAACGTGATGAACTTATACCAAACCAGGGGGAGAGTGATGGATTCTAACACTGGATCATACCATGGGGGCGCATTTAACTGGAAACCCTGTGCCAAGACATGTAGAAGAAGCCATCTAGTTAAAGGGGTTATCCAACCTTTAAAAATTGAGTCTTTCCTCAGAATAGACCATCAATATCTGATCTGTATGGGGTCCGCTGCTTGGGATCTCCACCAATCAGCTGATTGAATGTTTATATCTGAGCGGAAACCTGTTTGAACTCAGAACGCTGTATTATTTATAGTGGCTGTTCTAAGTACTGCAGGCATGTCCCATTGAAGTGAATCAGTAGACCTCCACCAATCAGATATTGATAGCCCATCTGGAGGATCAGTTTTAAAGGATTGTATAACTAGTTTAAATAATACATCTATTTTTGCTGTCACCAGGGGAAACGTCCTGAACATTGATTTATAAATGAGGTAAATTGGAACTATATGGATCTCTATTCAGTAAGCTCCCCCTGGTGGCAGATGCAGGCCAATATTATCATTTCTGCATCAGAAAACCAGAGTTCTGAAACCCATAGAAACAAATGACTTACTTAGATTAAATAAGAGCTATCAGCTATTACTCTGTTCTTCCTCCTGGAAAGTTCTGTACAAATTGAAAACTAGGTGTAACTAGTTGGGGAGAGGGGGGCCTACACACTCTTACATTGTCAAAGCAATGCTAACAACAGCAGAGTGTGTAGTGACACACCCCTTTGAAAAAGAGATTGTCAACGCCCAGTTGTCAATTAATTTATAGGAGGAATAATTGAAGAATGGCACAATGCAGTTCTAAGAAAAAGTTGATCCAGGATTATCATTGCATTGTGAATACAAGTATTTACTAAAACAGACATGTTACTGAGTGGTATTATTTGAAGAACGTAAATCATACATTAGGTACACTTTTTACCGTAACTCCCTCACCATACCAATTCACTAGGAATATTTACTGTCAACCCTTAAATCTCTTTAAATCTCCAGGAATATGGCTTATTAATCATAAACCTAGATCACTAGGTATAATAAATATCACCCTTAACCCCGTCATCACATTAGACCATGACGACACTTATGAAATCCCTCTAGAGTTCTGTAAACACCGGCCAATTCTGGCCCAGTTCTCTTATTTTCACACATTTGTGATGATAATTGGCCAGTGGGGAGAAACTGAACAATCAATTGTAAAAGTATCATTTATCATCTCAATCAATGCTTCTGTGAAAATCAGCATTTTTATTAGTATCAGTCAGTAGATACAAATGTTCCATGTATGTAAGGCGTTGCTTCCTTGCACAGGCTCTTACTAAACAAGTGCATTTCTTGGACCTATTAGATCTTCAGCCACGATTTCTAAATCTCCAATTCTTCATCCGTAGATTGCAAAAACAGTGATGTGTAAACAGGCCTTAAAGGAAAACTGTCACTAATGTCTGCCCCATAGGTAGGGTGTGAAGAGAACTTTATCCAAACCTTTAGTTTTCTTCACAGTGCTGCCAATGCCACCGAAATCTCTGAAGCACCAGGAATAGAAACAAAGGTATGGATCAAGTTCTCTTCCCATACAAATCTATGGTTCAATGGGAAAAAAAGTTAGTGACACATTTCTTTTAAGACCAACAGCAGTTTTATAAAACTGTAATACCAACACAAATCCCTTATTCACCCAGTGCAAAAAATGCATGATGTAGTGCATGTAAAGTACTAGCTAAGTAAGTTTAACCCGGAGCATTTTAGGCATCTTCAAAAGTAGCACCAACATGTTTGGAAGGTTCCCCCCCTCCTCCCCCTTTCAAAAACCTTCTGTAACAGATGAGTTCTAAGGATTATAGCAGATCATTTCAGATATTCCTCATGGATCGTGGAGAAGCAGGAGCTATGTGGCCAGTATGAGCCAGCATAACATTGTTTGCAAACCAATTTAGTGCATATATTACACATTTCCACAATGCCGTTTCTTTCGAGCACCACATTGCTATAGAATGCCTGGTCCAACATAAATATTCTTCTCTAGCCTCCAAATGGATGAATGAAGCTTCTGAGGTGCAATAACCAAACAATGCAGTTTAAAGGGACTCAATACTTTACAATTTTAATGTTTAAAGAAAAAAGAAAAAAACACACAAATTTTTACCTATAAATTTTACAACTGACTTTTGGCAGCTATTGCAGAAATTGCACTTATACAATCAGTTTTCCGACAGTATCAATGTGGGGGCTCCTTAAATCCGGAACATGGTTACTTATTTCAAGCTGACACGACTGTGTACAGTGATCTACTAAAACCGCTCTATGATGAACAGGCGGCCTCGCACCGCTCTTTAGTTTCAAAACGATTTCTGTTTCCTCCGCAGCCTCCATACCAGAACTGGACGCACATATTCAGGTCTGAGTTGTACCACCACTTCAGCTCATAATCCTGACAGTCGCCTTCTTCTTGCTTCAACTTGCAGAAATCTGAGAATGAAAAAAATGTCAAAATATTCTGTACATTTTATTTTGATACATTTTTATGCTAAAGCACGGAACATTTATAAAATAAGTAAAAACAGATGGAAACATTTGGGTAAAAATACAGATTTGCAGCTGGATAATCCACATTATCCAGTAGGGTTCTGTATAGTAGAGCAGCCTACTTTAAAGGGGTTGTCCCACTTCTAGCTGTTGTGCTGCAGGAAGAAGACAGCTCCATACATTGCTCAGTGGCTTGGATTGGTACTGCAAGACAAGTTCTAGTAAAGTGAATAGGAATCAGCCTGCAATACCAACCTGGACCACTGCATAATGTATGGAGCTGTCTGCTTTCTGCAGCATAACATTGGGACAACTCATTTAACACAGGTTAGAGAACTACATGATAACACCATGAACTTCCTTTGTTACCCCCATAATGCCACCATAGAATATGCCTTTCCTTGTCCTTTGCTGATGTTTGTGTCACTGTCTCCTAAAAGGTGACAGCTTTCTTTGATAGTAGCATTTGCTCACTGCACTGAGGTGGCTGCTATTGCAAAAGTCTTCTTCATCTAGGTAACTCTTGGTGAATATTCAGAAGTTGTGGAATGACTTCAGATTTTTGCTGCTGACTCCACACTGAAAATATGTGACCATCTACAATAAATACAAGTGAATGTAGTGGCAAAAGTCAACAAGAAATTCAGTGTATGCTGCAGATTTTCAAATCCACACCGTGTCAATTCTTTTGGGGACATGAGGATTTCCAGCACGGATTTTAATCTTGCAAAGGTAATGGTGAAATCTGCAGCATGTAAATACAGCCACCGATTTACTGTATATTCGTGGCCAGATCTGCAAGAGAAAAACGACAATACTTGTGGCCTTAGCCTAACCCTTTCCAATCCACTGTCTGACATCTAAAGACATGCTGATTGAAGACTGTACAGCTCCGATGTCGGAAGACGTCCGGCAGGGTATTCTTACTGCATATTACTGGCCACTGTGTTGTCGGGAGCCTCTCCAGCATGTCCCATACCGCAGGACTGGCTCTAGCCAGCAGATGGCGCCATTGTATAATGGCTAAAAGAGAAAGCCCCCTAGAAAACCGTGAATCCAAAATTGGATTGCAAAGGGTTAAACACATTACACTAAGAATATCTAAAATGTAAAAATATACCTGTACATCCACACCATGTTTTTAGATTATACGAGGGGTGTGATGATAAATTTTTGGCTTTTCCAAGTTCACTTACTTTTAGACTTATAATAACTTTAATCACATTAAGGCCTTAGTCAGACGGGCGTTTTTTCGCGCGATTTGCGGATCGCATGACGGATGCGCATCCGCAAATCGCGTGACCGGTGTGCGCAAGTCGCCCGCAAATCACCCGAAAATCTGCTCCTAGCCGCGTTTCATTAGAAACGGGCCGGAGCAGTCCAGCGCATTGCATTCAATGGAGACGGCAATACAGCCGTCTCCATTGAAAGCAATGCGCTGCGGGCGAGCCCGGGATGAATTGTTGGTAAGGGCTTAAATATATAAGCCCTTACCTGCAATTCATCCTAAAATGTGTAAAAATAAAAAAAAATTGTATACTCACCTTCTGCTGGCAGCCGGAGCTCCGTGCGGCCGTCCTGCAGTGGGTGTGAAGGGGGTGTGAGTCAGACCTGCCCCCTGATTGGCTCAGCGCTGAGCCAATCAGAGGCATGCCTCACTCACACCCATTCATGAATTCATGAATGGATGTGAGTCAGACCTGCCCCTAATTGGCTCAGCGCTGAGAGGCAGCAGTCACTCACCCATTCATGAATTCATGAATGGGTGTGTGAGTGTTTTCAGCCTCTGATTGGTCAGGGCTGTGACCAATCAGAGGCAGATCATTCAGCAGGCGGGGATTTTAAAGCCCCGCCGGCTGAATAGTGCCAAGAAGCAGTTCAGGAGAACTGACAGCGGCCGCGGCTGGACTCCGGCTGCAGCGGAAAGGTGAGTATACAATTTTTTTATTTTAACACATTTTAGGATGAATTGCAGGGAAGGGCTTATATATTTAACCCCTTCCCGACAATTCACCCCGCGCATGTCGGCAGCCCATTGCTTTCAATGGAGCGGCTGTATTGCCGCTCCATTGAATTCAATGGGCAAACATCGTTCTTCTCTGCCACAGCTGTTTTTTGTTCTATAATTTATCGGACGAGCGCATAAAAAGCGCTCATGTGTCCGATACCATTGCAAAGCAATGGTTTTATAAAATCGCCGGACGCATGCGCATGCGCAAATCGCGGCTAAAAACGCCCGTCTGACTAAGGCCTTATTATGTTTTAGGTGTCCAACCTAATTTTCATAGTTTTAGTCTGACTCATTTTTGTTGCAGATCTAAAGTGAACATGGTCTCCAAACTTCAAGGCAAGCTTTCGAAAGTAAACTTGTTTCTTCAACACAAAGCCACTCCTCAAAGCGGGAATACACCGCAAAAAATAGCAGTTCTTCATTTTGAAGTTTGAAACATTTATCCTGATCTGCCATTTTCTGGTTTCCTTTCAATTACTTTTGAAAGTTTGCCTTGGTGTTTGGAGATCACATTCACTTCAGATGTGAAAAAAATGAAACAATCAGGGTACATCTATATATTTTATTTAACTTGTTTTTATTGAGAAATTATCTTTTTTTAACAGTTATACAGGCCCTCAATTCTTATACAAATTACATGCCATTAGCTCTGAAAGTGGTTACATTCTAAGGAATCATGACATATACATATTGAACTTTTCCATATGATTCCAGAGCGGTCTCTCCTCTCTCGAGTATTCTCAGGTTATTATATCTCTGAGTTGTGTGCCTTCGGTCCGGCACGCAGATCCTCCTCATACCTCCCAAGTCTCATCTCACCCCTTGGATCGGGGGGTCCCCTGACATAGATCTCTCCATATACCATGTGGTCATTCTAAAGGATTCGTCTATGGCCCTCTTCACTCGGGTTGGTAGAATATCTATAAAGCTCTTCCATACCTCAAAGAACTTTTTTACTTGTGTCTTCTTTTGAAAGGAAGCCTCAACCCAATCCATCTGCTTAAGAAAGGAGAGTTTCTCTAGGAACAGCTTAATCCCTTCCCGCTCCATGATGTATCGGTACGTCATGGAGCGGCGGGGTATGTATGAAGAGAGGTTGCGTGGCAACCTCTCTTCATACAGTGCTGTTTATAACAGCTGACACCCGCGGGCAATAGCCGCGATCGGCCGTTCGTGGCTATTAACCACTTAAATGCCCCGAACGATGTTCGGGGGTCCTGCACGGCCCCCCCGCGGTGAGATCGGGGGAGCCGTGCAGGTGTCATGGCAGCCACGATCAAAAAATTGCATGTTAAAGTCCCCCTGGGGGACTTCAAAGTAAAGTTAAAAAAAATCTATAAAGTTTTTTTAATTGTAAAAAAAAAAAAGTTATAAAAGTTTAAATCACCCCCTTTTGCCATATCTATTATTAAAAAAACTAAATCACAAAATAAAAATACATATTTGGTATGGCCGCGTCCGTAAAAGTCCAATCTATCAAAGTAGTGCATTATTTTTCCCACACGGTGAACATCGTCCGAAAAAATAAAATAAAGAACGCCAGAAATGCACTTTTTTAGTTACCCTGTCTCCCAGAAAAAACGCAATAAAAAGCGATTAAAAAGTCGTATGTATTCCGAATTGATACTACAGGACATCGGAAACTACAGGACATCCCGCAAAAAATGAGCTCTTGCTGAAATACATCGACGAAAAAATTAAAAAGTTATTGCGCGCACAAAATGACCGCAGAAAATAATTGAAAAAAATTAAATGTCTTTGAAAAAAAAAAAAAGAGTAGTATAATAAGAAAAAACCTATACAAGTTTGGTATCGTAGTAATCATACTGACCCATAGAATAAAGTTATCATGTCGCTTTTGTTGCAGTTTGTGCGCCGTAAAAACAAGACGCACTAAAAGATGGCAAAATGTCGTTTTTTTTTTCATTTTACTTCACTTAGAATTTTTTAAAAGTTTTTCAGTACATTAAATAGCACCATTGAAAAATACAACTCGTCCTGCAAAAAACAAGCCCTCATACAGCGACGTAGATGGATAAATATAGGAGTTACAATTTTTTGGAAGGGGGGAGAAAAAAACAAAAATGGAAAAAGAAAAAGGGGCTGCCTCATTAAGGGGTTGAAGGGGAAGAGGCTGCATGAATCCAGGTCTGTAGGACTGTTTTGACCCCGGCCATGACCATCATGTGTAGGAACTTACGGCTTTCTGGTGAGCATCTTAATTTGTCCTGGTCTATAAATCCAAAAATTGCCCAAGTAGAGTTGAATAGGGCTGCTGAAGTTAGTAATGGTGAATCAATGCATCCTGGTCCAGAACCTCTGAACCACGGCGCAGTCCCACAGACAGTGGGAGAGGCTCGCCTCCCCCCACCAGCACCTGAAGCATTTATCATTGGGATATATTCCCATTTTGTGACTTTGCTGGGGGGGTTATGTATGCGCTATGATATAGTTGCAGGGTCATCTCAACATATCTGTTCGAAGGAAGAGAGCTTAGGCTATATTTTACCGCTTTTAGTAGCTATGATACCGTAAGTTCCGGTATGGTCCATTTGGTGAGTGCTGTTTTGGAGGCTTCACGGTCTATCTGTGTATTTAAGGAGTGGTAGAGTCTAGTCGTGTGTCTATGTGCATTAGTGAGATGCTTTAATTGTGACTGGTTTAACTCCCGCCATTCACTCTGGGGTATTTTTAATAGTACTTTGTCCACATAGCTCCTTGTCTCTAGGTAGGGGAAAAAAGTTATGGGGATTTGCGGGAACTTGGGTTGTAGTTCTCCAATTGATAGTGCTTCATATATGTTTTTATGTGGTAGGCACCCAATGTTGGTTATTTACCCCCTGTGCCAGGAGTGAAACTCTACATGCGATATGTTTGTCTGGAAGTATGAGTTGTTTAATAGCATTACATCTATACATTTTAGATCAAACACAGAAAAACTTTGATGTGATAAAAGTATTATTAGCCGAAAAGTAGGTGAAATAGGAAAAGCCTGAGACCTGGCAGCACCGCCCTTGTACACTGTACAGAATTGCATTCAAATAAGTGATGACAGTCATACTGACTTAGTCAATAGACAATACTGAATATTGGTTTCATATGCTGATATTTTATAAAATTACTGGGCTGCATACTGGAAATATCTACTATATTAAGAACCTGACTTCTAAACCAGTGAGACGTGCGAATGTGGGGCAAAGAAAAATATTTCTGTACAGGAGCACCTTATTAAATGTAAGCAGATTTATATTGTAATACAACAAGTGTTACATAGCAAAAAAAAATATCAGTATAAGAAAAAGTTGATATTTTACATCTCATCCCCTAGAACATTACCAATTTGTTAACCAGGGCTATAAAATCACATATGACTTAGGCTAGATGCACACAGCCATAACTACGATTTGCCCCGAGGGACTCAAGCACAACTGACACTGGATACTTGTCTGTGTGCTGTTTAATCTACTGCACATTCACAGGCATCGCATGTCCTGCTTCTTGTCCATGAAATGGACAGCAATATTACGTGGCATTAGCCATTTCCCATGAACCATGGATCTGTGTGAAAAAACACATGTGCATAGCCTATAATGGGGCCGCGTACTGTCCGTGAACCAAGCCATAACAATTCTTTGACTCTGCATAAGCCATGACAGAGAAAGTAGGAAAAAAGTAGTTGTAGGTGCAATCTCTTTTCTTAACCCATTATGAGTAAGCACTGTAAATTTACCTAAAAAATCCCTAAAAAGTGACTGGTCCTTAAGGTACAAAACAGCCTGGTGCCTAAGGCGTTAAACAGGCACGAGACGTATTTTTAAGCTCGGCTCCTCTGTTTTTATTAAGTAATAATCCAGCATACAATAGACGCGTTACGGGGGCCATTGTGCCCCTTCCTCAGAATTTTAGCTTGGGGACACAGAGTCAGCACAGAGAAGTGGAGTAAACCCCTTTTTTCCCCACACTTATTCCATTTGCAAGTCCTCCTGGGAATGTGTGACATTTCATGGATCGCCTGCACCCACTCTGACTAATCAAGAATCGATCAGTCTCACACCCATATATAGAATAAGGGAGGAGAAAATAAAATAAAATCCCCAAATCAAAACATTGGTTTAAAGACTTTGGAACTCTCAAGTTCATACTCCGCTCCCTCTTTTTTGCTCTCATCTTTCATGACAGTGATAGTAGCTGGCTTAATTAAGATAAGCGGAACAGCCCGCCCCCTCTAATGACTTGACAGGCACAGACAGATTCCATATCATGTGATTCGGGGGCAGAATCGGGCCAGTATTAGAGGTTTCAACACTGTGGGTCAAGGTAGGCATTCCCTTTCAAAATGTATCTTGAGGCTCTCCTGGCAAACAGTTGACTTTGCCAGTGCAAGCTGTGTATATTTTTCCCACAACAGCTACTACAGGGACAATGTAGTATTACATGGCGCTAATTAAATATGCGACCATCTAAATAACACAAGGACGGTTCAAGTACACCAGTATGAAACTTGCTCATACAAAGCAGCAAATGGACAATCCCCTTCTATGGTGTCAATACGTCTCTTAATACGTCACATGGATAGCGGTTATCTTCATGAATCAAGATCTTTGGCATTTTATATCTGTAGGTTCCTCAGATGTAAATCCAGCACTACATATGAAACCTCTCAGACAGCGGGGAATAAACTGTATTTACACAGAGTATTGTTGGCCAAGCACATTTTCAATATGGTAACACTTGCTTGGCAGTATATTCCTTATAAAAAGTAGGGTTGGCTACAGTAAACAGGAAACAGAACTCTTCTGTTCTGCAAACTCTTCTTTTTTCTTTTTCTTTGTTCTGTAACATGATTTGCTTGTTGTCATCACATTTAATTGCAGAATAGTGCAGGGTGTGCAGCACAAGTACATGAGACACATGTTTTGTATCTTGGAGTATATGCAGAGCACTACTAATCTAGTAATTAAGATCAACAAATCCAAAAACAATTACAAAGAATGACAACCTTGAGGGTGTGGCCTGACCATGGCAGAGTGAGGACTCTGCTCTCAAGCGCTCCCGCTCCTGGAGGCGCCTTCAGCCTGCCACACCACACTACTCACTGCCTGCAGAAACAGCATGGGCAGCAGCAGGAAGAGCCACTCTCAGCAGTGTCCAGGAGTGCATTCTGGTGCTCCCACCAATCGGGGAATGGAAGTTTTCCTCCTCAGCGGGAAGCGGTCCATACCCAGCCAGGGTGAAGAGGAAGATGGCACCGGCAGCATGCGGGAGGAGTTGCTGCCAGCAAGCAGCATGCGAGTGGAGCAGCGCTCAGCTGACCGGAGCCCTTCTCGGCTCCTCACCATTAACATCCCTGATGATGACAGGGGCTCTGGAGTCCTCAGCTAACACATAGGCACCGACGGCTGTCCCCCAGCTCCCCTGCATACAGTCCCATGTGTCAGTCGGTAGACATCATGCAGGGGAGAAGTGAGCAAACCCCTAGATGCAGGAAGCAGGAGAGACTAGGTATGACGGTAGGGGCAGATGAGTGAACTCCTCCACAACCATTAAGAGAGTGCTCCCACTCTGGTCACACTGGGAATACCCAGCCCAGAGAAACTGTCACCCCTAGTCTCCTTCACTCCACGGGACAGGATTATGGGCTCCTTGGCAGCTCACCCACAGGCAGCCCCTGCTCAGCCTATACGACCAAGTCCGAGACAATTCTCGCCCTCCTATGATCCAGCAGTGGACAACCATAAAGCCCCACAGGAGGCTCACCCACCAGCCATGGCTATCCCCCACCCAGACACAGTCATGCTGAACGGCCATGGCTCAGGGAAGCGTCAGGGTGAGGTACAGCTATCAACCGGATTACGGGACTCTCTCCCTCCTTTATCGTAACAAGTAGGTCACGATCATACGATGTCCGAACTCCGTGATCTGAGAGCTCAGCTGTTGTGTATTCCTACAAGAGAGAGCATGGAAGCATATGTATCATTCCTTAAATCTGCATACCAGACTGAAATTTGCTCTGTCCGCCAGGATGTTCACCATCTGGGTGAAAGGGTCTTGACAACAGAGGGCGATGTTACGTCACTTGCCGATAAAGTGGAGCATCATGAGTCTGCGCTTGCCACGGTTTCTCACCAGCTATTTTTTCTGATGAACTCTCTTGATGATGCTGGGAACCGGGGATGCAGGAACAACATTCGTTTTAGAGGCCTCACTGAAGCTATAAAACCCTCCCGGATGGAAGATACAGTCCGACAAATCTTCAATGATCTATGATGAGTTCCCCCAGATGCCCCTCTGGAGCTTGACAGATGCCACAGGGCTCTCGGTCCACATTCCAGAAACCCAGACCGTCTGCGTCTGGTTCCAATTGAACAAAGCCATTATGAGAGGTGCCCGAAAACGTCAGGCAATACTATAAAAGGGGTCATAACTCCAGATCCTGCCAGACCTTTCCAGTTTCACCCTGGCCAAATGGAGAGCTCTCCGCCTGCTACTGGAGGAACTTCACCATCGTGATATAGCCTACAACTGGGGATTCCCCTTTCGTTTACAGGTTCGTTACAGAGGAGTCACAAGGGAGCTTAGACACCCTGATGAGGCTCCAATCTTTTGTGAAGCACTTGCTCTCCCCTTGATGGATATTATGGGCTGGCCTACCTTTCCCACCCTATCCACTAAGGACTTTCTTCAGCAACCGCACAGGAGCCCCAGAAGAAGACAGCGATGTCAAGAGGTTCAAGTTGATGTGCGTTCCCCACCGGGCTCTCCACATAACTGACCAGCTCAGGTTAAAGGAACTCTGCCTATACATTTTTCTATTTTTCTCTCAAGTTTACTATGCTGCCATTATTATGTTCAACATGTTTATCAGTGAACAGTCTTTAGTAGGTGCACATTATTGCTCTTATTGATTTGTGGTGGGTTGGGGGGGTGTTTTCCGTGAGGGGGTCTTCACTTCCCCCACAGTTTTTTTTCTCGGGGTGCAAGTGTCCCCCTCATTTTTTGTATGCACCGGTCAGGGTAGCGGCTTCCGTTTCCACTGATTGACTGCCACTTCCTTAGTTTCGGGATTATCCCAAGTAATTGTTTGCTTCTCATATTATCTGTTGTTCTCCCCTTCATTGTTTGTCCCTCCACCATTTTGGTTTCCTCTCTCCCACCCTTTTTTTTCTCTTCTTTCTCTTCCTCTCGGGTCTTTTTCTTTTTTCTTTTTTTTTGTGGCCTCCATGGGGCTATAGCTGCCATCACCCGATATGTCTTGATTTAATATGCGGGGTCTAAATATGGCGCAGTAGAGGAGTCAGGTTCTGTACCAGCTATATAAATTAAAATCTCATGTCTTGTTTCTCCAGGAGACGCTCTTCCCTGCAGGGCATGTTCCAGCTCTGAGAGATAGGCACTTTACAGCATGGTTCCACAGCACAAACCCGACAACTAAGTCAAGGGGAGTATCGATAGCCATCCACAGAATGGTACCTCATGAGGTTCTGGACATGGTGACTGATCTGGAGGGATGCTTTATCTTCATAAAGGTCAGAATGTGAGGCAAACTTCTAACTCTTGCGATGTGGTACCTTCCCAATCAGAGTCCTGTGCAAATGGGTAGAACATTACGTAGCAAACTAGCGGACTTTGCAGAAGATGTAGTGGTACTGGGGAGTGACTTTTTCCCCTTGGTCCCTGATGAAGACAGTACTTCTGGGGGGGCGACAGTCTCAGCCACACGACTCCGTATGTTTCACAAGGCCCCTAGACAGCTGCAACTAGTGGATGTCTAGAGGGTGACTCACCCTACAGACAGGAACTATTATTATTTTTCTCCTGCCCCTCGTACACATAGCCGCATTGATCTAATCCTTACAGATCACCATGCCCTAACATGGAGCCCAGTGGCCTCCATCGGGTCAGCGTTGTGATCAGATCACGCCCTGGTCCTCCTCACATTAACCGTCCCAGTTGCCCAAGAGAGGCCTTGGTCCTGGAGATTGAATGACAAGGACTCGGTGTGCTGTGCTGATTTTAGCAGTACCATCGAAAACTTCCTCAAGGATCACTCTGCAGACAGCACATCCAAACCAGTCCAGTGGTAGACGCTTAAATCCGTCCTAAGGGGTGGTCCTTATTAAACACGGGCGCGCCTTAAATGCGAGATGGCCGCCACAGTTGTTGTTCCCCTGCTGCCGAGATCGAGTCCCTGAAAACAATGTTCCACTGGTCAGGTGCTTTAACCACCCAGAACGAGCTGCTGAATACTAGAGAAGAGCTGAGACACATCCTTGACCAAAAATACTTGCGATTTTGCAACTGCTTGAAGCGCTACTCCTATAAGCATGACAATAAATTTGGATGCTCAATGGCACACTATCTCCGCAGTAGGGCGAATCTCACATATGTTCCCCACATACTGGACAGTACAGGCCACAAGAGACATGACCCTAAAGAGATCACGGAGGCATTCCGTGCTTACTATCACGGAGTCTACAATATAAGAGGTCAGCTGGCTGATATGACCCCTGACAGCTGTAAGAACAAGATTGACAAATATATCACGGGGTCGGCCCTCCTGAGAATTCTTGGAGAGGATAAAGAGGCCTTAGAGATGGACTTTACTGTGGAGGAGATCAGCAAGGCCATTAAGGCATCGCCCTCGGGGGAAAACCCCTGGCCCGGATGGGTTCAAATCCATTTTCAAGTAGTTTTGTGAAATCCTTACCCCTGTACTGAAAGATACATTAAACCAAATTTCACCCTTGGCCCCATTCCCTTCACAAGCACTTATGGCCCATATTATGGTGCTCCCCAAGCCAGGGAAGGATCCGGGCTGTGCCCCAGCTAGCGCCCTATCTCGCTCATTAATCTAGATATCAAGTTGTTCTCAAAACTTCTAGTGCACAGGCTGACACCCACTCTGCCGGCCCATATACATAATGATAAAGTGGGATTCGTAAAGGATCAGGGAACTAGGGACAATACTAATAAGACCCTTCTGTTGATCAGTCAGGCCAATCAGCTGTTGCAGCCATTTTGTCTCCTGCAGTGGATGCAGAAAAGGCCTTCAATCGCATTAGTTGGGACTTTCTGCATTCCTCTCTGATGCTGTTGGCCCCCTAGTTTTTTAACTGGATTTTTGCACTGTATCGGAATCCGTCAGCACGGATTCGTCTGAACAGCCTACTGCCCGACCTAGTGCCTATCTGGAACGAGACGAGACAGGGTTGCCTGTTGTTCCCCCCTTCTCTATGCCATTGTTATGGAACACTTGGCTGTGGCACTGCGAAACAATTCCGATGTAAGCAGTCCGCAGATTGGGATTCAGGCTTGCAAGGCTGCTTCATATGCAGATGATCTTTTAATGTTTATCTCCCAGCCATGCATTTAATTCTCAGCAATTCTTCAGTTCTCTAAATTTGAAACTAAATAATTTCAAACTTCTACAAATCCGAAGCCTTGAATGTCTCCCTCCCGGCTGGTGAGGTGGCTCACTTAGCTAACCAATTCGATTTTAAATGGCGAGCAACTTACATCCAATATCTAGGGGTGCATATTGCGGCGGACGTTTCTTCCCTATACATCTCAATTATGTTCCTCTATTGGAGAAACCGACACGTGACCTGGACGGTTATGCTGCTAAACAATTGAGCTGGTTCGGGCGAGTCAATGTCTTAAAAATGGATGTGGCCCCGAAAATCTTTATACCTCTTCCAGACCCTGCCAATTAAGCTTCCCGCACAGTTTTTTTAACAGATTCAACAGGTGTTTCATAGATTTGTGGGTGGGGGGTGGGGGGAGAGAAATAGTCATATCAGTTACCGGACCATGTCCTGTACAAAACCCAAAGGGGGAGTGGGTCTACCTGACCTTAAGATCTACTACTCATCCGCGGTCCTCACTAGGCTATTGGACAGGCATTACCATGCTGGCTCGAAGTAATGGATGGGTCTGGAGACAGCACTGGTGTGGCCTCATATACACCTGCTCCTTCGGAGGACAGGCTTGCAGCTCTCCCTCACGCACCCCTGACCCTGAACTGTCTTAACGTATGGGATAGGTTGACAGCTAGAGGTGAGTTGTGATCTGCAGAGGGGCCCTTATTCCACAACCCTGCATTATCCCCTGGTGAGGAGAAGCAGAGATTCTTTTGTTGGAGAGAGGAGGAGGATATACGGTGCTGTCAAATAGCAAGCTCTAGGGATCTTCCATTATTTAATGATTTACAGGCGTCCTGACCCAATCTGAAGTTACTGTGGCTCTGGAGAGCCTGGTCGGGGTCATGCCGCCTCCGGGACCCTCCTGAACCTATTGAAGAATTATTTCTACAAACTAGCCCCCCCCCCCCCAGCACCCCCGCCAAAGTCCTCTCCAGAATTTATGGTATCATACTGGGGAAGCCCACTTAGGGTCTCCCACAGTACACCAAGGGATGGTTGAGGGACTTGTCCCTGGAGCTGCAGGATTCTGATTGGGAGAGGGGAGCCTGTGTGGCACAGGAGAAAAACTTTAAGCTCCTCTCCAGGTGGTGCAGATGTCCAGACCTGATTCACCGTATATTTCCTTCAGTGCCAAACTCCTGCTGGAGATGTGGTTCCGGGCATGGCACCATGCTACACATTTGGTGGGAGTGCCCGCTTATTCAATATTTCTGGAGGAAAGTTTTCGAGCTGTATGAGGGCATGTCCCGTAGCACGTGGAGGCCTCCCTACAGCTGGCCCTGCTCTCTGTCATTCCTGGTCCGTTTGCCATGATTAAAAAGGGTCTTCTGCATTATTTCCTCACCACAGCCCTGGCAGTTATCCTACGCCATTTGCAAAGCAGTGTCACTCCCACGATTCTGGAATTTATCCAGGAGCTGAATCAGCTAATGTATATGGAGGAACTGGTGGATGAGAATCAGTCATGACTCGGTGCTTGCACCAGGGGACATTACCTCTACCTCAATAGTCAATAAGTGATAGGTCCCTCAAGTCTAACCTACATTTCTACTGTGTCGATTCAAAGGAAAAAAAAAAACGTATAAGGTAGTAGGCCCTGCTCCCAAAGCACTGACAGATGTACTTCCAGGTGTATTTTTATACTCATTCATTATGCAGCTACCCCCAGTATATATAAGTGAGATAGTGCTACCTTGGTTGGTTATTTCTTTCTGTCTGAAAGTTCCAGCCTCCTCCTCCTTAGATGGTCATGTGATCAAACTTGTGACCATCTCAGAATTACTTAGAATTACCGATTCTTTTTCAGTTTCTCAGTCTGTGTGATACTATTACAAAGATCTACCATTGCAACTGCCTGCAGGGAAAACAGTAATTCGTGTGACAGTTACTGATGATGATCACACATCTCCTGTCACACAGTTATAATAAAGGAGATAACAGCTCCTGACTGTATACTTATGGTCTGTAGCTTATTTAGGTGAATATAGAAGGTAATGATAATTAAACTGTTCACCCCCGCAGGCACAAATTGTATAGCCTTAATTAGGGTGGGATACATAATGGGATTGATTGAAAAAATCTAACTCAAGATGGTGCCTGACAAGCATCAGACAAGCGTGGAAGTTGCTAGAATACACAGAGGAGACCTCCAGAGAGTGACAGGCAATCAGGTGAGGGTCACAGGCATTGAAATACAGTTAGGGCCAGAAATATTTGGACAGTAACACAATTTTCACGAGTTGGGCTCTGCATGCCACCGCATTGGATTTGAAATGAAGCCTCTACAACAGAATTCAAGTGCAGATTGTAACGTTTAATTTAAAGGGTTGAACAAAAATATCTGATAGAAAATGTAGGAATTGTACACATTTCTTTACAAACACTCCACATTTTAGGAGCTCAAAAGTAATTGGACAAATAAACATAACCCAAACAAAATATTTTTTTTTCAATATTTTGTTGCGAATCCTTTGGAGGCAATCACTGCCTTAAGTCTAGAACCCATGGACATCACCAAACGCTGGGTTTCCTCCTTCTTAATGCTTTGCCAGGCCTTTACAGCCGCAGCCTTCAGGTCTTGCTTGTTTGTGGGTCTTTCCGTCTGAAGTCTGGATTTGAGCAAGTGAAATGCATGCTCAATTGGGTTAAGATCTGGTGATTGACTTGGCCATTGCAGAATGTTCCACTTTTTTGCACTCATGAACTCCTGGGTAGCTTTGGCTGTATGCTTGGGGTCATTGTCCATCTGTACTGTGAAGCGCCGTCCGATCAACTTTGCAGCATTTGGCTGAATCTGGGCTGAAGGTATATCCCGGTACACTTCAGAATTCATCCGGCTACTCTTGTCTGCTGTTATGTCATCAATAAACACAAGTGACCCAGTGCCATTGAAAGCCATGCATGCCCATGTCATCACGTTGCCTCCACCATGTTTTACAGAGGATGTGGGGTGCCTTGGATCATGTGCCGTTCCCTTTCTTCTCCAAACTTTTTTCTTCCCATCATTCTGGTACAGGTTGATCTTTGTCTCATCTGTCCATAGAATACTTTTCCAGAACTGGGCTGGCTTCTTGAGGTGTTTTTCGGCAAATTTAACTCTGGCCTGTCTATTTTTGGAATTGATGAATAGTTTGCATCTAGATGTGAACCCTTTGTATTTACTTTCATGGAGTCTTCTCTTTACTGTTGACTTAGAGACAGATACACCTACTTCCCTGAGAGTGTTCTGGACTTCAGTCGATGTTGTGAACGGGTTCTTCTTCACCAAAGAAAGTATGCGGCGATCATCCACCACCGTTGTCTTCCGTGGACGCCCAGGCCTTTTTGAGTTCCCAAGCTCACCAGTGAATTCCTTTTTTCTCAGAATGTACCCGACTGTTGATTTTGCTACTCCAAGCATGTCTGCTATCTCTCTGATGGATTTTTTCTTTTTTTTCAGCCTCAGGATGTTCTGCTTCACCTCAATTGAGAGTTCCTTTGACCGCATGTTGTCTGGTCACAGCAACAGCTTCCAAATCCAAAACCACACACCTGGAATCAACCCCAGACCTTTTAACTACTTAATTGATTACAGGTTAACGAGGGAGACGCCTTCTGAGTTCATTGCAGCCCTTAAAGTCCATTGTCCAATTACTTTTGGTCCCTTGAAAAAGAGGAGGCTATGCATTACAGAGCTATGATTCCTAAACCCTTTCTCCGATTTGGATGTGGAAACTCTCATATTGCAGCTGGGAGTGTGCACTTTCAGCCCATATTATATATATAATTGTATTTCTGAACATGTTTTTGTAAACAGCTAAAATAACAAAGCTTGTGTCACTGTCCAAATATTTCTGGCCCTAACTGTATGTGTTTTCGCTTGAGTGGCCCTTAAAGCAATTCTTTCAAGAGGTGAAAAGTGTAATAACATTAATAGAAAAGGAAATATTTGATATGTGGTGAACCTGAAAGCAGATATTTTTCTAGACTTTCTGACAATAATCTCAGTAAAGTACATTAACTTCAACCTCTCTACAGACTGAAATGGCATTATTGTTAATTTTAGTCTAAGATATTACAGTATATGCAATTCAAAATGAACTGTTTATCAGAACTCGAACTCAGGACCTCCTGTTCCCAGACTGGCGGCTCTCCCTGTTGAGCCATGCAGGCCTTTGGAGCAATTCCCTTACATACCCTAGCCTTTTTTTTTGTTCCTCATAGCTCAGTTCCTGCCTCCATGCCCTAGCACCGCTCAGTTAGGATTTCCTATAAAAGCCTGTGCTTTATTGGCTTGATCAAATGTCATCTCCTAAACCTGCTCCTCTCCTGCAAACTGAGATTACTCATTACCGGCTGCTGGCTTCCCTCCTGACTACATTACCTACTGTATCCATTGTACTGCAAACAGAGACTGCCTGTTGCTGATTCCTGGCTTTCCTTCTGACTACTTACCAGACCTGCAGCTGCTACACTTGAGGCTCCACCTTAGTTCCTGAAATGCTACACTGTGATTAGATCATCCAGAACTTATGCTAAGGATAATCTAAGAAGCTGCAATAGTCAGCTTTGCTCTTTTTTGCTTTTGATTGGTCACAGCACTAAGCCAATCAGAGGCCCCACTTTCTGGAGGTGGGGATTTTTCCATCCCTAGCCTCCAGAAGACAGATGAAGACTGTCAGGGATGGGGAGAAGAGACACACAGCGCTCCTAGGCGAGTTAACTTTTTTTTTTTACTACAGCTAGGAATGATTATCAGGGAAGAGCTTATATTTCTAACACTTCGCTGAAAATCACTGTGGGGTTGCCTGCAACCCATTGCTTTCAACAGGGCCGGCGGCAGCAGCGGAGATAGAAGAATCCCTTGCCATAACTGTCACAGCTGTGGCAGAGGATCGCAATCTTCTCTGTATGTTTTTAATGGGGGGGGGGGGCAGCCACCGGCCCCATTAGCAATAAGGGGAAACCCCTGGATGTGACAGCATCCAGGGGTTTCACATCCAAGGAATCCCCTACTGCAGCTGTCACAATGTAGTGCCAGCCCCATTGTAAGCAATGGGCACGGAACTTCAGTCTCACGCATTTCGAACATGCATGGAGCGTGTTGTTTTTTTTTGCGCACGTAGGTGCGCAAAAGAAATCGCTTATGTGACTGAGCCCTTACGACAAGAAAAATACATTTTTTGCATCGGCATGTTCAAACCAATGTAACTTTTATTTCTCCATCTATAACAAGAATTCCTGAAAGTCTTTATGCTGACTGAGGAAAAGAGTTAAATGGTGCCCATCCCCCCACCAAGAAGACTCATTTATGTGAGCACTTAATTGTTTAGATAGTACACTACATTACTTATGTAGTGCATTGTATTATCACCAACTGCCACTTTCTTTACTGTGATCAGAGCTAAGTTTAACTCTGGCAACATGTCATTTACAGCCGCAATCTCACACTGGTTACAGGGGCTGTACCTCTGAGCTCCCTCATGACCACAATACAGAAACTACTATCCCACTGCACTATACATGTATGGTGCATGTTGGGAAGGTGGTAAAGATAAGGCTTTTTTTACATTACTTTGGACTTCACCATACATGTCAGTAAAATCTCTTGACACTTTTGCTGAATGCAAGGCTGCATATATTTTTGTGATAGCTAACTGTATAGGAAAACTTAGCTACATGATCTACTAGAAAGACTAGAAGTACTTTACTTTTTCTGCCCCCAAGGCATGTTCATTTGCACATGGGACACAAAGACGCACCAATTAAAATGGCTAATTCGTCTAATGAGCTGCAGATGTGTTCTTTTCCCAGTGGCATTACACGCTGTTTCACACATCTCCTTCCATATTGTGAGCATTTGTGCACTCCCCCATTGACGTCTCTGGGGACCTTTGGTGCACAAATACACAGAAAAATAGAACATGTTCTATTCTTTTTTTTTTGCGTGTCCGAAAGGCGTATGCAAAAACAAAAATGTATACAAACCCATTGAAATACATGGATTCTATTCTCTGCATGTTGTACGTGCAATTACATCCATGTGAACCTGCCCTAAGTTTAGGCCCACCAGGAAGGACCGATTTCTATTACACCATGAACAGAATGATTACAACCTACATGTACCACCCCAAAAAAAGACTTTGAAGTAACCATGACACATACTAAAAACCAACCTTGAAGATCTAGTTTAACATTCCAGAGAATGAAAAGGAAAAAGAAGCCTTGGTCTATAATATATAAGGAAACATGGAACAGACATGTTAAGAGTATAGAAACCGCCGGCCAATTAATGAGGTCATACCACCAAACCATGGCCAACTGATAAGACCAAGCCGTGTACAGACTCCCAGAAGAATCCACAGACACAAATTGTCTGGAACTGATCTAATCTTAAGGAAATAGGTCACCGCCATATAATGGCATCCAGATATTCGGTTCTATACAGGACTTTCCACTGAACACTGCCTTAGTTTTCCATGTTTGGATTTCAATGAGGAGTTAATGCAGTGTACTTTCAGTCCAAGTTTTAACAGTTCTCATCTAACTATTTTATATCCCTTTTCCATAGAAATAAATGACATAAATTTCCAGTAAAATATATATTTCCAGTCCTTAAATTGGTTGTTGACCCAAGCAGTAAAGCCAGAATTAACATTATATACGAGGGCTTATCTAAATAATGGAAACACCTAGATGACCATTATCAATCCTAGCTGTTTCCATTATTTTGATAAAACTCTGTATATTCTTTTCCATCTAACTACAACTTACGCTTGGAAGAGAATGCTTGGAGACACTAATTCTCTTGGCTTAATCTGTTTCCATTGCCATCACAGCCTCCATACCAGAAATGGGAGCATGCATCAATATCTTTTATATAGTACAACTTGCATTGGATTTCCCCTTACAGACCAGACACTTTATAGGCATTTTAGCCATGTTGTGGTTTTACTGCCCTATTTTTTTATTTAGCTGCCAAAATTATTTATGACTAGAGATGAGCGAACGTGTTCTTCCGAGCTTGATATTCGTGCGAATATTAGGGTGTTCGGTATGTTCGTTATCCGTAACGAACACCATGCGGTGTCCGGGTTACTTTAACTTTCTTCCCTGAGACGTTAGCGCTTTTTTTTGGCCAATATAAAGACAGGGAAGGCATTACAACTTCCCCCTGCAACGTTTAAGCCCTATACCACCCCCCTGCTGTGAGTGGCTGGGGAGATAAGGTGTCCGCCTGATATAAAAGTCTACCCCTCCCGCGGTTCGCTATGGATGCATTCTATATGCGCTCAATGGGGCCAGCGGCAGCAGCGCTGACCCCATTGAGAACATATAGAAGACAAATCCTTCTTCTCTGGCACAGCTGTAACAGCTGTAGCAGAGAAGAACGATGTTTGCCCATTGAATTCAATGGAGCCAGCAATACAGAAGGCTCTGTCACTCCCTCCTAATCCACGGCAAAGTATTCCTTTCTCCACGAAAGGCTTGAAATCCCCGCCTCCAGAAACACAGCCAATCACAGCCATTCAATGACATCATTGTCATTGGCTGTGATTGGCTGAAGGCACGTGTGCTTCTGGAGGCAGGGATTTAAAGCCTTTCATAGAGAAAGCTTGTCTGCCGTGGATTAGGAGGGAGTGACAGCCTGCAGGAGCGCCGCAGATCATCTAAAAACGTAAGTAATGCTTTTTATTCTTTGCTCCACTGTATTACCGGCGTATAAGGTGACAGTTGGGGGGTCGTCTTATATGCCCGGTCGCCTTATACGCCGGTATATATTATTAGTGTAACACATTTCTGGATGAATTGCAGGAAAGGGGTTATATATTTAGCCCCTTCCCGACCATTCATCCTGCGATCGCGGGCAGCCCATTGCATTCAGTGGAACCTGCTGTATTGCCGCTCCATTGAATTCAATGCGCAAACATCGTTCTTCTCTGCTACAGCTGTTACAGCTGTGGCAGAGGAGAACGATCTTTATGCTGACAGTGGGGGGGGGGGGGGGCACTCTTGCCGCTATTGTGGCTTAATAGTGGGACCTGTGAACTTGAGATGCAGCCCACCATGTAGCCCCTCGCCTGCCCTATCCGTTGCTGTGTCATTCCCATCACTTTCTTGAATTGCCCAGATTTTCACACATGAAAACCTTAGCGAGCATCGGCGAAATACAAAAATGTTCGGGTCGCCCATTGACTTCAATGGGGTTCGTTATTCGAAACGAACACCCGGACATCGCGGGAAGTTCGTTCCGGATAACGAACACCCGAACATTTTGGTGTTCGCTCATCTCTATTTATGACCTATAGGGTTATTTTTTAAATATCTTTTTTCACAATTCCCCCCCCCCCCCCATTTTTTAGTTTTATTACAGGTAAAAAACTAAAAAATGATTTTTTTTTTCAATTCATAGTTCTTTATTTTTACTTGAAAGCTCTGGGGAATAAGTTGGCGCAATACAAATAACAAGATTTATTGAAATTTTATTTTTTTACTTGTATACTTATGCTAAAATAAAGTATGGCAATAGCTTCCTTATTTTGATTTGGACGTTTTGATATGTACATTTGTATAGTCTCGGATTACAGGGCACATATGGTGACAGTTTGGGTTGCGTTGGCGGCTGGTCACTTTCTTTATATAGATATAGTTTTATATATAGTTTTATTTTAGTCTGCAATTTTTTAAACATATTTTTAACTTCTTTTTTTAACACTTGTGTCCCCCATGATATCATAAAGACCTCTGGGGGTCATACACATATATATTTTTTTATTTCATGCTTTTTGACTGTAGCTGGGGTATCCATAGGAGCAATATCCATAGGAGGCCCAGTTACAGGGAAAAGATCCCCTTATAATGACAGCAGTCACTAACAGAGGTGATCTGCGTCTGCTGGAACCTTGCAGCTGAATGTTGTAAGTGGCACTTTGACTTTCTTTTTTCACCACTTAGCACTCATTAAGCGCTATGTAGTTTGCAATAGAGATGGCTGAAGCAGTTAAAAAGCACTTCTGCCTTCTCCAATCCCACACCATAATTTTACTATCAGCCCAGATTATAGCCCAGAACCCCAGTGCCTTAAAGTAATGGTGCTTGGTCCTTATGAGGTTGAAGGGAATCTGTCAGCTCAAACATATGGTCCAAACTGCAGGAAGCATGTCACAGAGCCGAAGGAGCTGAGCAGATTGATATATAGTTTATGGGGAAAGATTCAGTATAATGTATTTTAGGACCCATTCCCACCTGTGTTTAAGTCACAATTTCATCACTCTGTTCTATTTTTGATATTAAAATAAATGCTTTTTTTTTCCCCATTGATCTCAATGGGTTTCCAAAAATGTAAAAAGCAAATGAAAAGCTTTTTATAGAATCATAGAATGGTAGAGTTGGAAGAGACCTCCATGGCCATTGGGTCCAGCCCCCTGCTCAATGCAGGAATCACTAAATCATCCCAGACAGATGTCTGTCCAGCCTCTGTCTGAAAACTTCCAATGAAGGAAAACTCACCACCTCCCGTGGTAACCTGTTCCACTCATTCATCACCCTCATTATCAGAATGTTTTTTTCTAATATCTAATCTGTGTCTCCTCCTTTTAAGTTTCATCCAATTGCTTCTAGTCTTTCCTTGTGCAAAAGAGAATAGGGCTGATCCATCTGGACTGTGACAGCGCTTCAGATATTTGTAGACTGCTACGGTATTAAGTCTCCCCTCAGCCTTCTTTTTTGTAAGCTAAAATTCTCAGATCCTTTAACCATTAATTACTCCAACTTTGTCCAAGTACTTGCATACATGATGTTTAATAATTTGTTCAAAAATCTTTCCCGGTATAGAAGTCAAGCTCACAGGCCTGTAGTTTCCTGTGTCCACCTTTATCCCTTTTTTGAAGATGGGGGCAACATTTGCCCTTCTCCAATCTTCTGGAACTTCTCCTGTTCTCCAGGAATTTTCAAAGATTATGGCAAGTGGTTCAGCAAATACCTCTGCTGCTTTCTGCAGCATCCTAGGATGTAATTCATCCGGATCTGGAGACTTGAATTTATTTAAGTTAACTAAGTGTTCCCTCACCATCTCTGTGCTCATAGACATACTGCATTATTGTATTCCTTCAGTAGCACAGGGAAGATCAGTTGATGTTACATTTACTTTCTGAGAGAAAACAGATACAAAATAGGAATATAAAAGTTCGGTCTTCTCAACATCATTCTCAACCAATTCACTATTTTCCTGTAAACATCCTATAGCATCTTTGACTTTTCTTTTGCTTTTGCCATACCACCAAAATTCTTTTTTTATTGCTTTTAGCCTCTCTTGCAAATCTCAATTCACTATTAGCTTTAGCTTTTCTGACACTTGCCCTACAGTTTCTGCAGACTGCATTATATTCTTAGTTAGATATGGCCCCTTTTCATTTGATAAACATTTTTTCTTTCTTTTTAGCATGTATTTAAGTTCTGTGATCATCTATCCTGGTCTCTTTAAATGCTTTCTATTATTCCTTCTTTTAATGATTGTGCTTTGAGAATCTCATTTCTCAAAAATTTCCTAACCTTCTTGTACATTTCTGTCCTTAAGAACATCCAGCCATTGGATTCTTTCTACACTCTTTCTGAGTTCATTAAAATCTGCCTTTCTGAAATCTAACCTTGACGTTTGAGTTTTCTCAGGTCTTCCTTTCCTTGCTATCCAAAATTCAAGGATAGCATGATCACTGCCTCCTAAGGTCCCAGCCACCCTTAGGCTGCCTGCACATGACCAGATTTGCATTGCGGAATCCAGAGCAGGCATCCACCTCCAGGTCCGCAGCAAAAACCGTCCATAGCATGCAATGGAAAAGCGCTTTTTCCTGCATATGAGTTGAAATCACTTGCGATTTTTCGCTTGCGGAGGAAAAATTGCAGCATGCTCTATTCTTAAGCAGACTGCACACGGACGGCTTCCATTGCAGTCAATCAAAGCTGTCTGACCCATGGCCCTTCTGCAATTGACATTGAAAGGAGTTTAAATAAAAAATCTGTACTGCGCATGTCCGACTGCTTGCTGGCCAGAAGATTCACAGTACAGAAGGCCGCCTGCACACGAAAAGAAATGCCAGGTACGTGGGGCCACCAGCCAGGCACAGGGTCGGATTCCGGCTCTGAAATCAGACTCGGTTGTGAGCAGCTGGCCTTACTTTGTCAACCATTTCCTCCCTATTTGGTGAGAATTAGGTCCAAGATAGCAGATCCCCTTGTTTTCTCTTCGACCTTTTGTAAGATAAAGTTGTCAGCAAGAACGGATAAGAATTTGTTGGATCCATTACTCTTACCTGAGAGAGATTCCCAACAAATGCCGGGATAGTTAAAATCTTCTATGAACACTGTGTTGTATTTTTTGAGAGCTTGGCCATCTGAAGTAGAAAGAGTTCATCCATATCTTCTGCTTGTCCAGGCGGCCTATAGTAAATGCCTACAATGGTGTCCTTTCTGTTGTTCTCTCCATGTATTTTTACCCAAACAGTTTCTACAGAACTCCCATGCTCTGAAGCTTGAATCTATGTGGCGATAAATGCTGTCTTAATGTACAACGTAATGCCTCCTCCTCTGTTATTAAGTTGTATCCTTCAAGCCTTGTGTTCCAATCATGTGTATCATTCTACCAAGTTTCTGTGATGCCTATGATATCATATTTCTCTTCCTGTGTTAGGAGCTCTAATTCTTCTTGTTTGTTTACCATGTTCTGCACATTTGTGTAGAAACATGTTAGTTTGTGATCAGTGTCTCTTGCTCCTCTACTTTCTGAATTTTTTGTCTTTGTTCTTTCCACTCTTTAATAGCTGTATATTTTAGCCTGGCCTTTCACTTCCCTTCTCATATTGTTCTATTTTGCTTTTGCTATGTTGCAGTTTTTAACAGGAACAAATAGTGCAGTTTGCAGTGTTATGGTGCATTTAGACTGAAAGATGATCGCTCAAAAATCGCTCAAGCGCCAGTTTGACTGACAGTTTTGAGTGATCATCTTTGCATAACTCTAAGTAGTTAATTAGCTACTTAAGAGTTAATGCAGGCGGAGTGGGACACCGCCACAATAGCTCAGAGAACAAAGCAACTGTTTTGTATATGTAAACAGCTGCTTTGTTCTCGCAGGTATCAGTGGTGTTTCTCCGGAGTGCTATTTGAGCCAATTCTGGACAACGTGTGCCCAATAGCATGGTGAATTATTTTGCTGAAATATCCCATTATAGTGACTGCAACTGGTCACTAAGCAGTGAAACGTAGCGGGCAACGGTCAATGAGATGTTTAGGTGGACCAGTGGACCCAACCCGTGCCATGAGAGCACACCTCACACCAATAAGGAATCAGCCTGATATAATTGGCACCATAACTCATTGGACCCCACTATATGTTGCCAGTCCTTAAGGATAGAGTTAACAATCTTATGAGCCCAAGTGAGGTGCTCTGTCTGGTGTCATGATGTTAACAGAGGCACTCTTGTAGGTCTTCTGCTCCCATATCTTATGGAAGCTAAAGATCACAACACTAACCTGTGGGATATGTATGTGGAATCTCCTGCATTGAATGTAGATATAATTTTGCCTTTCTGTTCTAGCCTGGGTCCACTTGCTGCAATCATTAAGCACCAGTGGGCATCCACTGCGCTGTCCACTGGGGCTGGTAAAGCCTTCAATGATGTATTCCCAGTACATAACGAGGAATGTTATATTCCTGCACAACTTTGGAATTGGAATGTCCCATCCATCTGACGTCCAATCCGTCTGCCTCATTCGGACTCCAATAATTCACATGTCCTTGTCATGAACATAGTAGCCAATGGTCAACCTCACTCACAAAATAACACCTCAAAACCTTAACAGATGTGGGCATTTCTAAGCAGTCACCGGTGGGAACACCACTTCATAATTGATTTACATACTCCTATCCCATGACATTTGGCACATCAGTGTAGATGTCTATGTTGACAGTACTGTATTGGAGCTCTGGCTATTATTATGTGATCAAAATGGCTGTTTTTTTCTGTGAACACTATGTAGGACCCCCTCTAGAATAGTGAAGTGCAGCAACTTGATATGGCATTATAAGGATACTATTGTTCACACTTATATGTATGTACTATAACTTCCACTAACTGTGCATTATGACTGATACTCCTATGTATGAAATATTGTTGATGCTTTTATTTATAAAGAACAGCTGAATATACACTTTGGCTTACAGTATACACTCTACTGCTGATTAGAGATGAGCGAGTATACTCGCTAAGGCACATTACTCGAGCGAGTAGTGCCTTAGCCGAGTATCTCCCTGCTCGTCTCTAAAGATTCGGGAGCCGGCGGGGGAGAGCGGGGAGGAACGGAGGGGAGATCTCTCTCTCCCTCTCTCCCCCCCCGCAACTCACCTGTCACCCGCGCCGGCCCCCGAATCTTTAGAGACGAGCGGGGAGATACTCGGCTAAGGCACTACCCGCTTGAGTAATGTGCCTTAGCGAGTATATTCGCTCATCTCTACTGCTGATACTATTATATAAGCTCTAAGATTAGTACTATAACATGTGCACATTAGCTAAAACTATGCACTACTGATCTCTGCCAGTGACCAACCTGCAAGCTGCATCTACTAACAAGTGAGTATGTACATACGACATGCAAGTACTGGAAGTAGAACTGCCTTTTATTGCAGTCAATTGTTCCTTAACAATAAGCCAAAATTGTAATAATCCCTTTCACACATAGCCAAATGTGGATTTTAGGGCATCTCTAGTTTCTGCGTTAGTTTTTTCCCCTTTGACTATGACTACAGCTATTGAACATTACTGGTTAAAAACCTTGATTGCTCTTCTTCCAAACAATACTGAAAAACAAATACCCATAGAAACAATTCAAGGAACATTTCCTCCATGAAAGATTTGGCTTTTTGTCAGGTTCCACTCCATTCACATAAAATATGTTACTAATATCTAGGTTACTTGAAGGAACAATCTAAGGAAAAAGCAGATACGCTGTGTAATGCACAGTACAAGCCTGAAGGGCTAATGCATAACTTCTATGTTGATCATCTCTGAATCTCATACACACTTGTATCAGGCCTTGTGTATCACAATGCAGCAATAATGTAAAAAAAATGTAGCAAAAATATAAAAATCATCTACATATCGATGGTTTTCGAAAAAAGAAAATCACTTTTTCTGGATGTTTCGGTGCTTACAAGGGACTCCGCACCTACTTTTAGCCCCCTAAGCTAAGCTTAATGGCTGGAAGTAGGTGATTGACTGAGTCCGGGGATGTAAGTGTTAAGTAGTCCGCCCATTTTAAAATTAGAAAGGGCGGACTACTTAATGCACTGCTCAATGCATTGAGCGGTGGCTTTAAGTGCTGACATAAGGAGACCTATGGGGTGTAGGGCTAAAACTGGGTGACAGATTCTCTAAGGTAGTCATACACCTTAGCTATTATCTAAATGATTGTTTGGCTGACAACTATTCCTCCCACCTCCCCCATATATATGCATGATCAGCTTGGCCGATTATGCATGTGTTCTTACAAGAGAGAAGGGAATGAAATGCTGCCAGATACCTCTAACATGGTTTTACCGCTCGTGAGAACAATGGACTGGGCATGTTGAAATCCAACACAGCCAATTAATTTTTTCTCGACATCTACCATTGGTAAAAAGTTGGGACACTACCATATACAACAGATGAAATCAGCAGTTTGGGCGAAGGTTTGTTTAATGCGTTTCTCCCCCATAAGAGATTCTCCTATTTTGCAAAGCATTATGGTAAGAGCAGATTGATAAAATATAATGAGTTCTTCCAGGAAGACGGACAGTCAACTACATCCCAGAGAGATTAAAGTGTTCCCAGAGTTGATAGATGAGATATGCTTTGGAAAGCCGTGTCTGAGGGAAGAACAACTCTCCATAATGAGATATTACTCGTCTGGGAGAAGGGTTCGCTGGAAGTGCACTAAAAGAGAAACTCGAATAATCTCCTAATGGTTTCATTGGAAATGCATGACTAAGCAACATGAACTGGGTTCAACAATGTTTCAAAGAGTATCTCTCACCTAAATGATACTTTTCTTTGTCTTTGCACAAAAACATTTTAGAATGATATAACAAATATATTGTGTACTACGACCAGGTTGCACATGAATACTCATTAAAGCCTCCTGTACACAGGTATGAATCGGACCCTGCATGCGGGATTCGCGCAGTGGAGTTCGACCCGGTGCCCAGCTGGTAACCCTAGCATACCTGTCCGGTGTCTTCTGCATACACCGCGGATGTGCGGGCCGGCATTCCATTGCATATGTGCAGTAGCCGCTGGTGCTTGGGGGTGACGCGTATTCCACGATACTTCCGCAGTACACACCGTGGAAGTGCCACGGGACGGACGGCTTCTAGTGACTTCAATGGAAGCCGGCCATGCGTAACCTGCACAAAATTGCAGCATGCTGCGATTTCTCCTCCGAGTGGAAAATCGCAATCCAATTGCACATGGACGTATTTGCATTGCGGAGTCCGGAGGCGAACGCCCGCAGCGGACTATGCAATGCAAATACGCCTGTGTGCAGGAGATTTAAGGGTTCTGATCTTGTAAAATTCATCATTAAGCTCTCTTCTACAAACTGACAGATTGTCCTGTTAGGTGACCTCAAAATCATTTCTGTGGAAGAGCGATTAAGGTTGGTCATAGCCTGCGTTCTATGGCTTCTTTAGACTTTAGAGACAGAAAGTAACAGCTCAACAAGACACTATAAAGTAAAACCTCATATAATTGCATTTCTTCCATGAGATTATTTGGTTACATAACATTTACTCCAACTAGAAAATGGTTACAGATGTTCTTTAAGCACAATATGATGACAAATTTGGACATGTTCCTCACTCTGAAACAGTCAGGACTTGCTTCATGTTGTGTGATGAACATTGTGAACGTTTTTTTTGTTGCCCTGGCCATATTTATTAACAGTGCCATATGTTGGCTAAATAGAACTACCTAACACTTGCTTAAAACATTGCTATACCTTACAACTACCATACACTAGAAAAATAATAAAACTAGTAGTACCACACAATTAAAAAAAACCACACACATTCAAATAGCACCTCCATATATAAAGTCATCTAACTACTAATTGCCGTACAATTTAAAAACTAAAACTCCTATATAAGTAAAGTCTCCACTGGTCATTAGCTTCGATTGCCATGCCTCAGCTTGGCCATGTATTTCCTCATCAACATTATGCAATTGGGAAATATGAGAAGATATAGCAACTCTCCTGAACTCTGTTGATCTGGTTGAAGTAATCACTTAGTTTAGGTCACACTCAAGTAGTATTGTAGCCTTATCAATCAGGTATGCCTAATTATTATTTGATGCATCAGAGAAGAAAACAATGAGAAACACCAAAATGATGTTTCCAAACTCTTCTGTTTTAATGTTCCAGTGCAAGAGGTTATATAGTGTGGCATCTCCCACAAAGTAAACAATTTAAAGTCTACGGCATGTGTGATGCTTCTCTTTTAGGGCTAGTGCACAGGGGTGTTATTTTGACGCGACGTAGGCACATCAAAAAATCACGTCTATTGGAATCCATGGTTTCCTATGGGTTCCTTCAGACAAAATATTTTTTGACGCACCTAAAAAATTATACCGCAAAAGTAGATAGAACATAGGCACAATATTCTAACGCTGATATTCCTTTCGCGTCAAAAGATAGTTCTTGTCCTATCTGTCAACAGCAAAACACCGTAGGCTCCATAGCCATGCGAAAAATGGAGGAGGGAGTTTAACAGCAGCAAACGCTGTTAAACAATGATAGGTGCCTCTAATGAGACATTTTAAGTCATTAAAGTTGTTCAGGCAGCTGTGGGATTTAGGGTATGCAGTATCAGAGGACTGCAAGATGCAAATCGCGAAGAATAGCCACGACTTGGTCGCAGTCATTCTTCGTTCACTCAATTTAAAGCTCATCGTGTAACTAATAAAAATCTGATTTGGTTATAATCGTAGGTGTGTGGCTTTATTCTGTAATACTATAATAAGGTCCTGTGAATGTATTCATAACATGCATATAGCTCTAATCACATGAGAACAGGGTATCAGAACAGATTTCTGACCTCTTTTTACAGCACGTTCAAAATCATCGCTTAATGTGTCTGCATCTCTTAGCTATTCATAACCAAACATTTAGGCAACCAATAACTGTACGATGGATAGAACATACCAAGTCTGGAGATCTCTGCCTCAAGCGTCTCAATAGTTTCTTCGGTGGTTTTCAGGTCATCGTTGCCATCTATTTCTTCTTCATAAGCATAAGTAACTACTTCCACCTCTCTTTCAGCATATTCCACAATTTCTTCTGTTGGTTCAATCTCCACCTCTTCGTAGATCACACTTTTAGAATATGCAAAGAGTTATTATTCTCAGAGACATATTTCACTATTTTCTGTCACATAATAGAACTAAATGGCCAATAATGCAGTCTGTTCTTTAGATGAGCAGCTACAGAAAAGACAGTCTCAAATATATTACAGGAAACAGGAATTTAGGGCTCAGTCAGATGAGTGTTTTTTTCACAGATGTATAGGTCTGTGAAAACGAAATGCAAAACGCATTTATAAAAACCTATAACTGAAGCGTCAGATGTGTTTTTTATTCACACTTGTTGTGCGGTCACACACTCCTAAAATTCGCACATATAGTGCGTCCTCATTGAAAGCAATGGAAGAGTTTCACTATTCCCTGCTGCAGCTGTCACAGCTGCAGGAGTGGATTTCTTCTATGTGAGGCCCCCGGGTGCTGTCACATCCAGGGGTTTCACCTTGTTGACAATGGGGCACCCAGAATGGCTGTGATTGGTCAAAGCACTCAGCCAATCAGAGGTAGCGCTTCCAGGAGGTGTTGATTTTTCAATCCTCAGCCAGAAGAAAATGAAGAACAGTGCTGCGGACCTGAGATGAAGATGCGCTGGATCCGGACACCACTTGTAGGTGATGTATTATTTTTTTTCGAGCATTTAGGGCTTATTTAAGGGTTTTGACAGTAGGATTTCCTTCTGTCAAAGTTGCATCGATTTGCACGAAAACCGCGTTTTTGTGCGAATCAAAACCGCTGTCCTATTTTTTGCAAGTGCGAATTTAATTTGCATGTAAAAAATGGACATGTGACCGCTTTCATCGTAAAGCGCTGGTTCTAATAGAGCTGGGGGGTTTTCTCCGCATCTATAGCTGCAGGTAAAAAACTCTCATCTGACTGAGCCCTTAAAGTGACAATTGTAAGAGCTGTAGTATGGAATGTTCTTCTAGATGGGCAGCATTAGCAGAAATTGGTATCTCTGGCTTTTTTATTCTGTATAACCACAATTGCTATTTCCTAACTTAATTGAGATCTAGAAGTTGATATTTCTGTATTGGGACTTCTGTCCTGCACTCAAGGCCATATGTTGTATTTGAGTGCAGTCATTATGACGTTTTATAACCGCATGCAGGTAAAACATGTTAAAAACCTGTAAAACCATACAGCCAGAAGAAAAACAAAATCATAGCAAAACCAGTAAGAATTCAGCATTTTTTAGAAACGCCGTGTGTCCTTACGTCTAAAGTCAGTCGGTTAAGAGTCCTCTTACATAGGCCGATAAATCGTTTAGATGCCAGCATCCAGCGGGTATCTAAATGATTATCATTCAGTGTAAATGCATTCTCCGACTGAACGCCGAATGAGAATTCGCTTGCATCTAATTCATTGTTCAGTTTCTGTGTGCATAAAAACTAAACAATGATCGGTTTGTGTAAACAGGCAGTCATTCACTTATGAACAACTGTCTGTTTATTATGAATGGAGGCGGGTGGACTGGAATGATCCCTGGCTTTCTCCACTTCCATTCACTGAGCAATGCTCATTCCTGTTTAAAAGCGCAGGAACGATTGTTGCTCAGATGACCTATCTGGCATCTGTGCCCAACAAGTCATCCCATGTAAAAGCCTTGGCTCTCCTGACATGTCAACTACTTGTCTTCCCCATAAAGTCCTGGAGTGTTATTTCCAAGAACTCTGCATACTGCCATTCCTCTGTTATACTTCTTGAATATTTATGAATAATTTAGCATTAGGGTGTTTCCATACAGTCTGACACACTTGGCACTGATAGGACAATATTAATGTAAGCTAGTGTGTAGGAAGCCCCATTGACAGTACAGAGATCTGAAGGCAAGTGGACAGGTTATGTTTAAGGCTATGTTCAGCCGTGGCAAACCAAAAAGGGAATGACAGAATAGTAAGGTGATACATTTCCACAATGGATTTTGTTAGGAATCCATTGCAAATTCACAGGAAAACCCTATAGCATAATCCGTATGTGATTCTTTTGCCTTAGATTCGAAGTGGATTTTACCTTTTCTATTGCAAAGAATGAAATACATGGTGAAAATCTGTGTTGGTTAGTCAACATAATGAGTATGTCTGAACATGACCAAACAGAACATTGGGCCTAAGCAAAGTCAGCATGTAAGTATCACTTATCTCTTTTACCATAAAGAACATAAGAAATACACTAAATCATGCATAGAAAATGCCATTGCTCAAATGAAAGTCTAAATGTCCTATCGCTCACCTTTCTCTTAAAGTGAAAACTGAGTCCCCACGACTTTCACATTCTCCTTGAAACGCCGGATCTGGGTAGGTGTTTATGTCATCTATAAATGAGATTCACAGAGAGTAATAGAATAAGAACTGCACTGGGTGAATGCCATCATTATTTATAAAGCAAGATTCCCTTAATCCTGCACTTGATCATCTAGAAATTTTGACAATCCAGCATCGATTTTCAGCACAAAACTTCAGTTAAACATAAAATTTCATAAGCAAAGATAGCCAATTAGGAAATTCCTCTGATTTAGGCCTCATTCAGACGAGTGTGTTTATGTGTGTACATAGCTGCATACAAAACCGCGCGTCCATGTACGTGCCGAAACACGCGTGAGTGAAGGTCCATGCCTATTACTTTCAACGGGGCTGCCGGCATCCTCCGCAGTGATTTTTGGGGAAGGGCTTTAAATATAAGCCCTTCCCTAAAAATTATCCCTAGCATGTGAAAAAAATAAATAAATATATATATATATATATACTCACCTCTCCGCTGGTCTCAATGAATTCCCGAGTGCTGCCTGTTATTGGCTGAGCACTGTGACCAATCACGGGTAGTGCTTAGCTGTCATTTAATGAATGGCTAAACACTGCCTATGATTGGCTGAGTGCTCAGCTAATCAGATACAGCCCTTTCAGCAGATGGGGATTTAAATTACCGCCTGCTGAAAGAGATTCAGTACAGTGCTAGGGACTAAGCAGAGAAGACGCGCCTGTGCCCCGACAGTGGCGGGGAGGGGAGCATATATTTTTTACTTTTTTTTTTATACACATGCTAGGGATAATTTTCAGGGAAGAGCTTATAATTAAAGCCCTTCCCTGAAAGTCACTGCAGGGGTTGGCGGCAGCAGCTGTGGCCCCATTGAAAGCAATGGGAGAAGATCACGATTCTCTGCCACAGCTGTGACAGCTGTGGCAGGGGATTTTTTACTCCCTGCTGGGAGTGCCATTATTACTGAACACTGTGACAGTGCTGTCACAGTGTTCAGTGACAAGGGAACTCCCTTGGGAATATTTACATGCACCATGGACCTATGCGGTGCACGCATGTTCTATCTTTTGCAGGTGTGCGCATTTGCACACCTGTAAAACATAGACATGTGAACATATCATAGGAAACTAATGGTTCTAATTAGACGCGCGGTTTTGTGCGCACATATGTACATACATAAACATGATCATCTGAATGAGCCCTTAAAAAGTGAAGTTATAGTAGCAAATTTTACATTAAGATTTTATTTGGAGATTTATTCCCCAAGATTCTCTACTTACATACTTTTTCATGAGTATTTAATAATCCAAAGTGTCTCATAAAGTCCTATTATGCCAGATTGAAGGAACATACCAGAAACAGGGTTATGTGCACCGAAGGCTCACAAATGAACATGGCTTGTTGCATATAGCAACAGACTGGCCAAACAGTCTATACTGACACTTGTACACCAGGAAAAGCACCTACAATGAGCACATGAGCCTTAGAACTGATGAATCATGCTTCTTTTACATCATGTGCACGGCCAGATGCATATGCATCAATTTGGGGAACAGATGGCATGAGGATGCACTATGGGAAGAAGGTAAACCGGCAGAGGCAGGGTGATACTCTGGGCAATGTTCTGTGGGGAAACCTTGGGTTGCTTTGGGATTCTTGTGGATGCTACTTTGACGTGTGTCATCTACTTAAACATTCCTGCAGACCAAGTACTCCCCTTCATAGCAACAGTATTTCCCGTAGTCTCTTTAGCAAGATAGTGTATCCTGCTACATAGCAAAAACTGTTCAGAAATGGTTTGAGAAACATCAAGAGATAAAAGTGTTGACTTGGCCTCCCAAATGTTCCCAATCTTAGTTTGATCGAGCATCGTTGGGATTTGTTCGAAAAGCAAATCTGATCCATGGAGGCTTCACCTCACAACTTATTGGACTTAAAGCAGATCTTCATCTGTCCTCACATGTCTGCTGTACCAAATACTTGTATTCTCCATAACATAATAATTCTGAAGCATTTTTACTTAGAGCTGCGTTGTGCAGTTTCTCTGTTATTCCTCTTAAGATTGTATGAATAAATTGATAACTGGCTATTACCATTCTCCTTGACAATGGGTGTATTCCTACACAGTCTGACATTGGAAACAGCCAGACCCTCAACTGGTAACACCCAGCCACGCATTTCCGATCAGCCTTCTTCAGAGGATCTGAAGGAGGCAGGTTGGAAATGCGTGGCAGGGGTCTAGTCCCCACATTATGGTGGAACTCTGAGGAGCTTTGTACTCTTTTTAGGTATTTAAAACTCTTTGCATTATCTGTCACATGCATTTTCCTTTTTCCTCTTGGGTGAGGGTTATACTAGAAATGTATTAATGGTTATTGCCCCAGATATACCCAATGATATACATCTATACTGATTTGTGTTATGCTCTCAGGGACTCATATTATGTGGGGATTTTTTTATTTAATGTGCTTTACACTTGTGTGCATTTTTGTGTCTTTTCTTTTTGCATGTATGACTTTTCTATATGTAATAAATATATATATATTTAGAAGTCCTGCACTCCAGTTTACTTTTCTTCTGTTTGATATATATTATAGGAGGGACTTCTGTTATACATATGGGTTATATGAGCTAGATATTTTCATGCATATCAGGGGAGATAACAACAGCTCTTTAAAGGATGTGCTGCTACCATCTTGGTGACAAACATGACAGGAGACCCTCCGAGGTCTTGTGGACTCCATGCCTAGGTGGGTCATAACTGTTTTGGTGGTATGAGGAGGAATTGTACAATATTAGACAGGTGGTTTTAGTATTATGGTTGACCAGTCTATAACTTTTATTATCTAATAACAAACGTGTGAAGAACCGCTCTTTCCTGAATAAAGAAAATGTCTACTTACGGTTCAGAAGGTTCATAAAGGCCTGGCTGAATTTCTCAGCATAAAGCAGTTCGGGCCTTGACATAGTTAGCAAATGCAAGGCATGCTGATCTTGTGGTAGACTAGAAAGCTCAGTAAGTTCCTTATGGTTTATGTCTTTCCCAAAAGCCAACACAAATAGTGTAAATTTTTCACACTTCGCTTTTCGAGATATTTCTTTCAATTTTTCTCTGTCCCAGACGCTTGTTCTGCTGTTCAGGACTGTAAAAATGACTTTGTGTCTTCTTGCATTGCGAGCTTTCCTGAAAATGTTTTCTATAGTCCATTGGATTGAGTAGCCCAGAGCAGATGGACCTTCAAGCTGTATAACATCTTCTTCAATATGCCTCTTCATTAAATTCCTGTTATTGTAGGAGTCAAGCTTGAACTCTGTTTTAACGGGGCTCACATTTCTGTTTGGCATGAAGTTGGGTTCAGTCTGCTGAATTAAGGCCACTCTAGCCCCTGTGCCCGATGCTTTAGGCTGTGGTGATATCACCAAATGGTCAAGCATTGTGCTCACTAAATCTTTTGCCTTCAAAAAGTCATCACTTCCTACAGTACGAGAACCATCAAGGATAAAGACTATGTCCATGTCTATCTCAGTAGGAGGGACAGGATCCAGTTCACACTCTTCATCAGGCTTGCATTTGTCTGAAATACATTGTAATATTAGAGTATTTATTACTATGTTGAAACATTCTACATGTTTAAAATAAACACAGACTAAGACTTATTAGGATTTGCTTGTTCTACTCAGTACTCAGCTATAGAATAAAAACAGTGGAAGCACACTGTCATGAGGGCTTAATTTGCCATTTCCTGTGTACATTTAGAGCATATAGAGGTCAATATTCCCAGTGTATATGGAAAAAGTATCTATAGCTAAAATGAACTGAACCAATGTCAAAAGAATATTGTTCTAACATATGTCTGGGAGGTATAATTCAACATCTCTTTTTTGTTAACTGTATTGGAAAGCCTAGTTGACTAGGACTTTCCAATACAAGGGCAACTCACAGAATATATACTTGTATATGGCTTGTATAGTAGCCAGTGTGATAACTAGAAAAAATGCAATTTAATTATTTACCTAAAATGGGGATTTGTGCTGAAAAATCACTCTAGAATGTTGGCCACTAGGGGGTCTCTCTTGCTCTTAGCTTGTTGTCACTGCCTGCTGTCAAATGATTGACATTAGAACAGGATGTAAGGGAGTGGGATGAGTTATTGTGCTCATTGAAATGTATCGAGAGCAGTACAGAGGAAAGACTTGCACAGACACTGTCTGTAAGTTAATAGTCACTGCTTGCTGTGTTTTAGCTGCAGGAATCACATCTCCACTGCTCCCTCTTACTGCACATTGATGATTTCATGTCTGCATGGGTGTTACAGACATTTAGAGAGCAGGATCTGAAGTTTTCTGTGTACAATCTATAGAACACAACACAACAGCTAAGCCGATTACACCAGTTCAGAGAGAGATGAAAATTAGATGTGTTAGTGAAATAAATATAACTCCATGTTCTATCCTATGTGTAGCCATTTTCTGCATCAAGTAGCCATCTTCTGTGTCTCTTTTTCCACTATATTCATTTGTCCTCTTCTGGAGGATTTATGGATATTAAATGGTTATTTAATAAGCCTTGAGGCTTTTGCTCCAGAATATAGCTACTGTGGCATTTAGACTGGCCGGCAGGTCAAACTGACCTGTTCCTAGCTGTTCACAAATGTTTCTAAACATTCTCTCTAAACAACTTATTGTTTAGATTTACTGTTCTAAGAAGTTAATCATGTATGATCAAATCTGCGCTTGCGTGTGTTTGATAGGCATTTTAGATGTTAAATTCCTTATCTTGCATATTCATATTATGTTTGTTTCTTTTGACCAATAGTAATAACTGAATTAATAGATTTGAATTATTGTAATTGAATATGTGCCCCTATAAAACCTGAGGCCTGTCAATCTATAAACAGATACATTTGATTACGGTAAGAGTTGATGTGGTGATAGTTATTCTCCTGAGCTCAGATTATCCTAACATTGAATTTGGACCCCAAAAGCATATCGTATAGCAGATATTGGTTTGCACTAACAGATGTAAAACCTGCAGAGGAGAAATGGGTAAAATATAGGTTACAAGTCATATAATGGCCATAAATAGTGTTATTCCTGATGTATACACGCTGCAGCTTATTCTGAAAAGTCATCTAAAAAGTTAGCTGTTCTTTAGTTTTCCACAAATTTTCTTAAGGACTCCAATTTCTCACTATACAAATTCAATACATTAATGCGACAAGCTAGGAAAACCCCCAACAGGCTGCAATTCACATTACAACCACTGGATGGTCACAAATAGATAAATATAGCAGACAGAGTAATGCAAAATGATGTTTGTGTCAAAATTGGTCATCACATGCCCCACATATCAGGATAAGTCGAACCAAGTGGAAAGTTAAAAAAGGACACATCTGTAGTATGTTAGATTTCATTTTAGACATTCATTTCAGATACTTTTACTGTTACTTATCTCACACTTGAGGGAATCCTTGGAATTGTTGCATTCATCTTCAATATTGTGGAAATTTCTAACGAGTTCTGAATGGGTACAAACTCTTTGAAGAGTGCTGCTATGCATGTAATTTTAGGATTAGATCATTACTCTCGGTAAAAGTTATAGCCGAAATACTTTTATCTCATTTTTACTTTTTTCCCTCTCTCCCTATTTTTCCCTATCTTATGAGCCCCTTATGGTGCAGAGTGTTAGAGCAACAGAGATGCAGTCCTAAGCTCTTGCTCATGACCTGAAGGTTGCACATTCAATCCTAGTTTGGTTCAGGTAGCTGGCACAAGGTTAACTCAACCTTCCATCCTTCTAAGGTCGGTAAAATGAGTACCCAGCTTACTAGGGGTAAAAGATAACTGAGGAAAGCAATGGCAAACCACCCCAAAAAAACAGTTTGCCAAGAAAACGTCACAATGTGCCATCACCTTAGGAGTCAGTCATGACTCGATGCTTGTACCAGGGGACTTTAAAAATTCACCTCAAAATCTGTATATAAAACACAAGTTTGACATGGATTTTCTTAAGAGGTGGCAACAGCTCAGTTAGAAAATCCACATTAAAATCTACATGTACAGATCCTGTGAAGTGGTGGGCATTTCTATCTATTTGTACTACAGGGTCACTATATGAGAGGTATCTCACCAGGAAAATATTGGGTAGGTTCACATGTTGCAGACTCACTGTGGATTTTCTGTAGTTAATCTGCAGTGACAAAATCCATACCCAAAAGTTTGGACTTTGCGATGGAAGTGGTGTAAAAATACTGTGGATTTCCTACAGATTTCATCCCCTCATTTAATATCCGCAGTAAAAGTCCACAGCATAAATTGGCATTTGGACTTAAAATCCACACTACATATTAATTTACTGTGCTGATGTTTTACACAACATGTGAATGAGAGTTCTTGAAATCTCATTCATGCAACCATAAAATGTAGCAAATTAAACTGAAAAATTGAAAACCATAAAAAAATATCTAAAACCATAAAAACCCTAAAGGGTACTTTCACATGGAACAGAATATTCTGCAACAGAGTTGTGAAATATGGCGTCCTGGAACTCCGCACCGAAATCCACATGACTTGAGTCCCATGTAGCGCAGAGTGCTAGAGTGAAATGCAGTCCTAAGCTCTCGCTCATGACCTGAAGGTTGCAATCCCTGCATGGCTCAGGTAGCCGGCTCAGGATTCACTCAGCCTTCCATTTTTCCAAGGTCGGTAAAATGAGTACCCAGCTTAGTGGGGGGGGTAATAAATAAAAGTTACCTGAATGCGCTGCAAAATAAGTTGGCGCTATACTAATAAGATTTACTTATTTTATGACTAACTGCGGATTTTGGGGCTTAGTATCCGACAGAAGAGCATATTCCATACCGAGTGAAAATAACCTAAAGTCTATAAAACCATAAGGAGGAGAAAGAAGTGTAAGAAAACATATATATAATGGTTCAATGTGTAGACGGGGGTCCACATCTCTGGCCATGGAAAGAATATCATCCTGCAAATACTTACTCATCTGTATCTAAATGTTTTGTGAAAAATGAAAGAAATGAGCAACCATAGTTTTTAGAGCCTGTAGTATTTTTTTACACAACAGTCTTTATCGCTAGTTCTATCAGATTCCCCCCATCTCTGCATTCTCATGAGCTTGTCTCTGGCGATAAGACAATTGTTCTGTCAGCAATAGAATCCTAGGAACACTAAACCTCACCTCATTGACCAAGCCTCGCCCCTCAGCTGTCTGTCAGCCAACAATGGAGAGGATCAGGAAAAGATTAACACCAGTGTTCTCTGCGAGATTCCAATAACCATTTTGTTTTCAGAAACTGGGACAAAAAATGTTACAAACTGACAAAAACTGCATGTTACATTCACACACACGCTTCTTTTCTGTTTTTCAGTAGTCGTGTTAATAGACTTTTTTTCAAGCACTTTTTTGGCATTTTTTTTTATTGTATATGCTTTTTACTTTCATCTAGAGCCACTGATTGAGCTAGAAACATCAAAATTAAAACACTGCTACTAGGTATTCTCATATTTTAGTGTCAACTTTAAACTAATATCTAGCTAAAGTGCCCCCCCCACACGACCCCAAAAAAAGAAGCAAAAATTTCCAACAAAAACACCCCTGAAAAAAATATTTAAAAAACTGTCCATCTACATCTACCCATACCTCTATTTACTTACGTATCCAAACTGAGTAAACCTTATGATTTAGACTTGATGTCCACATCATGCACAGATTCCGTGTAGAAAAAAATTGAAGACCCAAAGTGCTTACCTCCCCCTTCCTCCCTGCTCGGTCTCCAAGCAACCAAAGAGGTATCTACCTACCAATCTGCAATGCATGCTGCCATAGAGAGCAATGGAGCCCATTTCTGCGGAATCTGCAGTAAAATGGAGCATGCTGCAATTATTTTACGCAAAAAAAATGCAAAACAAATCCATGTGAGTGCATGGAGGTGCGGATGCTCCATGCTTTCCTATGGGCTGCTTGAACTGTGGATCTTCCTGTGCCGATCACGGATTCCACAAATCCAATCTGCCCGCGGACATGAGGTCTTAGATCGGCTGCACACAACCAGGTTGGATTCCGCATGTGGGAACCAGCAGCGGAATCCAACCCTGTGCCCGCCGGCATCCATGCGTACCTATCTTTATTTCTTCTTTTCTGTAGTACGGATGGTCCCCATGGCGAGCCGTCAGATGTGCACAGTACAGTTTGTTTTTCCTAAATCCCTGCTTTTACCGCACCGTCGCTGGGCAATGACGCAGGTGTCTTGACCTTTCCGCAATGTCATTGCAGAAGGGCCATGGGTCGGACAGCTTCCATTGAGTTCAATGGAAGCTGTCTGTGCGGAATCTGCACTAAAATAGAGCATGACGCGATTTTTCCTCCTTAAACGGAAAATCGCAATTGATTTCCGCTCGTGTACAGGAAAAACTACTTATCCATAGCATGCTATGGAAGGTATTTGCTGCAGAATCTGGAGGCGGTCGCCCGCTCCGGATTCCACAATGTAGATCCGGCCGTGTGGAGACGGCCTTATGGTTAGCTCATTGTAACAGTGCGTCCCATATGGCATTGCTTTATATTCTTCCATATCATAGTCTACTTCTAAAAGGGAAACAATGTGTTTGATAAGCTTCTTACCATAGCAGAGCATGCAGTGTGAAATGACTTCTAGTCTTTGGTCTTGCTGTCTCTTCCAAACAAAGAGCTGAGATCTTCTGCTTTCATCTGCCTAATTAGTAATAGACATAAATAAACTGGCATCAAAAAGGGTATTTGCATTAAAAGTATATACAAAGGCGTTTTCTTGGATTTAAAAAAAGTCATGACCAGGATACACTGTAAAATAAATAATTCACCATACACCCTGCCGCTCCAGTGCACAATCACTAGCCTTAGTGTTCACATGTTGCACATGCAGGCATCATTACTGGGACCAATGAGGCATATAACAGGTGCGGTCTATCACTGGCCTCAGTAGTGGTGATTGCATGTATGGCACTTGAACACTGAGGCCAGTGATTGGCTGGAGTGATCACATGAGTTATGTCATCACTAGAGGATTGGCTGGGACTGTCAGAATGACGGTATTGTAACCAATGAGGCATATAACAGGTGCAGTCAATCACTGGCCTCAGTAGTGGTGCTTGCATGTTTGGCATTTGAACACTGAGGCCAGTGATTGCCTGCAGCAGCCACATATATGATATACTGAAGGATGTAGCAGCAGACCAACAATGATTTTATGGCCTCCATGAAAGATCTGATCAATGATCTATCACTGATTGTAAACATAGTAACATAGTATGTTTGGCTGAAAAAACTGTTTATCCAGTTCAGCCTATTACCACTCAATGCTGATCCAGAGGAAGGCAAAAAAACTACAATGAGGTAGAAGCCAATTTTCATAATTTAAGGGGAAAAATATTTCTTCCCAATTCCAATCTGGCAATTTAGAATAATCCTCGGATCACCCACCCTTCTGAGGTAATCAGTGATATAACATGTAATATTGTAATGTTTAAGAAACCCCTGTTAACCCCTTAGTGACAGCCCTATAGTGTTTTTACGTCCTGCAGCTGCAGGACGTGTATGAAGGGAGATCTGTGTGATCTCCCTCCACACATCGCGAGTATCAGCTGTTTCTTACAGCTGACACCCGGCAGCAACAGCCCCAACAAGCTTTGTGGCTGATCGTGGCTGTTAACCCTTTAAATGCCGCTGTCAAGAATTCACTGAATGGCCAAATGCTGCCTGTGATTTTCTGAGCGCTGTGACCAATCACAGGCAGCGCTCAGCTGTCATTCAATGAGTGGCTGAGCGCTGACTGTGATTGGCTGAGCGCTCAGCCAACCAAATACAGCCCTTTCAGCAGGAGGGGATTTTAAACTCCTCCTAACATTCTTCAGTGAAGGTCACGTCCCTGTGATGTTGTACCCACTGGCTAGGACGGAATGCTGATCTATTGCAGAGACAGCGCACATGAGCAGTCTCTGCAATAGCTCGGTACTCCCCGTCCTGGGCTGTGAACTATGATGCAGTGTACATTGCTGGGCAGGAAGGAGACTGCCTGTGAATGTACATAACCTCACAGGAAGCAGAGAAATCAGCCAGCTGGAGGTGAGGTAACCCCTCCTCCCCTGGACTGCAAGAGACAGGATACGATAGGTGAGATGAAGATCTGGTAAGTGGACTGACTGGGAAGAAAAAAGGTAGGTATACTGTATATATATTTTTTTTAATGACAGAACCTCTTTAAGGGACTACCCATGGAGTCGGTTAGGGTAAGGTGTTATTTTGTCATGACACCAGTCAATATACAGGTAGGGACCCATTCGGAACAAAAACAATTTACAAAAAGTGAAGAAATAAACAATAATGGGGGTAGTAGTCTTTGCCCCTGCAGAGTGTGGTGTGGTACCTCAGTACAGATGTTGTAGATGGTGGGAAGGGACTCCAGGAAGCAGACTTGGGTGGTAAAACACTTTAACACTTTATTAGCAGGATGAGAGGGAGTTCTTTACTTTGCAGCAGCTACACAACATGAATTACATTTACTTGAGCAGATGATGACAACTGAAAACAACTTTTCTTAGATTTGAGAATTTAGGGGTTGAATTTCCCCTTCCTGTCTTCCTGAATTTACACTCCAGCTTCAATTCTCAGGTCTTGACTATTGAGGTTTACTTGTTTTTTTTGTTTATTCCCACTAGCTTCTTGTTGCTGTTTCTTCTGACTGGACGTCTTCATTTTCTCTAACTCTCTTCTTTGCTGGCTCTCTGTCCAACAAGCATAACTTGGCTTTGGTACTCACTCTTCCTTGTTCCTACCACGTGTCTCTCAGATGTAGATTCTGACTTAGACTGACTTAAGCTCCGCCCACTCCTCTTTTTAAACTGTCACTCTAGACCAACCTGTAAGGGGATTCTATTCTACCAACCATAGGCCCTTTTTGTTGCTGAACCCAGCTAACCACTCCCCTAGTTGTTGCTTGGTGTCCTGAACTCACTAAGGGGGATGAAGAAGATTGTCAGTAAACACCACACAATAAGACATGGAACAACACTATAAAAGCATTAAACTCCACATTTATAACACCCAATAATAAACACAATTTAACTCTCAAATAACTACAGAAGTGTGGTAGTACCCAAATCTGGGGTACTAGACAAGGTAGCATCTTTAGAAACTCTTTAAACATTTTACTCACAATAGAAGTGAGACTTACTGGCCTGTAGTTTCCAGGTTCCCTTTTCAACCCCTTTTTTGAATATCTGCACCACAGGTGACTTTCTAAGGTGACTTTCCGAGGCCTATATATTAGACCCCGTAAAAAAGTGCATCCTCCAAAGTTTTCAAAATGGCATTTACAAATTCTGTTAGCTCTTTAGCAACTTGAGCAAAATAATTTGAAAATTTAATTTTTCCTGCAGATTTTTGATTTTAATAATTGCTTTTCTGTAATGCAACAAAGGTTAGAAGCAAAATTGTGCTGTGTGTGTAATGTGTGGGGTAAAAATGGATATAGTAGAGCTGTGTGTGTGATATGCTGTGTTTGAAATGTGTGGGAATCAAGATGGATGTAGTAGAGCTGTATGTGTAATGTGTGGGGCCAGGATGGATATAGTAGAGCTGTGTGTGTAATGTGTGGGAATCAAGATGGATGTAGTAGAACTGTGTGTGTAATGTGTTGTGTGTGATGTGTGGGGTCAGCATGCATGTAGGGTTTTCTACAGAGCAGGAAGTGGTAGATTCATTTTAGGCTTAGTACTCAGTATTATATGTGAATATAATATGTGAATATTCAGCATATTAGGATTTATCTATCTATCTACCCATCTATCAATCAATATGAGATAGATAGATAAATAGATAATGGATTGTAACATTAAAATAAAAAAAAATTCCCCAAATTCTTAAAAAGTATATCTAACATAAAAACTTGATTTATACAATACTTGTCCCATTCCCTTTAAGGGATGTTTACAGCCTTTTGTTCACCGATTCAATAACAGTCCAACAGTCCAACCATAGCGAAATATATCTTTCCAAAATTCTCGTACTGCAAATGCCTTGGCATTTACTCTGGACCATTCCATCAACTGGATCATCTGGATTCAATTTTTGTAGTGAAACAATCGTATTGTCTCGCAGGAACATATGATTCTGGCAGTTTTACCTTATAAAAGTTTCAGTTATTTATGTATCATGTGTCACATTTCAGCAATTGTTATTACTCAGTGATAATGTGTCCCAATTGTTATTACTCAGTAATAATGTGTCCATTAGAACAATTTTGTTTACTTCGTTGTTGAGTTCACATAAAAGATCAGTGATGTTAACTCCATAGTGACGAAGCTTGTTTACACCTTAATGACCAGGCCAAAATTTTGGAAATCTGATATGTGTTACTTTAACATAGAATAACTCCGTTAAGGTTTTGCATATGAAAGCAATTCTGACATCTTTGTCACATATTATACTTCGTTTAGGTGGTAAAAATAGACTGATAAAATTTGTGTATATTTATTAAAAACGCCCCAAACTGCAGAGACTTTTTCATTTTTTTTTCATTTTTTCAACTGCAATATGTCAAATAAGGGCAAACATACTATATACATTTTTGATGAGATATATATTTCCATCTGTTTACATTATTCTGGAAGCCCATTTGAGAAACGTTTTAATTTTTTTTTAGCTATTTAGGAGACGTACAAATTTAACATTAATTATTAAGGTTTTTGAGTATTTTGACCCCAGATTTTTTTTCAAGAGTTAATGCATTTCAGGAGAAAAATTTAATTTCACATTTTTGCAAATACGTGATTTCAAAGACAGTGTATTTTCGGTATAGAATACATGAAAATGAGGATTTGCATCCCAAAATTGATACCCCTTTTTTCCTGTGTTCAGAAATATACCCATTGTGGCCCTAATCGTTTGTCCATATGCACAAAGGGGCCCAAAAGAAAAGGAGCAGCCAGTGGCAGAACAGAAATTTTGCTTGAAAGTATTTCAAGCCCCTTAACACACTTGCGGAGTACTCAAGGTGCCAAAACGATGGAAAGCCCCCACAAATGACCCCATTTTGAAAACTAGACCTCTTAACGAATCTATTTAGGGGTATACTGCTTATTTTGAGCTCACAGTTTTCGAATGAATGTAAGCAAAGCAGAAGGAAAAAATAACGATTTTCATTTTTTTTGCAATTGTACCATTTTAAAGATAGTTTTCTTTGTACAGCACACATATGAATGAAGACTTGCATCCCAAAATAGATTCCCCTGTTTGTTCTGTGTCCAGAAATATATGCGACACTTCGACCTATATAGGTCTTTGTCAAGCTTACAAAATGTTGCGTTCATGGTGGAATAAATAAGGGAACTATTTTGCACCTTATATGCTGTCACTTTTTTCTATTCTATTGTGGACTTCATATTTGAGTCACAGGCTCTGACTCTTAAGTGGCGTGGCATTATGGACTCTGGATGAACCTACAAGGTTGTTACCTTTGCTTTAATTGAGTGCTGCTGGCAACATTTCATTGTAGAAGATTGGATATACAACGGGGCCCAAAATGAAAGGAGCACTCAGTGGTTTTCAAAACAGAAATTTTGCTTGAAAGTGTTTCAGGCCCCATTGTACATTTTTAGAACCCTCAAGCTGCCAAAATACCGTATATACCGAGTATAAGCCGAGACAATAAGTTTCCCCACAAAAAACTGGGAAAACTTATTGACTCGAGTATAAGCCGAGCTATACTCGAGTATATACTAGATTTAAAAAAAAAACCTCCATACCTACCTCCCAGCTGGCGTCTGTGTCTGTGCTGTCTCCCCCGCTGTCCTCTCTGCTTGGCTCTGTCAGTGCTGTGTAAGTAAGCGCTGTGATTGGATTGAGCGCCAGCCAATCACAGCTGGCGCTCAATCCAAACACAGTGCTTACTTACACAGCACTGACAGCAGGGGATTTGAAAGCCGGGCAGGGAGAATTCTAAAGCAGCTGGATTGGCTGTGAACGATCGAGCACCGGCTGTGATTGGCCGGCACTCGATCCAATCACAGCTCCTACTTATACAGTGCTGACGGCGGGGGATGACAGAGCCGAGCAAAGAGGACGGCGGGGGATGACAGCGGAGAGAATTCAAGCAGCCTGCCGCACCGCCGCCGGAGACACAGAAGCCGGCTGGGAGTTGAGCATGGAGGGTTTTTTTTTTTAAGCCTTATCTGACTCGAGTATAAGCCGAGGGGGGCTTTTTCAGCACCCAAAAATGTGCTGAAAAACTAGGCTTATACTCCAGTATATACTGTAATAGAAAATTTCCACAAATGACTTATTTTGAAAATCAAGCTCCTTATTGAATTAATTTAGGGGTGAACTGAACATTTTTTGCAGGAATTAATGTAAAACAGGTGGAAAAAAAATATAATTTCCTGGCTTTTTTTGTATAAAGCAGGGGAAAATTAGGAAATTTACCTCAAATTTTATTGCACTGGCTATTGCACAGGTAATGGAGGGAACATCTTTTGGCTTTCAGAGCACAACTGAATAAATTGCAGGCCCCATTGCTCACTTTTAGAGCCCTGAAGCTGCCAAAAAAATAGAACGCCCCCACAAATGACATCACTTTGAAAACTAGACCCATGGCCAATTTATCTAGGTGTGTACTAAGCATTCTGACCCCACAGTTTTTTGCACGAATATAAAGCAGGTGAAAAAAAAATCCTTTTTTTCACAAATATGTCACTTTCATGACAGTTTCTTTGTTTCAAGCAAGAAAAACACAGTCCAAATGCTATTGCCCTGTTTCTTCTGTGTTCAGCAATACCTACATTGTAGCCCCAATCTGCGTAGTGGACACATGGCTAAGCCTGTAATGGAGGGAACACCCATTTGCTTTCAAGGCACAACTGAATAAATTCTAGGCCCCATTGCTCAGTTATGCAGAAAAATAATAAATTGACCCCTAAAAAGAATCCCCCACCACCTTTTTGGCATTCCCTAAATTTTAGATAAAATTAATAATACATAACTGTGTGAAATTTCTCAAAACACTGTTAATTACAGAGACCTGGTTGGAATGTTCACATGGGGCAATTAAATGGAGTATCCCTCTTCCTCCCATGCTTGCTGCAAACCTGGCACCATTTCTGGGGGTATTTATATCCCTACCACCTCAGTGGTAGGGATGGGGTATAGAAAGTGGTGCTTTGTGAGCCTTTGTACCTCCATAGACTCGTAAGTTTGCTGAGGTGCGGCGGTCTCAAACAGAAGGCACTCAATAAGCTGCTCCTGGAACTGCAGAAAAGTGAGCATTCCCAGGGCTTCTTGTAGAAACATAGGCATTATAAGTAGTGATATGAATAAGGTGGGTCGCTACCTTTTTGTACCAGGCCCTGCTTTTTTTACTTCACCAGGTATGGCTGAAGCATTTGGTCAAACAGGTCTACACCACCCATAAATTTGTTGTAGTCTGTGACGCAGACAGGTTTTCTCTTGCCTGTGGTAGCCCCTCTCTCCCTTACTACTAGTGATGTGTCTGCATGCACAGTCAGGCCTTAGTCAGACGGGCGTTTATAGCCGCGATTTGCGCATGCGCATGCGTCCGGCGATTTTTTAAAACCATTGCTTTGCAATGGTATCGGACACATGAGCGCTTTTTATGCGCTCGTCCGATAAATTATAGAACAAAAAATCGCAGATCGCACCTATCTGCGATCTGCGATTCCTGTTCTCTTCTGTATATGCGCTCAATGGGGCCGGCGGCAGCAGCGCCGACCCCATTGAGAACATATAGAAGACAAATCATTCTTCTCTGCCACAGCTGTAACAGCTGTGGCAGAGAAGAACGATGTTTGCCCATTGAATTCAATGGAGCGGCAATACAGCCGCTCCATTGAAAGCAATGGGCTGCCGGCGTGCGCGGGGTGAATTGTCGGGAAGGGGTTAAATATATAAGCCCTTCCCGGCAATTCATCCTAAAATGTGTTAAAATAAAAAAAAATTGTATACTCACCTTTCCGCTGCAGCTGTCAGTTATCCTGAACTGCTTCTCAGCACTATTCAGCTGGCGGGGCTTTAAAATCCCCGCCTGCTGAATGATCTGCCTCTGATTGGTCACAGCCCTGACCAATCAGAGGCTGAAAACACTCACACACCCATTCATGAATTCATGAATGGGTGAGTGACTGCTGCCTCTCAGCGCTGAGCCAATCAGGGGCAGGTCTGACTCACATCCATTCATGAATTCATGAATGGGTGTGAGTGAGGCATGCCTCTGATTGGCTCAGCGCTGAGCCAATCAGGAGGCAGGTCTGACTCACACCCCCTTCACACCCACTGCAGGACGGCCGCACGGAGCTCCGGCTGCCGGCAGAAGGTGAGTATACAATTTTTTTTTATTTTTACACATTTTAGGATGAATTGCAGGTAAGGGCTTATATATTTAAGCCCTTACCGACAATTCATCCCGGGCTCGCCCGCAGCGCATTGCTTTCAATGGAGACGGCTGTATTGCCGTCTCCATTGAATGCAATGCGCTGGACAGCTCTGGCCCGTTTCTAATGAAACGCGGCTAGGAGCAGATTTTCGGGCGACTTGCGCGCACCGGTCACGCGATTTGCGGATGCGCATCCGTCATGCGATCCGCAAATCGCGCGAAAAACGCCCGTCTGACTAAGGCCTCAAGACCATGTAGACATTGTTTTTGTCAGGCCCTTGTATTTGTGGCATGTACTGATTTGATTAGTGGTACACTAGTATAGTAGTTGTTTGTATACACATGGTGTTTGTATACACATGGTACCCCTTGCAATGACATAACTATAGGGGATGCAGGGGATGCAGTTGCACCCAGGCCCAGGAGCCTTAGGGGGCCATAAGGCCTCTCTTCTCCATATAGGGAGCCCAATACTAAGAATAAAGCATTATAGTTGGGGGGCCCTTTTACAGGTTTTGCATTAGGGCCCAGGAGCTTCAGGTTACGCCTCTGAGTGCCCTGTATTGATCATCATTTTTTAAGCACAAAGCTGTGAAAAACCGCAGAGGTCAACTTATTAGAATCACATCTAAATTAATAAACAACGATCTTCCTCTCTACAAATTGACTTACCTCTCACAAGGCACACATGACCACTTCACCAATATATTGAATCTATGACTACATTCACAAACTGAAACATTAGTTATACTATCAACTGTGTATAAGTATGTGGACCAATATACATGGCTTATGGACGAATGTAGATGTTTCCCAAATTTTAGTTTTAAACTTTAAAATTAAAAGAAAAAAACCTTTTTAAAAAGTTCCAAGTCTAAAGTTTGGCATTGTGGATTCTACTTTTTACTTACGAATTTCTTAAGAACCAAGTCTCAGTGGAAATGTGAATGTGTAATTCAGGCCCACTCTTTACACTAAGCTTGGAATATTCATGTTGTGTCCAACTTTATTGTTTAGTAGTTTTGTTAAGATGAAAATGTCACCCTAGAGTGCTAACATGCTCGCCTCCTGGCTACACCGAGCTAACCTCTGTGCAACACATTACTTAATTTGTAGATCGTCTTCCATCCAGTCTGAAAATCAATACTTTAGAAGAACATTCTCATCTCATCTGAGATTTAGTTAAGTGAATGTCATCTGTATTTCCCTGTAAAGCTGACAAGTTTTGCAGTGTCTTCATATTCAGAGTTGCTAAGAGACCATTTGATTTAGTTTAAGGTTTGTGAACTTATTTCACTCCAACACGTTTATAGTATGGCATTGGTATTAAATGGAGGTCTGACTGTTGTCAACCCCGCTGATCAGCTGTTTGAAAGGAGCATGGGGTCATGTGAATGCTGCAGTCTTTTCAATGTTTACATCGTGGGCGCCTTCCACGTCTAGAAGGAAGAAGGTTTCTACACCGACATAGAAGGGGGTTCTTTTCTGTAAGAGCAGTGAGACTGTGGAACTCTCTGCCTGAGGACGTGGTGAGGACGAACTCAATAAGAGTTCAAGAGGGGCCTGGACGCCTTTCTTGAGCAATACAATATTACCTGTTATATCACTGATTACTTCAGAAGAGTCAATGATCCCGGGATTTAGGATTTATCCTTAAAGGGGTAATCCAAGTTGTTTATTTTATCTAGTTTTCGGTTCCCAGTGCCCAAAAAAGCATAAATAAAATATATTCGACAATTCAGAGGTCTGGTGATCTGGAATCTCACAGGTGACATCACCCAGCCATAAGGTCTAGTGGCATCCCATAAATCTGCCATCTATTTATGAGACATCACTGATGACCTCCCTGATGGCCTCTCATTGGCAACAGCGGCCATGTCGGTAAACAACCCATGTGACCTTTACTGTCGATATAAACAGAGAGCGGGAACAGCAGCTAGTAGTGGCAGTGGAACAGCGCGCAGCGGGAGGTGAAAAATTAACTTCACCTTATGAGGTTCTGTGCCTTTCTCTCGATCAACATTGCAGGATAACAGGCTAAACAGAATGGTACAGTGTTTTCTCGAAAATAAGACATTGTCTTATATTAATTTTTGCCACAAAAGAGGCACAGTGTCTTATTTTCGGGGGGAGGGGGGCATATACTCACCTGGTCCGCGGCGTCCCGATGCCTAGTGCCCTCCACTCTGACATCTCAACTTCTTCCTGGTGACAGAGCTTTAAATGATATCACTGAATGGCTGTGATTGGCTCATCCAGCGCCGGCTGTGATTGGCTGGCGCTCGATCCAATCACAGTGCTTGCTTTGCTGGAGGCGGGGTATTTAAAACCCAGTAACCAGAAAGAAGCTGATATGTCAGAGAGGAGGACACTGCAGTTTGCCGCAGCGCCCACGGAGACCATTGCGAGGCATCGGGACGCCGCGGACCAGGCGAGTATTGATTTTTTTTAAGGGAGGTTAGCTAGGATTTATTTTGTCAGGGAGGGCTTATATTTCAAGCCTTCCCCGAAAACCGAGGTAGGTCCTATTATCGGTGAAACAGAGTATGTATTTTTTCAGCCTTACAAACCATTGGGGAAAAAAGAGCAGGTCTGTTTTACTGTTAGCCCAAAACAGCACAAGAAATATCTTGCTATTTAGCTAATAGGGATTATGAAAGTCACGAATGCTACTTTCATAAATGCAATAGATTTATAACTGTATGCTTTGATAGCTCCTAGTAGCCAAATTGAAAAATGGGGCATATTAACTAATACAGGCTAATGAATAAATAGTGGAGAGTAAGACTAGTCTTAACCCTTTTATAATCGGGGGTGTTTTTGGCCTTTGTGGCCAAAACAAAATTTCACCTTTTGGAAAACTGCATTCTAAAAGGTTATTTTTTTGGTTTTGCTTCTCAGTCTACCCCAAAATGTCTTGTTTCTTTTTTTTTTCGGGACACACGGTGCTTTTATTAATATTTGAAATTGGAGTGGATGTTAATTAGTTTTTTAGGTCTTTTCTAGGAAAAAGTGGTCAGAAATAAGAAAAAAAATAGTTTTTCCTCATTTTTCAGCAATATTTTTTAAGGTAGTTTATTTAATTAATAATATATACCCCAAAAATTAATCCTCTAGTTATCTCATGTTTAAATAACGACATCACAAACGTGTATATTGTGTAATGTATAACATGGCAAACACAAAAACCCTATTTGAGCTATAACTCTTCCTCTTCTGGTGGGACGGGGGCGGGGCTAAGGTCCGTGAATTAGCCCCGCCCCCACCCCTCCCCATTGAAAATAGTGCAGAGAGGTGGAGAGGAGGCAGAGAGGGGGCGGGAGCTCAGGTCCTGCTCCTGGGCTCTTCCAGGCCCCCCCCCCCTGCAGACAAGGACTGCGTATATCGGCTCGACGTAAAAACCGAGCCGATATACGTTCGTGTGAATGCACCCTCAGGGTGATAAATTTGGCAAATCTTTATACTGTCTAACTTTATACGACCTATTAGTTGGCTTACCCTACACAAGATTCTGCACCAAAATCTTGGCACAATTTTAGGCACATGATGCTGCATTTAGGTCACTCCTCCTTTCATGAAGCAATCCCCCTCTTGTCAGACTGAACTAAAAAGGCATTCAAAATTGTCTAAAACACATCATAAATGTGGTGCAATCTGCCCCAATATTGTTTGTGCCGTGTGAGCAAATAGGAACTATTACCCAAACTGTGCTGCTCTTAAACAAGGCAGTATATAGTATGACAAATCTGCTTCAAAAATTCCCTTTAACACATTTTGAAAATTGCGTATTTCTCCTACAGTATATAAACAACTGGATAACAGAAGCCATTAACTCACCGCAAAAGACTTCTTGATATTGGGGACATCGTTGAAAGCAATGACTGCTGGTGCAATATTATGGGCACTTAGCTCCAATACAGCTGTGCTAATAGACGTAGCATCCTGGGATTCTCCATTGGCAAAGAAGACGGCAACTTTCCTGATGAGGACTCCATGTCGAATACGCTTGAAGATATTTCTGGCCACAAATCTCATTGCTTCTCCGATGTTTCTCGCATCAGTTGTCCTTTCAGGTGAAATGTTACGGATTGCCTCCAGGAGGAGACTTTTTTTCTGGTACTCAGAAAAGCGGATGAGCTGTTTAACGTGATTGGTATATGAGACTACGGCAACTCGTGCCCCTTTGGGGCAACTACTTTCACTAATATCCATTTTTTCAACAAGGGTGATAATGATGTTCTTCATTCTCTGAAAGGCTGCTGGTGGAACATCTTGAGATGTATCAAGAGCAAACACTATTTCACTTGGGTACACCGGACAAGTAGAAGGACCTTGAATGAAAACAATGAACTTTTTACATTTTTATGTGGATATTGAATGTAAATAAAATGTAATTTTACCTAAAATTTACCTGAGCAGCATGCTGCGGAGAGAACGAAAAGACAGAATCTTAAGTATTTGTTTAATTGTTGGAGATAAGTACAATATGTAGTAGAGAAGAATTGGAGATTTACTTACGGCAATTTTCTCTACTGAAATTTACAAGTTCACAGGTCTGAAAAAAATAAAATTACAGCTGATAGTTAAAAAGTGTTTGTTGCGTGCAATGCGTCTTCTATTACGTAATGTCACTTCAGCATTTGCATAGAGTGTAACTGAGATGGGTCACTAAGGCTTCCTAGACACGGGCGATGTATGCCATGTGATGGGTTTTCCGTCCCATTGAAAACAATGGGCAAACACCCAAAGATGGGACATGCCATGAAAAATCGCTCATGTATATGATCGCATTCAAAAGAATAGAGTTTTGCGAGATTTGTGCATCTCGCAATGGACAAATCTTGCGTGATTTTCACAGCCGTGTGAAAGCAGCCCAAGTATAATAACAACAGCAATGGATATAAGTCGTTGCTTATTAGGCTGGGTGCACAAGGCCAGATTTGGATTGAGGGAGCTGCGATCGTTACCGGCGCAGATGATCTGCGGCATTCCACATCCATTAGCAAGAATAGAACATTTGCATGTCTGCTCACACGAGCTTGTGCAAAAAAAGTCACAGCATGCTCTATATTTGCGTGGATTCCGCACGGATCTTATGTAATAGGCCAGACAACATAGTCAAGATTGTAACCCTGGAATAAGCAATACCTTGTTTAAGAAGAAAATTAACATGAATGCATAAAAACTGAAAATTTATTAGTGCATTTGCATTTATCCCCATTGTAAGGAAAATCCTAAACAATGTCTGGCGCAGCCAACTAACTTCAGAAGTCACATAATTACTTCAATAAGATCCCCCTTGTATGCAATCAGAGTGCCACACGATCTGTCACATGATGCCAGTATAAGTACACCCATTCTGAAAAGCCCCTGAGTCTGCAACAACAATAAGCAAGCAACATGAAGATGAAGGAGCTCTCCAAATAAATCACAATTTGGGGAAATATAGATCAGGGTGGATTATAAAAATAAATATTCCAAACTTTGAACATACCAATGAGCTCCGTTATATCCATTGTAACTTGATACAAAGAATATGGCACAACTACAAAAGAAGTCATAGATCAGGGAGCAGGCCACTAATCAGAGATTCAACCAAGACACCAATGATAACTCTGAAGGAGCTCAAAAGATCCACAGCGGAGAAGTATCTGCCCATAGGACCACTATAAGCCGTTCACTCCACAGAGTGGGGGCAAAAAAAAAACATTGCTTAACCCTACAATGCATGCTGAAGAATTGTGGATACATGTGTTCAAAATGAAAAGTGTGACACAATAGAAGAAAATTGTGCATCGTAGGGTTAGGAAAGACATTAAAAAACACATTTGGAGTTCAAAAAGAAAAACATTAAAAAACTCAATTGGAGTTCACCAAACAGCATACGGAAGAAGGTCCTCTGGTCAGATGACAGGAAAAGATAACACGTTGCCCGTCAAGACAAACATCTTTCGCCTAGATTCCAGAGTCTCAGGGTGAACAACCCACTAGTAATATTTTTACTGCGATGCGAGAGCGATGATTATGAAACCAATGATTTTCAATGGTTTCATACTCATTTGCGATGTTTCACTACAGCTTCGCATCACAGAGAAGAAATCTGTGATATTGCTCAGTGTTTTCAATGGGGCCAGCAGCAGGAGCGCCAATCCCATTGAAAACATAGGGAGTAGAGATGAGTGAGTATACTCACTAAGGCACATTACTCGAGCGAGTAGTGCCTTAGCCGAGTATCTCGCCGCTCGCCTCTAAAGATTCGGGGGCCGGTGGCGGGCGGGGAGCAGCGGGGGAGAGCGGGAAGGAACGGAGGGGAGATCTCTCTCTCCCTCTCTCCCCCTCGCTCCCCCACGCTCCCCACCGCAACTCACCTGTCACCCGCGCCGGCCCCGAATCTTTAGAGACGAGGGGGGAGATACTCGGCTAAGGCACTACTCGCTCGAGTAATGTGCCTTAGCGAGTATACTCGCTCATCTCTATTAGGGAGTATATCGCGGACTTCTGCCACAGCTGTGACAGCTATAGCAGAGGATTCCTTCATCCCCGTGGTCTCCACGCAGCACAAGAAAAAAAAAACACTAGTGGGTGTCCATCCTCATCAGGGGATAAACTTCAAGGGGGAAATTAGGTTGCAATATTGATGTTATTTCATGGCATATTTACACATTATTGCTGTTATTTTAATATGGTATTATCCTTTTTGATACAATACTATATTATAATACTACATTGTTCATTCTTTCCATTTTATGTATCTTCATTCATAGAGATGAGCGAGCGTACTCGGATAAGCACTACTCGCTCGAGTAATTGGCTTTATCCGAGTATCGCTGTGCTCGGGGCTAAAGATTCGGGTGCCGCTGCGGCTGACAGGTGAGTCGCAGCGGGGAGCAGGGGAGAGCGGGCGGGAGAGAAGGAGAGAAAGATCTCCCCTCCGTTCCTACCCGCTCTCCCCTGCAGCTCCCCGCTCCGTGCCGGCACCCGAATCTTCAGACCCGAGCACAGCGATACTCGGATAAAGCAAATTACTCGAGCGAGTAGTGCTTATCTGAGTACGCTCGCTCATCTCTAATCTCTACCCTATTATGATGTATACGGCCCTTTTATTTGCCAGTGTTGTTCTATAATATACTCTGTGTTAGAGACATGTAAGCATGGTCTATTTTGGCAAATACAGTTTTTATGGTGTAATTATCACATATTCTACATAAAAGCCTGAAATATCTGAATACTATTAAATGCTGGACAAATATTCTTTTAAAATTTCATAGGAAAGATTATACATGGTGGTGGCGACATAATGCTCAGAGGATGCTTTCATTGGCAAGGGAAAACCGGTCAGGACTGAAGGAAAGATGGAAGGCATTAAAAACAGGGCAATTGCTGAAGAAAACCTGTTTCAGACTGCCAAATATTTGAGTCTAGGATGGAGGATCGCGTTCCATCAAGACAATGATCCTAACCACATGAAGTGGTTTAAGGGGAAGCATGTCAAAGTCTTGGAATAACCCAATCAAAACTCAGGTGTCAATCCAAATGCGATCTCATCTGTTGGATGAGTTGAAGACTGCTGTACACCAACACAACCACCTAACTTGAAGGAATTGGAGCAGTTTTGCCTAGAAGAATGGGCAACAATCCCGATGTCTAAATGTGCTAAGCCAATAGAATTAACTTTCAGGGAACGAATACTGATGCAGATTACAGCTCTTTGTTTTTATCTTTTCTTGCCTTAATTAGTGTTTGTGTCACAGGAAAAAATAATTGGCGCTTTCAAAGTTGTGTAAATCAAATGGTACAAAACCCTCAAAAATCCACTCCAATTCGAATGCAATAAATCAGGAAAAACATCAAGAAGATGAATACTTTCCCAAGGCTCTATATAAATATATTTATATATGATGGATAGATATTTCTTTCTTCTGCTAGTAATTAAGCCCGCGTGTCTTAGTCTAGCTTTGTAGTTTTATTAGGTATCTGCGATGCAAATGTGACATAAGGGGCCTTGAACCCTTGAAGGGAATTGAGCCAATAAAAAAAAATTGAGTCAATTTCTAAATTTCTGTTAGTGAGAAATAAAATCCACCAGTTAAGTAGAAAAGAAATGGACACAATTCCTAGGAAACTCAGAATCAGAGAACATTCAATTGATTTTTGGAGGCAATACGCAACATCAAGGCATTCTTGTCACAGCCCGATCTGTATCTAATCATATACACAAGGTGAAATCATAAGGACGGAACATATATATCCATAAAACTCAACTAAGGAATGGCTGAAGAAACGGTTATGGGTAGTTTTTCAGAACATTGTTTACCCCTACTGATCCAGAGGAAGGTTAAAAAAAATACATAAGACATAAACCAATCTACCCTAAAAAGTTTCCCTTCTGATTCCATGTGGCAATCAGACTGGATCAAAATAAAAAAAACAATTACCGTATATATTCGAGTATTAGTTGAATTGAATTCCCCCGCCGTCAGCGCTGTGTAAGTAAGCGCTGTGATTGGATCGAGCGCCAGCCATTCACAGCCGGCGCTCTATAAACAAATCACAGCCATTCAGTGATGTCATCCACTGAATGCTTGTGAATGATCGAGCGCCGGCTGTGATTGGCTGGCCCTCAATCCAATCACAGCGCTTACCTACACAGTGCTGATGGCTGGGGAATTCAAAGCTAAGCAGGGAGATGACAGCGGGGAGAATTCTCAAGCAGCTTGCTGCACCGCCGGGGAGACCATCGCGCCGGGGAAACAGACACAGGCTGGGAGACGAGTATTGCGGGGTTTTTTTGTTTTTTTTTACCTCAATTGAGTATAAGCCGAGGGGGGCTTTTTCAGCATTAAGAAATGTGCTGAAAAACTAGGCTTATACTCGAGTATATATGGTATATTCATTTCTATCCATAAAGGTGGTTTCACATGGGCAAGAAAATTGTGCGATTGTAGCGTGATGCGAGAGTCAGTAAAATAGCAGATTATGAAACCAATGATTTACAAAAAAATTGCAGCGTACTCTATATTTATGGGATGTGCGATTTTTTTATCTTGCATGTTTCCCTATGGAGCCTCCTTTTTATCCCATCACAACTCAGCAAACTTGGCTGGATACACATGGGCGATCGCGATTTTCGAGTGAGAAAATCATGGCAAAATTACATCTTTTTACCCGCGATCTTTGAGCAGCAGCGCTGCTTTTTATCACAAAACCATTGCTCGCAATTTTCTTGCATGTTTTTATGGCACGATTTTGTAGTGAAAGTCAATAGGATGTCAATAATGTTAAGTTTGCTGCGTTGCAATGTGATAAAAAGAAGCTTCATTGTACATCATTGGTTTCATAATCTACTTTTTTACTGACTCTCACATCAGGCGAAAATTACACAATTTTCTCAACCGAGTGAAACCACCCTAAGGGGTCCCGCACACCGGCGAGTGTGATATCGGGCTGTGATTCGCCCTCGCAGTCCTTTTAAAACCCCTGTATGCGAGGTGTTTTCACAGGGAAAGCCACCTTGTATCCCTGCGGGGTTCTTTCCCTCTCTGCCTTGGCTGTCACAGTCGCTGCAGGGGATCGCGATGTTCTACCATTGATTTCAGTGGGGCTGGTGGTGCTGCAAACCGCTGGATGCAAGGTGTTTTCACCACGGCAGGAGATCGCGATTTTCTACCATTGTTTTTAATGGGGCCGGCGCTGCTCCTGCAGGACCCATTAAAAACAATGGGCAATATCGCAAAAAGAATGGACTTTTTCGTGAATGGACTGCAATTCCTTTCCTGTAACGCAGGGAAACACTGCTAATGGGAACGAACCCATTCAAGAGAATGGATTTCATATTTGTCCAAAATTTGCGCATCTCACAAAGTATAAATCTCACATGATTTTCTCGCCAGTATGAAGGCGCCCTAAGAGTTAATGTTGTTTTGCACTAAGAAATTGTCTGAGTTGATTTTGAGGCCATCAGTTGTTTCTCCTGTGACCATTCCTAAGGTAGACTACTACATAGATCCACCATATAGTAAGCACATGTAAGGGCAAAGCCAGATGAGCATTTTTTTGCGCGCACCTATGAGTGAAAAACGAAGTGCGTCTGATAAAACCATTGGTTCCCCAATGATGTGTACACATGTCTGTCTTTTACAGGCGCAAAATACTCTAACCTGCAAAAGATAGGACATCCGTGCAGCGGCAAGGTCCATGCTGCGTGTAAAATATCCCTGCGGGGGGTCCCCTCATCACTGAACACTGTGACAGCACTGTCACAGTGTTCAGTGATGAGGAAACTCTTCTCAGGAATGAAGGAATCTCCTGCCACAGCTGTGATAGTTGTGGCAGAGAATTGTAAAGCTCTCCCATTGCTTTCAATGGGACGCAGGCAACCCCTGCAGTGATTTTTGGGGAAGTGCTTGAAATATAAGCCCTACCCTGAAAATCATCCCTAGATGGTGTATAAAATGTATACTTTTTTTAGCACTTTCCGCGGCTGTCGGGGCTCCGGCCGTCTTCTCTCTTCCATGCCGTCACTACTCTGAAGTACTTTCTGGTGGCCGGGGATTTAAAAATCCCTACCTCCAGAAAGTGCTGGTCTGCTTGGCTGAGCGCTCAGTCAATCACAGGCAGTGCTCAGCCATTCAGGGATTGGTCACAGTGCTCAGCCAATCAGATGCAGCGCCCAGCTGTTCATTGAATTCAATGGTGATACCAAGTTTATATAGTTTATTCTGCATTTTATTATACCATAGTTTTTTCTATTTTTCTACCTTGTGGAAGTGCTTGTTTTTGTGTAATAAGCTGATGTTTTCATTTTAAAGTGCTGGCAACATTTTTGATTGTTTTTTCTTGTGTTTTAAGGAGACGAGCTGTTCAAACATCTCTGATTCTAATATTGTTTTTAATTTTTTTGGAATCCATTCACTGTTTTATATAAATGATATATTATCCTTATTATGTTCAATTCCATTTTTTTATTTTTTACACAATAAAAGCATTTTCATAGGGTTTTTTTCTTCTTGTATCGCCATATTCAGAAAAATATAGCTTTTTATTTTTTATCCACAGAGCTGTGTCAGCGCTTTATATTTTGTGGGAAGAGTTGGTGTGTTCATCGGTAGCATTTTGGAGTGCTTAGGATTTTTTCAACTCTTTTCCTGATGTTTTTGGGAAACTGTGATCAAAAACAGAAATTCTAGATTCTAGGTTTTATTTTTTTCTTATTTTACAGCAGTTACCTGGCAGAATATATAACATGTTCATTTTATTCTGTGGATCGATACAATTATGGTTTTTATATAATTTTTAAACTGTGTGTTTTTAGAGCTGGGGTGTACAAAAAAACTTTAACATTGCTTTTTATTTGTTCCACATGCCATTGACTGAGCAGTAGAAATGATGCATCATCTTTATTCTATGGGTCATTATGATTATGGTGATGCAGAGACATTAATTTTATTCTTCCATCTACGGAGCTGTATGAGGACTTATTTTTGCTGGATGAGTTGAGGTTTTCATTTGTACCATTTTGTGGTTTACAAGAATTTTTAATTGCTTCTTAGTTTGTTTTTTGTGAGGCAGGATGATCAAAAACAGTCATTTTAATATAGTTTTTTCTTTTTTTGTAACGCCGTTCACTGTATTGGATAAAAAGCAATACTTTTATAGAACTGGTTGTCTTGAGGGAGTGGATACTAAAATCATTGTTTTAAATTTGCATTTTTCCAATAATGGAGTTTTATTGAAAGAATGGTGATTTTCTGATTTATTTTTTAGGATGAGGGGTATGCATGTGAAAATCTTTTAATTTCTCTTTTTACCATATCCATTCATTCCTCAGGGAGAATTGAAGATGTGAGCATTTGATCTTGAAGATGGGATTGTTTAAATGCTGAGATAATAGACTGCATTACTTATGTAGCTCGGTGTATTGTCTCAAACCGGCAGTAAGGCATATTACTGTCAGTGAAAACACTGACAGCACTAGACCACCATACCTGGTAGACCCAGAGGCCATTATTTGATCTCCAGTTGCCATAGCAACCATCGGAACACTGCAATCAGATCATGGAGGTGCCAATGGGATGAAGCAGGGAGACCCCTGCCTTTTCAAATTAAGGAGTTACCGCTGAATCCATTGACAACAGCATCAAGAGGGCTAATCTTGGTGCATGTAGCAGGACCACAGCTGTCAGACGCAACCTCAATACAGTCTTGGTTATGGGGGCACTCAGCTTCTGAGATCCCTGGTAACTAGTGTTGTACATCGGCGGCGTGGTGCGGAAACTAAAGGACCACTCTACCATACATGTATGGCATGTGTTTGGGAGAAGTCAAGTGACCCATCTATACAGTACTAGCAGCTGGGGCATTGCTGGAGTCTTAAGACTTATGCCCCTCCATATATATATACAGATTTCCGTAACATACTATTAACAGATTCCATAACATACTATTTACAGCCGGAGACGTCAAGTACAATCCAAGACAAGATGAGATGGCGCGAGTTACATACAAAGCAAAAAAAATAGTTACTAGCAGCACAATTTAAATCCCAATCTGGGTAGGACTGCAGGAATGCAGCAGCCACAGCAGAATATGAACAATATTCAAAAGGTTAATCCAGAACAAAGATGACGTGGCAGCATCAATAGGTGCAAAAAGTTGCATAAAACTTTATTCTCCCATAACAGAAAAAAATGACAGCTACGTTTTGACCAAGCTTGATAAAGGGCAAAAGGTTGAAACATAGCTGTCAATTTTTTCTGTTATGGGAGAATAAAGTTTTATGCAACTTTTTGCAACTATTGATGCTGCCACATTGCCTTTGTTATGGCGCGAGTTACTCTGAAATGAAGAATAAAAGAATATTATGTTGCCTACTGTGAATGATCCTGCTCCTTGTGGTCCTTTCAATCCCTAAAGAAAGACAGCACAGAAAACATTATTTTCAGGTTATAACCAACAGACACTTGAGTGTTTTATGGTTGATTTTATACACGCTCTTCTTACACTTGCACCAGGATGTCCTCTCTCTCCGGGATCCCCATATGCTCCAGGAAAGCCAGCATTGCCCTAAAATATGCACATAATTAATTAATGTTCTTAAAATAATCCTAATGAGCAATAAAGATCAACATTACCCTGGTATGTGTGATATAGATTTCAAGTGCCGACTAAAATATACAATAATGGAGATGGAAAAATAAAAAGAAGATAAGCTACAAAAATGAAAATAAAACAATAAATAAATAAATCTTGATATTTGTATAGCACCAACTTATTCTGCAGTGCTTTACCTACCTCGAAAGGCTGAGTCAACCTTGAACCAGCTACCTGAACCATGAAGGGATTGAACTCATAACCTTCTGGTCATGAGCAAGAGCTTAGGACTGCATTTCTGCTGACTTAACACTCTGCACCACACGAGACTATAAAATCTCCATGCTTGTTCAATAAAATCACTTGGACATCATGCAATTAGTATAATAGTATAGCAGCACAGGGGTTCAGTGCTTTCATTTAAATTCCTGCCTCAACATATCTCTTATTGATATATGCTTACCCGCCTGCCTCTCTCTCCTTTAGGACCCGGATTTCCAGATTCACCAAAATTGCCATCATCTCCCTATGCAGAACAGATGGTAACAGTTATTAATTGTATAGAAAGATTTTACTGTCCTTATAGTCAGATATGATGCTACACGGTCAACAAACTAATACAAGTGTCAGGCTTGGAAACATACTATAAAATCCATTGTTGTAGAACATATTTCTCAATGGTTCTAAACCAAATCCTCCTTACTGGAATGAAAGATCAAAGTACCCACCCAGCTATGTTCTCTATATATTATACAACGCATATTAAAATCAGAGAATGTGTAAGAACCCCTACAGACATAGCATGTACCTATGGGCCAGACACACGGCCGATCTAATAACTACGGTGGGCTGTAGACCTCTTAGTATTTGGCAGCCAACATTTTCTATTACTTTGAATAAAAAACATGCAAGTATTTAAAGGGCATGTTTCATCGACTTTTCAGCTTGGGCCTCCACATGCAACTTTACTCCATGACCGCGGCCCTAAAAAATATATACATTGTGATCATCAAATCTATGCTAGAACTAGTAGGGCTCACACCCACTGGCATTTTATTCTCTCTTGCGCTGTGGGAGCAAGTGAAAACACTCGCCTCGCGGCGCAAGAAAAATGCTGTAATATCGCCAGGGTTCTCAATGGGGCCAGCGGCAGCTGCGCTAGCCCCATTGAAAACACAGGGAGAATACCGCGGACTTCTGCCACAGCTGTGGCAGGAGTGTCCTTCATACCCGCTAAGTGCTGGCTGTAATTGGCTGAGCGCTCAGCCAATCAGCACAGCCCTTTCAGGAGGTGGGGATTTTTAAATCCTTGCCTGCTGAAACTGTTGGACAGCAGTGCCGGGAAGCCAGCCGAAGGACGCGTCTGAGCGGTGGAGAGTTAAGTAATTTTTTTTTTTAACCAGCTAATGATGATTTTCAGGGAAGGGCTTATATTTCAAGCCCTCCCCCAAAATCATACTGCGGGGGTTGCCACAAACCACTGCTTTCAATGGGGCCGGCAGCAATGGGATAGCATGCTGGACTATGCCCTATGCTGCTGGCCCCATTGAAAACACTGGCGATATTACAGCGTTTTTCTTGTGCTGCGAGGCGACTGTTTTCACTTGCTCTCGCAGTGCAAGAGAGAATAAAACGTCAGTGGGTGTGAACCCTCATTCAGACAAGTAATTTTTTAACGCATTAAGGGTCAGGGGGAAAAAAAATGTAAAAATCGCACATCGCTTTTAGAAAAAAATCGCGTGACCGGGTGCATTTGCACTCACATGTCCTATCTTTTGCACGTGCGATTTTTATTGGCCTGCTTTCATTGGAAAGTGGTTGTAATAAATGCGAATCAAAAACACGACTATACATATGTTTAAAATTCGCTCATCTGACTGAGCCCTTAGAATACAATAGGCTTAGATATGGTGCCTCAGCTCAGCTCCACACATAGTAATAATTCCACAATAAACCATTGTTCCCAACAAAAGATAATGCCTTTGTGCCTCACAGTAATAGTGCCCTCCTTTGTGTCCCATACAGTAATAGTGCCCTCCTTTGGGTCCCATACAGTAATAGTGCCCTCCTTTGTCTCCCATACAGTAATAGTGCCATCTTTTGTGTCCCATACAGTAATAGTGCCCTCCTTTGTGTCCCATACAGTAATAGTGCCCTCCTTTGTCTCCCATACAGTAATAGTGCCATCTTTTGTGTCCCATACAGTAATAGTGCCCTCCTTTGTGTCCCATACAGTAATAGCGCTCTCCTTTGTCTCCCATACAGTAATAGTGCCCTTCTTTGTGTCCCATACAGTAATAATGCCACTGACTTGCCTTCACAAAGTTATAGCTGCCCCCTTTGTACACCCATACAGTAAGATTTCCCACTTTGTACCCTACAGTAAGAGTGCCACTATTTGTGTTCACACACAGGAATAACACCCACTTTGTGTATCAAAGTAATAAGCACCCTTTGTACCTGCAACAAGGTAATAGTAGTCCTTTTATGCACCCCACTAAATACTGTTCCTTCTGTCTACCTAAAGTAGTAGTTGTCTCTCAGTGTTCCCATAAAGTATAGTGATCACTCTGTACCTCCTAGTGGTCTCTCTGTTTTTCCTCATGTAATAATGGTCCCTCTATGCCCCCTCAAGTAATAGTGGTGCTCTGTGATTCCATATTGCTCCTCTGTACCTCCATAATGGACATCAGTGCCCCTTCTCAATTAATAGCGGTTCTTTGTTCCCAATAATCTCCCTCTGTGCCCCCTCCCACTCTCAAGCAATAGTGGTCCTCTGTCCCCCCAGATTGATTGGCACCTTCACATGTTCATGTTCCTCTTTATTCAGACTATTCAACTCTGGTGCTAGAGGAACCAAAGAGCAGGAGACTAGGGGAGAATATGTAGGATGCAAGCACTGCTGTGTGCCAGTGCTGCAGTGAGTAAAGAAGAAGGTGATCATGTGAAGGTGCCAGTCAGTGCTAGTGTAGCAAGGGTGGTTTGCAGGCCCCCCTGTCTTGGGGACCAGGTCATAATTGTGATCACTGCAACCCCTATAGCTACGCCCCTGGGGGCAACTATGGCAGTCAACTAATCACTAGACCTGGCTTCTGAGACCTTTAGCAGACAAGGCCACTGCAGAGGAAGCATAGTATTATATGTCAGTCATTCAGAAACAGTAGAACTTAAAGGGGTTGTCCGGCCATGAAGAATGAATCTCATTACTTCTGTTTGCCCAATACAATGCACTTTGTAATATACATTGTGCATTGTAAATTAGGCAAACAGAAGTTATTCACTTACCTTTAGGGGTGCCCCCCCCCCCCCCTGTGTTGCTCCTCCGGTCGTCCATGGATCCGACAAGTCTTCTCCTCTTCTTGTCGGGCCAGCTCCAGGTGTTCTCTGCACGGGGACGCGCTTCTTCTACTCCGCGCATGCGCAGTAGATCTTCGGCCGGCTGCTTCAGGAAGCTCTGGTCTGCCTGCAGGGGACGCACGGCCGCGGGATCTTCAGCTGACAGGTAAGGGGAGTGGAGGAGGGTGAGTGGAGTGCCGGTCTCTCACGGGGGAGGGGTGCTGCGAGCTGTCAGTAGTCAGGGGTGGGGGTGGGGAGGTGTAGGGTCGACAGACCTGTCAGTCAGTAGTCCCGGGATGGGGGGGAGGGGGAAAGTGGGGAAGCTGCTGGTCGGAGCTGTCAGCTGGTGGCTTAGGGGGGGGGGGTGCTGCTGGTCGGAGTTGTCAGCTAGTGGCTTGGGTGGGGGGGCTGCTGCTCGGAGCTGTCAGCTGGTGGCTTGGGTGGGGGGTGCTGCTGCTCGGAGTTGTCAACTGGTGGCTTGCGGGGGAGGGGGGCACTGGAGGGGGACACTGTGGGGTGGCATGTGTGTGGGGGCAGTGTGGAGGGGGCGCTGTGTGTGGGCACTGTGAGGGGGGGGCATGTGTGTGTAAGGCATGTTTGGTGCTACTTTCTCTTTCAATAGCAGAGGATCGCGATCCTCTGCTATTGAAAGTGCTGCTACAGATCACGATCTCCTGCTTACTGCTATGACAGCTGTTAGCAGGAGATTCCTTCATCTCCCCAGCATGCCCCCTCGTCACTGGACACAGGGACACTGCTGTCCCAGTGTCCAGTGATGAGGGGACATGCCGGGGAGATGAAGGAATCTCCTGCTAAAAGCTGTCAGAGCAGTAGGAGCAGATCGCACTGTTCTCCCTCCCCTCTCATTGCTTTGAATAGGGCCGGCCGGCTGCCGGCTCCATTCAAAGCAGTGAAGCGTGCATCTGCATTATGGAGCCGGTCCTCCAGTCATGTGACCGACATCATCGGGAGCGCGCACGCTGAGGAGAGAGAAGCAGCAGTGCATCATGGGAACTACCCAGCGGCGCCATCTTTGAAAAATTCTTCAGGCAAGCTTTATAAAGGGAAGAAAAGGAATAAAAAGGTGAGCAAAATATCGTTTTTTATGGGAAAGGCTGTTGTGTGTGATGCTTCTCCTCTACAGGGCATTCATGGGAGAAAAAAAAATCACTTTGGGTGGCGGACAACCCCTTTAACTAGATAATTATATTACTTTCTTGATGCAAGTCTATTCACTCATATAGGCAGCAATTTCAGGCATGACCCATGTAGAAGAAAAAAACGCAGACAATCTCATCCAAGCCTTTAGCTACATCTATACATTTGCAACACATATTTTTAAAACATTTCCATAAATCTCTAACTAACTTTAATTCGCACGTTGCTATATATCGAAATACACATATAGTAAGAATGAAATACATGATTGTCCTCTCAAACGGTTCAGAAAAATAGAACATTGTAGCCTTAACATTTCCTTTTAAATGTCCAACATTTTCACAATAGTTTATTTTGTTGGGCTGGCTGCACTCTGAAACATATTTCGATGATAGCTTCAGACTTTCTTTCCCTACAGCTGCCAATCAGTACAGCAAATAAAAAGTAGAGAATGCTCTTACATACCGGAGGACCAGGGTATCCAGGGAATCCAATATGGCCCTGCAGAGGGAAGAATTCCATTTCACCTACATTATACAATTGAGTTTTCTCAAAGTAATGAATAAAACAACGTAATACACCTGCATGCATTGTAAAGTACAAAAGAACAGTGCGCTAATTTAAAAAAACTATACAATTAAGTGCATTTTTGTGCCTTCAATTTCTGTGTTATGTTTTTCAATGAATTAAAGAATTATGGAATATTGTTGCAAAAATAATACAAATGGTGCCTTTTTTTAAGTGATCAAAGCAAAAAATGTGCATGTCTCTAAATCATGCACTGACCCTGAAATACATTCAAATGTGGCCATGTTTTGAAAAGCTGAGCAATCACATCCACACAGTGCCTTAAATTGTCACTAATTTTTCAAATAACTTGTGCCCCTGTGATAGCCAATGTGATAACTACAAAAAGGGCAAATCAGTTTATTTACCTAAAATGATATTTTTGTGCTGAAAAATTACTCTAAAGTTCAGTCCATTAGGGTCTCCTACTCTAATTTGTTGTCCACTACCTGTTGTCAAGTGATGCCATCTCCAGTAACAGAGATAACAAGATGGAGAACAGGAGGTGGGAGAGTGATTACTCATGCTGCTCATAGAAGTCTATAGAGAGAAAAGGAGAGGGGGGAGTGAAATCCTAGGAGAGAAACAGGCACACATAGATGTTTCATGCAGCTAATAGTGATTGTTTACTCTGCTATGTAAGATGGGGAAGACAAGAACACAGGTTTGTCGCACGATAAGTCTCTGACAACCCAGCCCTGTAGGAGTCATCCCTATACGCCGGACCCAAGCCCGGATAAATGGGGAGGGTTAGAGAAAGATCTGGCAACCTAACCTGTAAAACCTTTGCCTTAGAAACCCTATGAAAGAGCTCTCAAATGATTCAGATATGGTATCTGAAGGCAGCCCCCCCAGGCCAAAGGATTCTCCAAATGTGACTGGGGAAAAGCAAGGTCTGAGTACAAGAAGTTGCGGTTTTCCTCATGACGCAACTGGGGGAAAGCCCTCAGGAAGCCCACCTGCTGATGATGTGCCTCGTGATGAAAGGAGAGGATTGCGCTGTACCAAAGTTCAGATACTAGCAACATGGGATGTGTGTGGCATGAGTCTAGGGAAATTGACATTGTGAAACATGAAATGACAAGACTTGACATTGGCATTCTTAGAATTAGCGAATTGCACTGGACGGGTAATGGATATTTTCAGTCTGATGACTTTACCATGCTGGACATGAGGAAATCAAGAGGAATGGAGTCGCCTTTATTACAAATAAGTAGACCTCAAAGGCAGTAGAAAGTTTTAGAACAATCAGTGACCGTATCATTACTATACAGACACGTGGTAAGCCAGTGAACATCTCAATCTTACAGGTCTATGCCCCAACGACGAATGCTGATGAGGAAATCATTGAAGATGTTTATGCCAACATCCACAAAACTCTAAACAAAGTGCCAAAGAAGGACATCATTTACATTATGGGCGACTTCAATTCCAAAGTCGGCAGCCAGCCAGAAGCAACAAGCAGAAAGATTTGGGCTTTGTAAAAGAAATGAAGCTGGTGATCGCCTGGTACAGTTCTGCCAAAAAAAATCAGCTCAGAATAACAAACACATGGTTTATGCAACCCAAACGCCGACTGTACACGCGGACATCTCCGAAACACCGACTGTACACGCGGACATCTCCGAATCACCGACTGTACACGCGGACATCTCCGAAACACCGACTGTACATGTGGACATCTCCCAATGGCCTGCATCGAAATCAGATTATTTGCATCCTGTGTAATCATCATTGCAATAAAAACCTTTCCTGGTGCCGACTGCGGCACTGAGCATGAAATCTTTGCAGCTAAGTTCAAGATCAAATTCTGTAGCATTAACCCTTTCCAATCCAATTTGTATCCTGGTTTTCCTAGGGGGCTTACTCTTTTTCTGCCGTTATACAACGGCGCTATCTGCTAGCTAAAGCCAGTACTGCATGAGGTGACACGTTGGGTAGGCTCCGACAGCAGAGAGGCTGGCAATGTACAGTAAGAGAACCCCGACAGATATCATCCAACATCGGAGCTGTACAGCCTTAAATCATAATGTCTTCAGAGGTCAGACAGTGGATTGGAAAGGGTTAAGAAAGGCGCTCCATTGAGAAAATTCGACACCTCTAAAATCCCCCAATCATACACTATTGAGACAGATTCGAACTGCTTGACACATCAGAAAAGCATCCAGAGGAACTATGGCACAATATACAGTCCACAGTTATGGAAACAGCCAGTAAGCATCTCACTTATAAGAAGCAGGAAAAACAACGCTATTGGTTGTCCGTGCAAACCTCATAATAGCCGATAAAAGAAGAGCAGCAAAGGCAGCCGGCAACAAAGAAGAAATTCAAAAACTAAATGCCGATTTTCAGTGACCAGCAAGGAAAGACAAGGAAATGGATTGGAAAGAGCATTGCAAACAACTGAAGCCATGAGCCATGAAAGGCCATATGCTAGGCCTATTCTCACAGGTCAAGATGGCCCGAAAACCTTTCCTGGCATGCAACGGCACAATCAAAGGCAAAAATGGGAAGGAAATGAATGACCAAGGATAGGTAAAGGGAATATACAGAGGAACTATATGCCTGAAACCACATACCTGGACCATTGCATGAGGTGAAGCATGTAGACTTTGAGCCCTCAATTATGGAGTCAGAATTATGGAGTGGATATGGAAATGAAACAACTAGCCACAAATAAAGTACCAGGCATAGATAATAATAATTTTTATTTGTATAGTGCCAACTTATTCCACAGCTCTTGCATAGATAACATACTGGCAGAGCTATTGCTGCCAGTACCAGTGAAAACCATCACAGCACTGTGCCAGGACGTATGGCTATCCACACAATGGACACATGACTAGAAAAGATCTGTCTTCCTCCCTGTCCCAGAATTGCTCCAACTACCGAACAATAGCCCTCATTCCGCATGCAAGCAAAATCCTTCTCAAAATTATACAGGAAAGACTGAGATCAGTAGTTGAAGTGGTACTACCTGATGCGCAGGCAGGATTGTGGCGAGGATGTGGCACCCACGACCATATTGTAAACCTGCGATGGACCATGGAAAAAGCTCAAGAATACCAAAAGAATATGTACATGTGCTTCATCGACTACATCAAGGCCTTTGACTGTGTCAACCATGACAAGCTATGGCATGCCCTACAACACGTGTCAAACACAAGGCCAGCGGGCCGAACCTGGCCCGCTGCCCTGATTTCTGTGGCCCACGGCGTGCCGACAGCCGCTCACCACTCTAGTGATTACCAGCTGGGGTGCCGCGGCTCCTTGCTGGTAATCGCGCTGTTGCCACTGATCCCGGCACACACTGACATCAGTGTGCAGCCAGGATCCTCCTCCCCGAGTCCCCTGCTCATTAGTTCCGCAGGAGAGGACTCGGGGAGGAAGCGTGCCGGGCTACACACTGACTACAGTGTATGCCGGGCTCAGGGCAAGCAGAGAGGGAGCGACGCTGACAGCAGGGAGGAGGTAAGTATATGGGTTGGGGGACTGCTTATTACTGGGGTGGGGGGCAGGCTGCTTATTACTAGGGGGGGCTGCTTATTACTGAGGGGGGGGGCTGCCTATTACTGGGGGTGGGGCTGGCTGCCTATTACTGGGGGGGGGGCTGCTTATTCCTGGGCAGGCGGGCTGCTTATTACTGGGGAGGGGGCTGGTTATTACTTAGGGGGGAGGTTGCTTATTACTGAGGGGTGGGGGCTGCCTATTACTGGGGGGGCTGCCTATTACTGGGGGGGGGCTGCATATTACTAGGGGGGGGCTGCTTATTACTGGGGGCAGGGGGCTGCTTATTACTGGGGGTGGGTGGGCTGCTTATTACTGGGGGGGGGGGCTACTAATTACTGGGGGGGTCTGGTTATTACTGTGGAGGGAGCTGGTTATTACTGGGGGGGGAGGGGTGCTTATTACTGGGGGGGAGGGGTGCTTATTACTGAGGGGTGGCGGCTGCCTATTACTGGGAGGTGGGGGCTGCCTATTACTGGGGGATGGGGGCTGCCTATTACTGGGGGGGGCTGCCTATTACTGGGGGGGGGACTGCCTATGACTGGGGAGGGGACTGCCTATTACTGGGGGGGGACTGCCTATTACTGGGGGTGACTGCCTATTACTGGGGGGAGGGGCTGCTTATTACTGGGGAGCCTGCTTATTACTGGGGGGGAGGCTGCTTATTACTGGGGGGCTGCTTTTTATTATTACTGGGGAGCGGGCTTATAATTATAATGTTGCTATGGGGGTTAATATTACTAATTTGGCCACTGTGGGGGTCGTTATTTTACTGGGGCCACTATCAGGGTCACTATTAGGGCTCGTTTACATGGGTGTAATTGTATTTCGGTCGCACAAATACGCTGCGTATTTGCGCAATCGAAAATCGCTTATGCCTGTATATTTGTGTACATAAAAAAGAACGCAGATGGGCCCATTGAAATGGTGCGCAAATATGCAGTGAATACATAGGTTTCCTGCACATTCACCACGTATTTGCGCGGCCCATTCACTTCAATGGCCTATTGGGGTGCGTCGTACGCAACAAAATGTCATGCTGTGTGACAATATCCATCATGTGAATGAACTGATTGAAATTAATGGCTTCTATTCACTGCATATTATGTACACAAATACGCTTGTATGAACGAGCCCTTACTATACCGTCTTAGGCCCCCTGCACACAGGCAGAAATTCCCCCGCGGGATTTCCCGCAGAATTTCCGCCCGTGGAAGCTGCCATAGGATTGCGTTAGAAAACGCAATCCTATGCAGACGGCTGCGATTTGTCTGCGTGAAATCTCACATGGAAAACAAATCGCGACATGCTCTATTACTGTGCGGGGCAGCCGGCACATCACAGAGCCAGGGCCGCGGGAGCAGGTGAGTGCCGCGCTGGTTCCTGCAGGGGCTCGGGTTGGGATCCGACCAAGCCGTCTGCAGGCGGCCTTACAATCAGCCCTCTGAAGGTCACCATAAGCCTGATGTGGCCCTCGGTGAAAATGAGTTTGACACCCCTGCCCTACAATATCTGGGTGTATCGGCCAATCAAGAAGCCATTGTGAGAACATAGTATGGGGTCGCAGATCGGTTTGGGATCGGCAAATGCGTCTAATAGGGCTGCATCCTCTCACCCTTCTTGTTTAACCTATATGTGGAAGTAATCATGCAGAAAATGGAGCTACAAGAATTGGAAGTCAGGGTGAAAATAGGAGGTGGAAACATCAATAAATAGTGGGTGGGCCGCGGCATTAGAGAGCGTGACTGTGCTCGTCCTGTTACATTTAGTATAATCTATACTCACAGCTGGTGTAGGTTTTCATCTGAGGTGCCGCCAGATGAAACAAATGTATTAAGAAGCTTGTAATTGCAGGCGCAGCTGTCACTGATTTTAATGAGACCTCAGCCCACAATTATTAGTGCCAGCCACTACACAAGAGTCAGAAGCAACTGCTTCTGCTCCGACTCCTGTATATTACGGCACTGACAGCAAGCACCTGATGAACTGATCAGCCGGGGTCCCGAGCAGCGAATCCCAGCCGATCAATTACACAGGTCTGCGATGAAAAAATTGTAGCATATTTAATTAGTGGGTTTAACAGTATTTTTTGTGTTGATTACGGTAAAAATAGTGAAATAATTCCATCACCCCTAGATAAGTCACAAATTTCACCTGAAATTTTCTTATTTTCAGGGTTTTTCAGGCTCGGTACGCATATGACAACGAATCTAAACTGTCTGCTAGGCGCGACCTTGACTGCAGTCAGTGACTCTGTGGAGCCAGCCACTGTGGTGTACGCATCAAACAGTTTTGTGATATGGTATTTAGAAGAAATGGCTACTAGAAGATGTGTCAACTCTCCTAACTGTTTCTGTTATATTTGTGGGTCTTATACCGTCAAGAAGCAACAAAGGAACATTTCTAATTTTGTTCAGAAGGTGTATTTTGCATACTTTGGTATGAAATTAGGGGACCAAGATAAATCTTGGGCTCCCCATATAGTGTGTTCTGTGTGTGTTGAAGAACTGAGACAATGGTTTCAAGGTAAGAAGAAATCATTTCGTTTTGGAGTACCCATGGTTTGGAGAGAGCCTAAAAATCACAGTGATGACTGTTATTTTTGTTCTTGTTCAGTGCAAGGTTTCAATGTAAAAAACAGGAAGGACATTTCATACCCAACCAATATACGTTCGGCTATTCGCCCTGTTCCTCATGGACCTGACTTGCCTATTCCTTCACCTCCGGATACCCTGGACAATATTTTAGACGATTTAAACCAAATGTCACATAGTAGCAGCGATAATGATGACGGCTATGATCCAGGTACCAATGACCCTGAACTTTTCTCTCAATCAGACTTGAATGATTTAGTACGAGATCTGGGCCTACCAAAGGATTCAGCGCAAGGGTTAGGGTCTAGACTTAATTATTGATCACCTAGCCTGAGGATTTGCTCTGAAAACCCCGTTGAATAAGAATGTTCTCTTATGACAGTGGCTGCCTAGTAAATATTGTATATGGAGAAGACAGGTTCAGCATTTCCGAGAAAAGTTGACCACCATTTGTTGATTTAATACATCAAATATTACATTTATGCTGGGTAAAACATTTATTTCCATGGTAGCCTGTCTATATTTTTGTCTTAGCATATGTAGAGAACGTCTTCATGTTGGAACCTGAAATTATTTATGAGGTATTTTTCTGAGTCAGTCAATGTTTAAATGGAATACTACATTAACTAATTGTGGAATTTAAGTACTGGGCAGATTTTTTCTTGGATGTGGATAGCTGTTCACATGAGCTTCTCTACTACATTGCAAATAAGTTACTGTTACATTTATGCAATGAAGTAACACTAGGAAGAAGAGAGATGCACTTTTTTTCGTATACTCCAGGACATTTTCCCAATACATACGTGTAACATGACTATCAGCTATCATCTAATAATTAGAGACTTATGCTAATCAAGTGTCCTATTGGCACAAGCTTGATTGATATACATTGGAATCCTTTGCTTCAACTGTTTTGAAACTCTAGTTGACTATGCTTTTCAATGCAACCGTTTGCAATGAAAACCTTTACCACTTGTTATACAATTTATTAACCCTTTTCAATCCAATTTGTATTCTGGTTTTCCTAGGGGGCTTACTGTATTTCTGCCATTACACAACGGCGCTATCTGCTGGCTAAAGCCAGTACTGCATGAGGTGACACATTGGATAGGCTCTGACAGCAGGGAGGCTGGCAATATACAGTAAGAGAACCCCAACGGACGTCTTCCAACATCGGAGCTGTACAGCCTTAAATCATAATGTCTTCAGAGGTCAGACAGTGGATTAGAGAGGGTAAAAAAATGGCAAAGATATCTATCTAAGTTAGGTGGATAACTGGGTTAGACGTATGAAGCATTCATCAACTTACCTTGTCTCCCTTTACACCTTGGGAACCATATTCATCAGCGCCATCTGTGCCCTGCCAAACACAAACACAATTAGAATTAGTGAGTACAATAAAAGAAATAGAAGAAGGAAAATCATGAGTCCATATAGCTTTGCCAATTAAATGTTTATTCAGCTGATACTAAGATGCTTCTTGGAAACCCGTGCAAACTGTAGAGGGCAGTTCAAGGAATCAAAATAACAACATGGTAATCTGCAGCAATCAGAGGTTAGATGAAGATACATTCACATGTAGGAAAACTGATGCATATAAACTAATTCATCTGAATGGTGTTTGCTGAAATCGATGCACATGTTGCAGAACCAATTCCATTCAGATATATTAGGGCTCCTTCACATTAGTATTTTCTCCTTAGGGAGAGCACCAAGAAGATATGAGGAGACTTATAAGGCCATCCATGCTCCTCTGTGTAATATGCAAATAAAGAAGAAGGAACAATACCCCTGCAGTGCCACCTATTGGATGGTAACATTCCTTCAAATCAATGCTAGACCCTTTATACAGGTCTGTAGAGCAATGATTGGGAATTGAAAATCAAGCCAGAATCCATACACAGACAGATGTTTTGGGGTGTTTGCCCTTCATCAGTGTACAGTAGGATCCTGGCTTGGCTAGTGAGTCGTAAGGAGTAACATCTCTCCTTAGAGAGAGCACCAAGAAGTTGAGTGAGGAGACTTCTAAAGCCATTCATCCTCCTCTGGGTAATATGTAAAAAAGAAAAATGGAACAATACCTCTGCAGCGCCACCTATTGGATGGCAGCATTCCTTCAAATCCAAAGCCAAAACCAGAAGTGGAACGTATAGAAAGAAAGTATAATGGAAAGATTTGCATTTCTTCCATATTTTGGACCCATTTGAACGAGCCATTAAAATGATTTTCAGTCCCAGAACTTTCTGTAACGAATCATATGTCTAGTTTTGGACACACCTGTCTATGTTCAAACTACCTCAGGTTTTCACTAGTTCTGTTTTCAAGAGTAATTATTACCTAAAATTCTTTCCATTGCTGTTTTTAATATTCATTATTTTCATATTCATGAGTATGCAGATTTTTTATCTGATTTGTCTATCAAAAATTCATGTGAAATATATATTTAAGTTAATGGAATTTAATTCATGTAATGTTAGTTTAATTATCATTTAATTCATGTCATGTTAAAGTTTATACATATTGTTAAATATTTAATGTAATTAATAAAATACAGAACTATACAAAATAGCATATAAGAAATTAAGGATTAAAGTGAATGTGCATACTGGCAATCCTCTGCGTCCTGGAATTCCGATGTCACCTTTTTCTCCGGAGTCTCCTGGTTCTCCCTTAAAATGAAAAAAAAAAACTTTAAAAAAGACAATAATCTAAACTAAATTCAAAAAAGTGTAATAATGCGATTGTAAAAACAAGGCCACCACATGTCATATGTGCAGGCTATGGTTGTTAGCAGTACCCCTCCCCCAATCTGGGCTGGGTTGGTTTGGGTGGCTGCATATAAGTCTGCACTGAACATTCAGCTTGCTCATATTGCAAATTGGCTCTCTGCATACTACCAGGGTCTATGGTGATTGAACCTGTCTTATAGTTTATTAAATTGTGCATTCTTGGCTTCTTTTTCTGTGAGCTATGAAGATTTAAGTCATAATTAGAGATGAGCGAGCACGCTCGTCTAAGGCTGATGCTCGAGAGAGCATCAGTCTTTTCGAGTAACTGCTTACTCGTCCGAGGAAATGCGGGGGAGGGGCGGTGTGGAGGGGAGCCGGAGGGAGGGGTGGGGTGAGAGAGATCTCTCTCACTCAAATACCTAGTACTTGGCTATGGTATATGTTGTGGAAACAAAAAATGTTCCATTTGTAAACTCATACACCGTACAGTATTTTCCATCAGTGGATATTAGTTTGACTTACCTAATTAAAACATATATTAAGTGAGATACTATATGTCATTTATTTTATGACTTGCAACATTTGTAACAAAAAATGTGTAAATTGTACCACCCACAAGTTAAAACTTTGTATGTCTGAACATATCACAGCTTCTCGACCTTCTACTACAGTTAAACGTATTCATTTTGGTCTGCTCAAGATGCTATCAAATTCATTCCAACTCCTTGGTTTCCTGACAATGGCTATCACAGACTACATTTTTATTTTTGCTCCTGACCCCAGTTTGTTATACCAACTTGCTTCTGTCTACTACTTGCCTTGACCCCTGGCCTGTCTATCCATACTGAACTTGTTCTCCATGACTATAGTTTGATTCTTGTGCTGAAGTATGCCCCCTACCCCAACCCGGACTATCTGCCTTTTCCTGTTCACACCCTTAGGTAGCACACCTAGGTCTATAGTAGCATCAGATGCTGAAGCACTGGAACCATTTCCCGAGTAACAGCCTGATGACCCCAAAAGAAAGTCCGCATCCCGACTGGTAGGGTTAAAAGGGTAAAGACCGGGTTACTTCAGGAATTGGCTCAAAGTCAAACCTTTGGCTCGGTGGCTCTACATCTGCTGACCCTGACACATTTATCAAGTTTCTAAATACACAGAATAGACTAAATATTTTCAGAACATACATACCTTTTGACCTTTGGATCCAATATTACCACGACCCCCAGGAGTACCAATATCACCAGCTGGTCCCTACAAAAAAAACCAAAGAAATAAATTACTGTAGACATACCATTTCCAAATGTGTAGGTTAATGAGAACATAACACTCTGATTAGTTGTTGTCTGCAAACAATGAATTTCAGGCACCGTGCCTCTCATACAGTCAATCACAACCTTACTCTGTACTGATCATGAACAAGAACCACAGAAAATTTGCTGTCTATAGATTTTAAAACTTTGTCCCTCATCCCTCAATAAATGATCCTACAGATTACTGATTGGCCATATTTTGGCTATCAAAGATCTACGTGTATGGGCAGCTTCAGTGCCAGTCAAGACGTGTGTGCAGATTGTGTAAGGATTATAAATCCTTAAGGCCTCATGTCCACAGGGAAAATCAGGCCTGCTACGGATTCTCCATGGTCCCTCCTGCCCCGCGGACATGCCCACGCGGTTGCGTGACCCGCGCATGTGCCGGCCCGAAGAAAAAAGATCCGGCCGCGACGGAGAGAAGATGAAGCCGCGGCGAAGGGAAGATCCGGAGCGGGTGAGTAAATTCCGATTTTTGTCTCCCGCGGATCTGGACGTCTTCCATAGGCTTCAATAGAAGCCCGCGGGAGCCGTCCCCGCGGGAGACCCGCACGAAAATGGAGCATGGTCCAGATTTTTTCATGCTCCATTTTTAAAAAAATCACTTTTATTGACCATCCGCGGGTATTTATCTACCCGCGGGTGGTCAATGCATCCCTATGGGGTGCAGATCCGCGGGCAGGAGAAGAGTTAAAATCCGCTGAGGCCTAAGAGTTTTCCGCCTAAATTTAGTTTTTGAAAAATTTGACCTATACCACAGCTTGAAATGGAGAATACAGTAAGTTCACGGCTGCCATCTTGCCTTATTCATTCTTTGCGGTCAGCATACTACCAGTCACCGATATACTCTGACTCTGTAATATATTTTCTAGGGATACACTCTCTAATATCCATAACCTTTTTAATAGAGTCATCAGCCAGCATATCTACAGGGGAAATAATAAAAGTCTGTCTGAGATTTCAGGTCTTCAGCAAGTGGAGTTGGTGGGATATAAAATATGCATTTCTCTACATATTTTAGCCTCATTAACTTATTATGGATCTAATGATGGAAAATTTAAAGAGACCAGATTTGCAAACCCATAGAATTAGTAAAATTACGTGACAAGAGTTAGGGGAAAAATCTAGAACATTTGTTTTTTTGTGAACACTTTCAGACTCAATACATGGGCAATAGGTTGGTCCCATCTGGGCAGAGTATCTAGGAAATAAGTCAACTTAAGGGAAGGACATGTTAACGTGGCATTAATTGTATCATGGAGCCTAAATGTCAATGTAACTTGGAAATATGGAGATTATACGTCTTCTGTGGTTTATACTAAACAAACTGAAATAAGATGGTGACCACCAGTATTGTAAAGTATAGTGAAAAAAATATGAACAGACCTGCGTACTTAATATTACAGAATTTTTCAATGGCGCAATCCGCGACCGACTACATAGAGAACACATGTTAGGAATCATTTCTTTACAAACCTGTGGTCCAGGTAGACCTTGCTGACCTCGTACCCCAGGTGGTCCAGGCAAACCTTTAGGCCCCTAAATTGTATATGTATAGTATTAATTAAGGACAGTTATGCAAATAAAAGCTCTAAAATATCATGATGTAGCTCAGGCACAGCATAGTTTGGGCCGAAAAAATGCAGACAATGTATAATTTACAAAGCTATGACTTAAAGCCTTCACATAAAAAAAAAATCACTAAAAAAACATTTTCCATATGACTATGATGTCATCAGCTGTCTGCCATCTCCTAAATCACAACATATAAAATGGTTATCTAAAATCATTATTAGTTACATAATATTTTACTTGGCTTCTAAATGTAAAGACTGTAAAAGAATAATTTTCAAAATGTCATCAAACTAACAAATAAATGAATGAATAACCTGGATGCCCTGGATGCCACTGTCCCCTGGGTAGCCTGGTCCACCAGGAACTCCTGGTTCATTCTTCATGCGCAAAAAAAGAAACACAAATCCGGTACACAAATCAATAGGTTGCATGGTAATTGGCCTACATTATAATGAAGAAGGTACTATAAGTTTAGCTCAAAGCATGCACGGCTACTTCAAAATGGACCGTAGCAGAGACTCAGCTTAGTTTATGGTTATTAATAACAATTTTGCTCTGATTTTAGGACGAACTCTGCTCATCTGCAGAAGACAAAGCTTGTTCTACTTTAAACAGCTGTAGCTCCGGTTCTATCACTGCTACTGTCATGCTTTTGGTGTAGTTTTAAAGCTAAGACACTTGGAGCTTACAGAACCAGTGCTACAGCCATTTGAAGTTGGGTCAGGGATACTAAAATTTACAGCTGTCACTTTTCAGTCAGTGGTGCAGAGGAGAGAGGGAGAGGAAGGGAGAACAGCCTGTAGCTGTTCAACGTGGAATTCAACACACTGGAAGTCCAACATGCCATATTTAACCGCACTACTTTTTTTATTAAACTGCCCAAGTAGAAGTTAAAAGCCTCTAAAATAAACCTGACACCCCGTCAGTTTCCTTTTATGACCTGTAACTTGTGACTGCACTCTGGTGCACTTTGTTTAGGGCATACCTAACACACAAACTATCCTGATTTGCTGGCAACAAGTTCTATGGTGAAGTTAAATCGTGGTGCAAATACAGTACGCTTCTCGAAGGAATTTAACGCTTCCTCCTCTTGCCGTCAAGCATCTGTTTGAAAAGCATCAAAATGAATTAGAGATGATATTTCACACATCTCCCGTCCTTTCCAGCATCTTGGCTTTAGAGCTCCTAGGAGACATGTGAGTGCCAGTCGGCATTACTCTACTTGGCTGTGAATGATGAGAATACAGAGCTGCTTTGAACCTACTTCTGTGCTGAAATAGCACAGATCCTCGAACATGAGCGAATTATGCCAAACAAAGCAAAATCTAACATTGAAAAAAAATCTATACTTTTATGAACACAGTGGAAGCCCAATAAACTGCAAATACAAGATAAATAGGAACATTACTATTATTACTAAAGTATATCCTACTATATTCATTTTAGTAGGAGCTAGTATACGGTCAATGTTATACATGCCATTACCACTTACCTTTAATCCAGGAGGTCCTCTCCGGCCTTGTGGACCCTTTTGTAGAAAATCATGGAAAGTTCATGTCATTAAATGTTCATGATCATAAAACTTGAGAGATTACATGGCTTAATACATCTTCTGGTTTTCCAGGACTGTTGTACAGTCCCAAGAACAAACACTTGTTAATTTATTACACTTTCCAAAGGTAATTTTGCTCATATGGATTACACAATTAAATAAAAACATGAGCGCGACTTCTAGGAAATCCTTATTGCCGCTGTCTGGCAGCTTTATATAAGCCAATGCTGTGTACACAATATAGTAAAAGTTTTTCAAATGTCCCATAAATTCACTTTTTTTAATCTCACAAGGGAGTCTTACAGCCCATAAAATCAAAGTCCGGTAAATATTGGCTGTAAAAGCTAACGGACCTCCGTAGAGCATCTGTGAAGGCAGTTATACATGAGCGATGCACCGTAAACAAGCTCAAAGGGCAGATTCACTAATCCCGTCTAATATTTAGGATGTGTTAGCTAATTCTCCGAGGAGACGGAAGGATTATTGTTCAGAAAATCAGAACAAAGCTGAGCGATAATCGTTCAGTTTAAGCACGGGCAATTGACTGATCGACCAATGAGAATCAAGAGGCTCTCATTTGTCGTTCCGTTTCAGCCGGCATAAAAAACAGCGCCGGATTGGGCCGTTGAAACACTTTTTGTTTACATAGGAACGTGAAACATTAAATAATAAGTGCCCAAGGACTGGACGATTCTCGTTGAGTCTGGGCAGTAAACGGGCAGCCCGAGCGTAAATGAGCGGGCGATGATGTTTACATGGGCTGAGATTCTCATATAAAAAGGCCATTAGATCAGACAATTTAAAAATGTATCACATTTATCACAGTGGCTCATGCTGGATGATAAGCTTGTTGCATCTTTATACAACTCTGCTAAATATATACCACCTTTTGGTAAGTTTACATGGTGTCAAAATCTTAGCGCAATTTAGTTGCACTATGTTAACAAGCTGTAGCTCTTTTCCCAATAACCCACACTCCATGGGACATCAGGTGCTGAAAGTGTGTACAACACATAATAAATGTAGTGCAAGGCGGGTGAGCCAATGTTTTGGTGCATATAGAGCAAGAATTTGGGAAAACCTTATTTAGTAAATCTCCCCTAAAGAGTGCAGCTAAGCATTAGGGGTACAGCGCCTATGGGATCTGACAGGGTGTATGAGCCATGCATGTTGAAGACAGTGCCACTGATGGCCTGGCACTAAAGGCACATGACCTGTGGTGACAGAAGAGGGCACTACTTTATGCTGCCCTGTCTGTTTCACACGGGTGACCAAGTTGCACAATATTCTCGCGTTGCGAAAATGCTATAAATCGCATGTATGTGAAGCCCATGCTTTCTTATGGGTTCCTTCACATTTGCAATGTTTTGTAGCCTGCGACATTGCGAATCAAAAACCTCACAGGTTTCGCGATATGTCCCTGACTTGCGATGTTATGTAGCCCATGTTTTCCTATGGAGCTTTCCTTTCTGTTGCATCGCACGAAAACATGATTTTCGTGCGGCGCGATGCAACTTTGACAGCAGGAAATCCTACTGTCAAAGCCCTAAACTAAGCCCTGGCTGCAGGAAAAAAAAAAAAACACATACATCACCTAGAAGCGCTGTCCGGCTCCACTGCATCTTCTCCCCGGTTCCGGACACTGGTCTTGAGGCATGTCTTCTGGCCGGGGATTGGAAAAGCTAGCTCTGATTGGCTGAGCGCCGTGTCACTCAGCCAATCAGAGCCAGCGATTGATGAACCAATCACAGCCATACAATGGTTCATGGAGTGCTGGCTCTGATTCGCTAGGCGTTACGGTGCTCAGCCAATCCAAGGCAACACTTTCTGGAGGTGGGGATTTTCCAATCCCCATCCAAATCACATGCCTGAAGACCAGTGCCGGGGACTGGGAAGAAGATGCAGTGGAGCCGGACAGCACTTCTTAGGTGATGTATGTGTTTTGGGTTTTTTTCTGCAGCTAGGGCCTATTTTTGGGTAAGGGCTTATTTTTCAAGTTCTTCCCCGAAAATCCTTGCACATGGTGCTACAAAGTCGCACGACTTTGTAGCACCACTTGTGATATTGAAGCGCAACAAAATCGTGGCATCGCCGTGTGAAAACACAGCGATATCGCACGGACCACCAATGTGATATCGCTGCAATTTTTTTTGTTGTGATATTGTGTCGCCCGTGTGAAACAGGCCTAAAGGAAATGACAAGTTCCCTTTAAACAGAAGATACACTTTTTAACACTAATGCCCTAAAAATTCTAAACATTACAAAACTATTCAAACAAGCTGCCTCATTAATATGACTTCCTTTAGAACAGTGTAGCACCTAAATAGTTAAATGTCATATAAATAATAGGGTTAGACTGTTACTTGTGGGCCGTTATCACCGGGTTCCCCTTCAACGCCGTCATTTCCTGGTTCACCCTGTGAAAAAATGGCAACTTATTAGAAATATACATAAGATCAAATCTCTCTGTGTAAACATTTATATAGATATGTATGATACAAATATTGTAATTTACCAGATATTTAAAGGGATTCCTAGATATATATCATGTAGTTAGTATATACGGTAATGACATGTTTTGGAGTTCCCATGCCTTAGTCCCATACTTTACTATTTTCTTAACAGGATCAGAATTCCTGTAGGTATTCCCTGTCTGTGAGGCCACTTTGACGTGGCAGCATTTGGCATCAGTAGAGTATTTGTGAGGCCTCCCATACATTAGTGTATTTGGGGTTGTGTTTTGTCCTTGTTAATCTATGGACAGCACATGGCCCCATTATAGGCCTATGAAGACATACAGATTGACTTTTTTTTTTACATGGACCAATGGTCCTATTCCCATCTGTCTCAATGTATGTGAATGTGCTGCCTCTATGTAAATTGGACAACACACGGACTGCTGTCCGATGTGAGTTGCACTTGAGCCCATCGGGCGCAACTCGAACTCATGGCTAGTGCGCAAAATTATAATGAAAAGATCTGTGACTCTTCCTTGTAGACCCAGCCGTAGTTTGAGCTTAAAAACACAATTAGAGCTTATTTACATGGGTATATGTGCATTCGCAAAACCTGCGTAAAGAATAGAACACATTGTTTCCAATGGGATCGTTCTCACAGTACTTTTCTCACATGCGTAAAAAAACGCGACATGCTCCATTTTAGTGTGCATTTGTGTACCAAAGGTCCCCATAGGGGAACGGCAACTAATTTGGCTTAATAGCCATTTAAATCAGGGCGGGGGTGATTTCCCTATCCATGTCAACAAGCGGTGCCTGCGCAAATACGCACAGTATTTGTGCACACACTCCAAAAACACTCTTTCACTGCGCAAATACACTGTGAAGGAGCGAGTGTTTTTGTGATTATGCTTGTATAAAGGGGCCCTAACAAGTGTTACTGAGCCCTGAACCATATCTCCAAATGGTCCAATAAATGTTGACCTACTATTAGAGTTTTTTCTGCATTCACTATTATAGAATTATTAGACTCTACAGATACTTTCAAGAGGCTCAGGTTTAAATGCTTTGTCAATATATCTGTTCCTGAGTCTATCCAATGCTATGTACAAAGGTAGAAGCACTCCATGTACCTCTCTTCCTGGGTTTCCTTTCTGTCCTTTTGGCCCAGGAATATTATTGTCATCTCCAGCTTCACCCTAAAAGGAAGAAGTATTATATATGAAGAGACACATTGTTACAGTCTTATGTATATTTATCTATGGGATACTGGAAATCGGGATATGTCAATGCTCATCAACATGAAATTTGTAAAGTATATCAGTAGCTCTGTAATACTTATTACCAAAGAAAGTGATGGGATGCCGGTCTTACAACCATAGGCTTAAAAATTGGCTTCTTCAGTTTGGAAAAAAGATACTTTTGAGATACTCATATTTACATGCAAAAATATAAGTGTAGTCAATGCAAAAAATTAGTACAGTGACACAGTAGGAATACGAATAAACAATTTATCCAATTTACTGCCCTTTCCATTGGCTGTCTTTTAGGTATGGTTCAAGGAAGATACCTGTATTGTATCAAGACACATTTCCACTGTATCACCAATATACAGGGGGTGGACAAAAATATGGAAACACCGTATGAAATATATGCCTTAAAATTGTTTTTTACATGTCTTATTGAAATATGATTTATAATCCCATGAAGCTTATCTGGAAATAATACGACACAGATGCTGCCAGGCAGAGGTGAACATCTGCCCAACAACAAGGTTCCATTTGCCAGGGGTTTGAACCACTCAAATGCTGTTACCGGCTGGCTCCTAAAACCACCCAGAGCAGGGCAAGAGGTGAAGTAAACACAAATTTGGTGTGAAAGCTCTCAGCCGAGCAGGGGAGAAAAGGACAGCTCAGTGCTATTGGTAAAAATCCCATACATTTTGTACAGTATTTCTATATTTTTGTCTACTCCCTGTATCACCACAATAAAATCAATCGACTGTATTCATTTTTTGCTCCTTGGAATCTCTGAATCAGCAGCACTTGAACTTTCCCATCTTTTCCAATCACCTAATGGTTCTAATGCCAGTGTGACATAATGGCCAACAGGTCCTGTCATCTACACTTTACCTTAGCCATGATGTAGAGGGCTATATGAGGTTAGCTGGTCAATAGGCAAGTTGTTCTTTAACAACATGCATCAATTATCATTAGAGGTTATTTGAAGCCATTCATGCATGATGCTATGTCAGTTTATCAAAAATATCTAAACTTTTTAACACAAACTTTCTTTATAAATGCCATAAATTACAGTATGTATTTATTATAATTATTAGAACTTGCATTTTTAGTGAAAAGGGAAGTCAAAACGTCCATATGGTAGAAAATGCAGGAATGATGACATATAGTAAATGACATAAGTTTAATATTAAACATTTAATATTGCATTACTTACAGGATCGCCTCTAAGGCCAAGTTCCCCACGTTCCCCTGGTTCTCCGCGGGGCCCTTTTCTGCCCTAGTGTCAATAGGCACAAATAAATAATAAGTGAACGTGACATAGATTTTAGCATATGTCTTCTGGCGGAAGTTGTGATAAGAGATCAATGATGAAGGATGTGTATAAACATGTTATAAAAGAGATCCTATTGTTAGGCTGCTTTCAGATCTGCGTCGTGGATTCTGGTATTTTGTGCTGGATCTGCAATGGAGCCTCTGAATGGAGGATCTAGTGCAGATGTGAGCCCGGCCTAACTTTTGCATCTGGTGCCAGTTTTGTGATGCTATTTATCACCTCTATTGCTTTCAGTGTCTTTCTAATTGTTAGGTCTGCTACCTGTGTCTGCCGCCCTCTTGCTACTCCGGGCAGACGTGGGCATTGCTCTGCTCCTTCTGTATGAATATACTCTTTGTTTCTATTTTCTTCCAGCAATGCACTAGTTAACCCTGCTCAGGTGCTCATAGCCCAGCTGCAAATTAAGTGGCAATTGCCTTCCTATTTAAGGTAGCTGGGGACACCCCACCCTTGCCTCAGAATTGATGTGTGTTTGTTCTAGACACTCAGTATATCTAGGTCGCCAGTCTCTTGACTCCCCATCTAACATTACCTGTTATCACTGGGGTCAGCTGCCAGCCACACTAGGTCTGGTCTAAAAGCTAGGCAGGTTGGTTAGCACAGTGGGTGCACACTCCCAGTCCGTAACACTAATATCAAAGCCTATAAACATTCTTGGCAATTTATCATTAGTTTTTAAAGAATTGTAAAGACTAAAAAACAGGGTTTATCACAATGGACACACTAAATATGCACTTTTGGCAATGTATTCTGGATATCAATTCCAACCCTGAGGGCAGAAATTTGAGGACTGTAACAGTAGACCTTCCTATATTTATTTCCAAGAAGTATGTCTAATGATAAATATATATGTATCATAAGTCCAGAGAGAAACTCACTGTAAAAAAATGCAAGTGTGAGGACAGTGTCCGGGATACGGGGGTCCCTGAGAAATCCCGCAACCCCTGTCCCTGCCTACTTGCCCCCCTGGGCTAACCCCCAGGGCGACAACTGGGCGGCGGTCCCTACCCACACTAGGGAAGCGGGACACGGGAAGACAAACAGACACTGAAGACAAACAAACGGTAGAGTGGTCAGACAATCCGGGTCGGCAACAGGAGGGTACGCAGTGCAAAGGGGAAGGCAAAAACGTAGTCAAGGTCCAAAAGCAGAAGTCAGAAAAGCCGGGGTCACAAGAGCAGTCAAAGTAAACGCGGGTGCAGCTGGAAGACCAAACTAACACTGGCAAGGGCTGGAAGGAAAACACACACTTTTAAATGCTGTCAGAGCTCCCGCCCTAGCAGCTGATTGGGGCGGGGAGCCTGACAGCAGCAGGGCAATCAAGGAGGTGCTGGGGACACTCCCCGAGCCTTGCTGAACAGACAGTTACCAAGGAAGCCTGCTTGGTAGTCAGGAAATAGAGAAGCACCTGCTGCCTCCCTAGCAACCTGGCGGCGACCAGTTTTACAGCGTCCCGGGGAGATCACCAGAACCGGGGCTCCCCTACGCCGCACTCCTGTAACCCGGGTGGCAGGATCGGTGGTGTGGGCACGGCGGCCCCGAGAGTTGCTGGTTCTGACAGCAAGATGATACAGAGCCACAGTCAGGGGTGTATGCAGAATTTTGCAAAAGGCGATTCAAGTCCATGAACACAGGCACATTTGCATAGTACACTAATGCATACACAAAAACACAGATATACACAATTTGACCTACATACAGTATATATACATTCATACATGCATATACAAACTGTGATACACACCAAACAAAAGTGGAAGGTTAAGCAGGACAGGACTGCTCTAGTCATCCGTGATTTGGGAACGCTCCACCAACTCACTTATGTACGTAATGCTGTCTGCCATATGCTGGTGCAAGGTGAACATATCCTATGTAATATTCTCCTTTCTTCAGCAGATGACAGCATTACTTATAGACGGTTATACGGGAGATAGAATAATACCTCCACAGTGCCACCTATTGGAAAGCAGCATTCCTTCAAGCCAAAGTCAGACTCTTTATACAAGCCTTGTACAATGACTGGGAACTAAAAGCAAAGCCAGACACCATGTACAGACAGCTGTTTCAGGGTATTAGCCCTTCATCAATGTAAAGTAGGAATCTGGCTTTGCTAGTGAGAGACCTGGGACGGGTCAGAAACGCTATCTTTTCTCCTTAGGGAGAGCACCTAGATAGTAAGTGAGGAGACTCAAAAGGCCATGCATGCTCCTCTGGGTAATATGCAAATAAGGGAGATGGAATAATACCTCCACAGTGCGGTTTAAACATGAGGAGGTTGGAGAAAGGAGTAAGGGCACAAAGGTGCGGTTTTAATCTGTAATTCCCTACTTCTGTATTTCCCTGTCCATTGTCATTGAGATTCATTCCTAGAGATAAAATCAATATATTACATGGTAGCAGCACTTTGTGTGCTCACAGAAATAAAGCTTGTAACATCATAGGCCTAGAGATTCATTTAATGCCTCTATCATAAATCACTCTCAGACTTAGAGAAAAAGTTTAGTTAGTTTGGAATAATATAATACTAACTACTATGTAAAGAATATGTGCCATCACTATTTAATATGGGAAGTTATCTAAGTACCAACTAAATATTGTTTAAAGAAAGCCATTGTAAGGGTAAAAAGTTGCACCCAAGATTCTCGGTCGCAACTTGCATTGGTCAGCCCACGGACATCCCACCAATGTGCTGTCTGATGTGAGGGAGACTGCACAGTGACATTTGCTATTCTTGTCTGAAAATCGGACAAGAATAGGTCGTGCTGCTATTTTTTAATCGGAATATTCGCCCAAGTAAGAAAAAAAAGAAGGTTAGTGGGAAAGTATGCAGAAAATGCATAAAAATGTAACAACAGTATGCAAATAAAGATCTCTGCACTCAACCTGATGGGATAAAAAATACTGTATAGAGCTATGTAAACTCTATTTTATTTGTGACATAGGAAATAAAATAATGTAACCTAGTGAAATGCTACATGCAACGCGTTTTGGCGCTAAATATTGCACCTTTCTCAAGTGATACGAGGCATACAAGGACTCTGAGGTGCCAGTGGGATTTACTCTTATCAGGGACTCCGTTGAGCACTGGGTAAGTTCCATTCTCTTATGTACATATAATTCTGTATACATTATTCTATATCAAGGCGCTGTCCAACCTACTTCTACGAGTAAAAAAAAAGCCCATGCGCATATAACTATTCAAATGAATGGGTGTGAGTGAGACCTGCCTCTGATTGGCTCAGCGCTGAGCCAATCAGGGACAGGTCTGACTCACACCCCCTTCACACCCACTGCAGGCCGGCCGCGCTGAACTCCGTCTGCCGGGACAAGGTGAGTATATATTTTTTTTTTATTTTAACACATTTCTGGATGAATTGCAGGGAAGGGCTTATATATTTAAGCCCTTCCTGACAATTCATCCCGCGCACGCCCGCAGCGCATTGCTTTCAATGGAGCCGGCTGTATTGCCGGCTCCATTGAATGCAATGCGCTGGACAGCTCTGGCCCATTTCTAATGAAACGCGGCTAGGAGCAGATTTTCGGGCAATTTTTGGGCCCCGGTCACGCGATTTGCGGATGCGCATCCATCATGCGATCCGCAAATCGCGCGAAAAAAAGCCCGTGTGACTAAGGCCAGAGGAGAAGGCAGGAGAGGTTTTTAACTCTTTCTGCCTTCTGCTTCCCCGAGTACACAGTGCTTAATGAGCACTGTGTATTAAAAAGTTAAAGCGGAAGAATAACTTCCACTATGGGAGACGGGGGGTCATGTGATTCCCTGCTACAACAGAGCTACAGGGTCGTACTAGACTTGCCACATCCATAACAACTCGTACTATAAAATATTATATGATTTATCTAGCACTGAAAATTCCTTCAATAAGAATTTTTAAGACTCCAATTTTCGGATCATCTAAAAAAAAGTGTTTATATTGTGCAAAAGAGGTAAAACATATTAAATCTCTATAAATTTGAAATTGTCATTATCTTCATGACTTGTAAAATAAAGGTAACATAATGTTTATAACACACCGTGAACGCCATAAAAATAGATCTCCAAAAACAGTGGTGAAATAGCTTTTTTCTATTTCCCCCAGCAAAAAATAAATAAATAAAAGTAATTGAATACATTATATAGACCCCAAATTGATTCCTGTAAAAACTAGAACTTGCCCCGCAAAATACAAAGTGTCATACAGCTATATTGATGAAAAACTAAAAAAGTTATGATCACTGGAACACAAAAGGGAAAACGATTTACAGACTCTAAAGGCGAACATAAGTTATGTCACTAAGGGGTTAAAAATGCACTTAAGGCAACGGAGTTCTGTGTCAAACATATTTACATGAGATTCATTCAAAATTTACATTAAAAAAGTGACATTTTCATGCGGGTTTTTTCAATTGTAACGTGACTATTGTGGAGTTTATAGAACGATCCTCAGTTCAGCACGCTGATGTATCAGCAAGAGTGGAGAGTGAATTCAAAAAGCACCTCTTGGTTTGGAGGACTGGCCAGTCGGTGCATTACAAATATAACAAGATGATTTAGATGGCAGCTGTGTAATGCTTCACTTTCCCTGCAGAGGCGCTGCAGAAGAATTGAACACTTGCTGTCAAGTTCCACCTTAGATTACAGCTATATGCCTACCCTTGGTCCTTGACTCCCAGTTTGTCCCGATGAACCTGAAGCTCCATAGTTTCCCTAAGTAAGAACAAAGCATTGTTAAATAATAACAAATATTATGATATCCAGAAAAAAATAAAAAAAATGTAATTTCAGTTTGCTAAATTGCACAGCAGGATATCTCTTTTGCTGCCGCAACAATTTTCACACTTTTGACATACACCGATAAAATCTGACTAATGAACTAAAAAACATATTCTACTTCGATACCCATATACTTTATGAAGATAGATACCTAACACACTGTGAAAATTTCACTCAACACTTTACACTAATGAGTGTTTTCATGCAATTTTACTGTTAAACTGTCTCCACCCGCCTGGCGACATTCTGGGCTCGGTGTATATGCACTGGACCCGGACCGTCTGAACGGGCGCATAAACGATTTTCTGACACATTGTGGCCATGACATGGCCGAAAACAATTGCTACGCTCATGTAAAAGAGCCCTAAGCAGCGCTAAAAGCATGCTCGTCTGAACGAGGCCTAGGGGTCCATTTGAGCGAATGATGTCAGCGTGCGCTCATTCGCTCATGCAGCTTGTTTATACAGGCAGATACATTGTTGGCTCGTTCAAGCAAGAAATTGTTCACTTGTTCACAGTGACTGGGAATGACTGGATGATCGGTATTTAAACTGAAAGATAAGTGAATGAACCAATGATTTTTATGCCTGCATAAAATGAGCGGCAAATGAAAAGTGAACAATTATTAGTCATCATTCGGTCGTTGACTGCATTTAGATTGAACAATTATAATCTTTCACTTTAACCTGTTTGAGGAATTTTTTGAACGATAATCGTTCCATCTGAAAAGGCCTTAAGACACAGAACACCTCTTAAAAATAAAGGATCTCTGCAATTCAGATGCTACCATGTTTCCCAGAAAATAAGACACTGTCTTATATTAATTTTTGCCCCCAAAGAGGTACAGTGTCTTATTTTCAGGCAGAGGGTTATACTCACCTGGTCTGTGGCGTCCCGATGCCTCGCGATGGTCTCCAGCAGCGCTGCAGCAAGCTGTAGTGTCCTCTGCTCTGACATCTCAGCTTCTTTCTGGTGATGGGGCTTTAAATACCCCATCTCCAGCAAAGCGGGTGCTGTGATTGGATCAAGCGCCAGCCAATCACAGCCGGTGCTTGATGAGCCATTCATCAAATGATAAATGATCGAGCTCCGCCTCCGGACCAGGTGAGTGTTCTTTTTTTTTTTTTTTATGTAGGTTAGCTAGGGCTTATTTTTTGGGGAGGGCATATATTGCAAGTCATTGAGTTGAGAAAAGGCTTGATTAGGGGATTAGATGAAAAACAGCAGATCTTCTCACTCCTAAATAAAAAGCACATATCTCTAAGATAAGTCTCATTGATAAGAGGGGTGATAACATGAAGAAAGGTTCCTGTATCACAACCCTGGGGTCACTAAGTGTACATGGGAGACATGACAGTAACAGACTGTCTCCTTTATTTCTGCTGTCACTTGAAGCCCCTTCCCTAGCTTTCACAAAACTATGAAGTAGAACTTTTCATCCAGCTCCCCAATTTCAAACAAGTGCGGCTCCCATAATATTGCACCTAGTGTTATCATCCTGATGCCATTATAATTGAAAGCTAGGATTCTAAGCTTTAATATGATCCCACGTTCTAAGCTCTATCCCTTATATATTCAAGCCTTCACTAGCTTTTGATTATAATTTTAGCACTCTCTGCCAGAGGAGTCAATATCTGTTAACATTAAATATCAATTGATTATTAATTGAAAATAATACTTTTATCTAAAATGTAAAAACTGAACTTAAATTATTTTAACACTGAATGATTTAATGGCACTCTGAAAATCTCTATTTTACCTGCTCACCCGGCAGGCCATCAATACCATTATCACCATCTTCTCCCTACAAAGAAAATAAACCAGCATTAAATATAATAGAATATTCAAATTACCAATTAAAAATTATTGTATACAAATTTTTAAGAGTTATACATTTTCAGAATGTAATTATTTAAACAAAATATATTACTCAGATTATAGCTTGTACCCTCTAACATTAAAGAGTAGCTGAGGTTTCAGATAACTTTTCAGAATAAGCTGCCATGTGTGCGTACATGAGGAATAAAACTATATTTGGCCCTTTATATGACTTATATCCTGCATTTTTCCCAATTTTTCCCTGTGTAGGGAAAGCTGCTACTGAGTGTGCTGAGTTCTATACACTGTACACAGAGAACTGAAAAGATCTTGCTTTCTAAATGCCTATTACACACACAGACATAACCTCATCAGTAGAGATGAGCGAACGTACTCGGTAAGGCCGATTTCGCAATCGAGCACCGCGATTTTCGAGTACTTCACTACTCGGGTGAAAAGATTCGGGGGTCGCCGGGGGGCGGGGCGTGGCGGTAGCAGTGCGGAACAGGTGGGAGCTCTCTCTCTCTCCCTCTCCCCCCCACTCCCCTCTGCAACCCCCCGCTCACCCACAGCGCCCCCGAGTACTTTTCACCCAAGTAGTGAAGTACTCGAAAATCGCGGTGCTCGATTGCGAAATCGGCCTTACCGAGTACGTTTGCTCATCTCTACTCATCAGGAGTGCAGAAAAAGATTTAGCAGTCTACGTGTGTATAAACAGCAGATTTTACCATTAACTCTACTTGCAGCTCTCCCTGTGTGTTTTTCTCCCACTCCTCTCTGCTGCCTGCATACAGTTCAATGAGCATGATGACTCAAAGCTAAAGAGCATAAAACATGACGTAAAACATGCCTAATCAAATATCATAGCAATATTATTAATCCAAAGGCCTTGGTGTGATTGAATGCTCAAATTTGTAGCATAATTATTCTCAATCTAGTTAAAACTTACTGGATTTCCTCGAAAGCCTCTTCCACCCTGAAAAGAAAAAAGAGCATTATTAAGGATACTGTACCGTGTTGGGTCTTACAAACTGCATTTCTAAGCTATCACACTGTAGTTTGCATTATTGAATTACTTGCTTATAAACTGTACTGTATCATTCCAATATCTGCCAAGTGCAAACTAGATTTTAAACAGCATGCACATCAATTACAACTACTTTGTAAGCAAGATCCCCATACAAAGGGAAGCAATTAGCAATACACAATGACAAACTATGGCCTGTGTTTGTTGTATGTTACTAAAAACTCAATCTTCCATGAGTAGGCAGTCTAGGGTATAAAGTAGTGCAAACTTGCCTTTGGTCCTCTATGTCCTTGACAGCCTCCTTCTCCACGAGTACCGTTCAGTCCACCCGTACCTCTGTCACCCTAAAAGAATACCATGTCTGACATTTCATATGGGTTTCACAAAGAATCAAAACTTAAATTTAGCAGAAATAGCTTCCTTAGTAATGTGCACTTTGCCCTACAGGGTCCAAAAATCAAGGGGGCCCATCTTTACACAGAGTATAAACAAAAAACATTGCTGTGTTGTCACTTCCCTGAGTTTATTATCCCTGGACATTACTTTGGGTCTTATCTCTATGCTAAAAAAGTAAGATAAACCAACTAATCTTGTAGATGTGATACCTATTAATGGATAACAAAAAGACATGATGGTATAGCGAGCTTTTAAGACTACTTGAATCTCTTCATGGAACATGGTGAAGAGCCCTATGTAGTCTTGAAAGCTTGCTGTTGACATCAGTTTTTTTTTGTTAGCTATTAAAAGATATCATATCTACAGGACTATTTCATTTCTCTTACTGAGAGCAATAACATTCTGTTCTACTGTTAATATGGTACCAAACCTTTTTCTTTGTATCTCTATGCTGTGACATTACTTTGTACATTATTCCATTACAGTGACATTAATTTGTGCATTATCCCTGTACATCAGGGAAAGGCATAAATTAGAGATGAAAATTATCGTAAGTTTTTCACATTCACAACTTGCTGTGGACGGCGGTCATGCTGGAGTGGGGCCTCATCCCAAATTCTACTGTTGAGCCTCATAGTTAATTCTTATCCTCCTACCAAAGTCTGTCATATCTTAATGAATTGATGTCTTTTGTCTATTATAACTTTCATTGTAAATAATGGGGTTTGACATAAATGTGATAAGTATGAAGGCACCCCCCACTTTTACCAGTAAGGGGCATAGTTTCTAGTTGCTAAATTACAACTGATTCACTAAGTGTTCTGCGCCGTTTTGTTGCTAGACCAGAGACCCAACGTTGTTCCGTAGTGAGGTCAACATTTCTGCATATGTCTATTCCGCTTTGTACCAATTAGCTGACACTCCCAGTCTTTATAAATTACCCTCAATATTTCGAACATAGCCGACCTATTCATTGTGTCCATTACATTTGACAAGTGACACCACAACCAAAAAGTTACCACATTCCTATTCCATAAAATCTGTTGGTGTCCAGAGATTTTGGGGTTTCCCAGAAAAAGTAACTTACACTACTAATACTGCTCTAATATGTTCTGTTTACTGAACACAAAGCTATACAAGTAGTAGATTTATATGGGAGCACATATCCATACTGAGTATTATTACTGCCTGTTTTAGCTAGAAAGTGTAAATAAGACAACTGAGTATAATTCTGATTTTTAGCTATTCTTGGTGCTCTTTAGTTTTTTTTTTATAAAAGTCTGCCATAATGGAAACATGATGTAGAGGCAGAAAAAGAAGAAAGGGTGGAGCAAACCTCTGTAATAGATAAGACTCACTGATGTTTGGGGGTTATAGTCGTGTGGCAAATGTAGAATGGGTAAAGGTGCTGCCAACTAGTTAAACATTTCAACAGAGTGGGCGTGAGTAAGAGTGTGGAACATAAGCAAAAACCTTGATATTGAGGCACAACTTTCTCAAATATGTGAGAAAGTAGAATACAACTGTTCTTTAATTGGTAGAATCTGACTTCTCTTTATTAATGAATTAAACAACCAGCTATAAAAATGCATTTAAGGGTGATAGATCCCTTCATCAGCTTGGGTTGGAGGCAATAGTAAAGTAAATGATAAGAAGAAAAATGAGGGTTGGAAATTGAGACACTGAGGGAACAAAAAGATGGAGAGAGCCAAAGAGAAAAGTGCATTTGAAATCTTGGACAAAATAAAATACAATGAACCATTAAACAAAAGTATGACAAAATATTAAACAGTAATATATAAAAATAATGATAAGATAGTATGGGTGAAAAACGTAAGACGTGAGGGAGCAAGTGCTTGTAGTTATTCCAGTATCAAGCAATTGCTTCATTGCATCTTAAGTTTTTCAACTATACTGTCTTATCCTTATGGTTCTGAGCTTATTGCTGTCTTTCGAACCTTGATAGAGGAGTATTATCTATTGTTTATCATTTCTATGTATTACTTTTTAATATTTTGTCCTACATTTTTTATGGTTCATTGCATCTTATTTTGTCCAAGATTTCAAATTTACTTTTCTATATGTCTGTCCTCATCTTTTGGTTCCTTCTATTTCTCAATTTCCGAAGCTAATTTATCTTCTTATCATTTACTTTAGTTTTGTCTGCAGCCTAAACTCATGAAGGGGTCTTCCACCCTGAAACAAATGGCTGGTTGTTGAATTCTTTAATTAAGAGAAGTTGAACTACAGCGTAGTTAGGTTCTACTTTCTCGCATATTTGGTAAAGTTGTACCTCAATAGCAGCTTTTTTGTTTATATTCCTTCATAATGGAAACGTGTCCCAGTGTATATGACTTCACATTTACCAACCAATGTCAGACCTAATCTAACGTACATTGTTTTTAATCTATAATATATGATAGGTACTGAAGGAGCTCAGATGTTCACTCCAGTCTTTTGTTCTGATACTAATACATTAACATGAGACAAAAAGTTATATTTCTTTACTTACTGTCCCGCCTTCTTCACCAGGATGTCCTTGAGAGCCCTTCGTACCGGGTTTTCCCTAGTTAGAGAGAAAATAAATATAATACAAACAAACTTCAAAAACTAATGAATTAATCCTCATGGATTACTCTTTTGGTGACACTACTTGTGTCAAAATGGACTTTTTTCTTTATCATCATACTTGGCCTGTCTATTCTTATGGAAGCAACTCCTCCTACTGTACAATACAAGCTCCTGCTTCTGCACAGATCTTTATTAGTTGAAAACTCTACATATAGGAGGAATCACAAATCAAATATTAATGTGATATAAAAGCAGAGACAGTATAGTTGTGTCCTCATATTCTTTTACCTTAGGGCAACACAAAATGCCAACCTTGTATAGAGTAAAAGTAATCGATAAAAAGTGAGGGATGTTTGATACAGCTTGTAAGACTATAAGAATTCTGAACAAAGACTGATAGAATATAGTCCTTGGTATTCTTGGTTTAAACATGCTTCTGGTCCATATAATTGCCTATTTGTGCAAAAACATATGCAATAGACAACCAATCCAATTGCTTTAAAAAGGATTTCTTTGGCAGCATAGTGTCAAATAAATAGCTCAACATCATTCATTTCAATGTTTTGTCCAGGATCAGATGAAAGGGGCTGCTGTATTTGTAGAAACAGTGCCACATAACAAATACTAGGCAGCCCAATGACAGAAATAGTGCTGTTTCTTGAAAAACAGACTCTTTTCCTGATCCTGCACATACCCCCTTAATGAAGCAAATGGGGGAGATTACATTAAATGACATTAAATTCAATGAAACCAATGCAATTATATTTAGAAAATGGCAAAAAAAAAGTGTCAAGAAAACATTTTACGAAATTAAAATAAAATTTAATCAGGTAGATTTCCATTGCAGGTGCAACTTTTCCTTTATTACTTTGATTTAATGTAGAATCATATACTGTTTGACCAATTATCCATCTCAACCAACAAGATTTTGGTTTTACCAAAAGGATTAATACAGAAATAGAATTCTGCATTTTAAGAAGTATTGGGACTGAAATCAAATGTATTTGATTAAGTGTATACTATATATCGATGTCCAACTTTTCTATGGCTGGAGTCTGTAAAGAAAGACTCGTGCAGATGGGCTCATCATGAATCCATGCTTCCACGAAAATTAGTAAAAAAATAATAATATTGTAGAACTACTCCATCACATACGATATTACATAGGGATCCTCCCCTGAAATCACTGCAGTACATGAACTGTCGACAGGTATATATTGCACAGACCCAAGGGGAGTCCATATGCCAACCTATAGGATATATATTTGTCGCTCTGCTTTTTGCACAATTCCTTAGGAGTTTCAGGGTTGTAAGCCCTTCTTACCTTTAGTCCTGGAAGACCGGGAGAACCACGAGGACCATTTTGCCCCAAGCATTTACAAATCACATTGCAGCATTTTCTTTCAGCAACTGTGTCCTGTGGAAAGGCGAAATTACAAAAAAATGAATTATAAAATATATAAACAAGCATACATAACACCGTAGTTATCTCTATATCTCGTATTCTGCCTTAAAAATTGTGTTCCTTTGTATTATTGTACAACTTACAATTTCTTTTAATATTACACTCGGGAAGTCAGGAATTCCAATGCTCAGTGGTTGATGGTAAGAGAACCCTCTGCCAAACTCTATTTCTTGTAACTCATCTAAATTCTGGGCACCTTCCAGCCCAACCAATAATAAACCATCCAGGCCTGGAAAACAGGAGAACATGTTTGTTTCTTATATCATACATGCTCTGAAACTTGATGTGCTGGTAAATTAAAAATATTTAGAATGTCGCATATTCTCAGATGATCCCCAAATCCTAAAGAGGGTCGTCAATTTATCATGCTTCATTAGCGGAAGAATCTAAGAAACCATCAGAATAGGAATACTTGTTGAATCTGTTGCCTTGCAGCACTAGGATTGTAGAACACAATATGAGAACACTAAGATTGAAGTCCATCTACTGTAAGCGCCACATCTGCATGGAGCATGTATGTTCTCTTCATCTTTGTGTGTTTCCTACAAGTTCTCTTGTTTTCTCTCACAACCAAAAACACAGTGAGGTTGAATGAATTCCCATGGCCTTACTGTGTGTGTCTGAGATATGAACATTGGATTGTCAGTCTCCACTGAGGATAGAAGCTGGAAGTAATAGGGACCTCGTGTGGAGCCGAGTGTTAAGGCAGCAGTATGCAGTCCTAAGCCCTAGCTCACGACGGGAAGCTTGCAGTTTCAATCCCTGCATGGCTCAGCCAGCCAGCTCAAGGTTGTGGAGCAGGAAAAGGGAATCCTCTTATGTTCATGGAGCAGGAAAAGGGAATCCCCACAGCCAAATGTGAAACTGGCCTGAAACTATTGTTTTTTGTTTATCTTGCACTCTATTCTCATATTTTTGTTCATGACTTTTAATAGGATTATGTTTCTATCATTTGTTTCTATAGTATACAGATTGCATTAAGGGCTCGGTAGGACGAGCGTTTTTTTGTATAGGCGCGTTTTAAAAAAAGTTCTATTTGAACCAATGCTTTCCAATGAAAGCTGTCACACAAATTCGCACCTGCAAAAGATAGGACATGCGAGTGTAAATGCACCAGTTCACGTGTTTTTTATACACGCGCTATGCGTTTTTCTTTTGCGCGGCAATTTATGCGCAAATAAAACGCTCGTCTGATCGCGGTCTAACACAGTAGTATCTGCTTTAAATACAAAAGTAATATTTCTTTACTCTACATAGTGCATAGTTATTCCACAGCACGGTATATTGCTCGATATACCCATGGGGGCTCACGGTCTACGTTCACCAATGCTTTTTGCAGTGTGAGAGGAAACCAGAGTACCCAGATGAAACCAACACGAACACAGGGAGAACATACAAACTCCATGCAGATGGTGTCCTTGGTAGGATTTGAACCCAGTGCTGCAAGGCAACAATGCTAATCACTGAGCCACCATGCTGCCTGAAACTTTTTACATACTCCTGCTTACTTGCAAGAATAGTTGAGTGGTTGGGTGGGGAAAAGATATTTTCTACTGGGATGTTTTACTGCATTGTAATTGTGCATAATTGTAGTATAGACATGGCATATTTGTTTATTTCTATGTATTGAAATATTCTGATTTTATATTGACTTTGTTAACCCTTTGCAGTCCAATTTTGGATTCAGGGTTTCCTAGGGTGCTTTCTCTTTCTGCCATTATACAATGGCGCCATCTGTTGGCAAGAGCCAGTATTGCGGTATGGGACATGCTGGAGAGGCCCCCGACAACAGAGCGGCCAGTAATATACAGTGAGAATACCCTGCCGGACATCTTCCGACATCGGAGCTGTACAGCTTTCAATCAGAATGTCTTCAGACGTCAGACAGTGGATTGGAAAAGGTTAAAGGACTCACTCAGCACAAATAGCTGCGAAAAAATTGCCGCTCACATGTGGAAACATCACGTGAACAAAGCAGAAGGCGCGATCAACTTTCACGCATAATTTGCTCGATCACATGATCCATGGTGCGTGCTGCATGTTAATCCAGCTCCCATAGGAGTCAATGGGAACTCCTGCGCAACATGCCCCAAAGATAGGTCAGGTTCTATCTTTTCTCGCAGCACGCACCTTAGATGCCGGCATTGTAGCCACGCACGTCCTATCTTTTGCAGGTGCGAGTATTTTGCGCATCTAAAAATCGCTCATGTGAACCCGGCTATAGGAGATCGTACTGGTTCTAATAGACGCAATCTTTTTGCGCGGCTATTTGCGCACAAAAAAACGCTTCTCTGAACGAGGCCTAATATACGAGTAATCTAGTCAATAAAGCTATTATATTTTATTACAAGAAGGTGTTACATATCACTGCGCATACTAGAAGGTCAAGCTCACATGCGGCATCGCGTATTCAACGTGCGGGTTTTGTGCACGTAATACGCTGTACCGATCTCCCATAGGTGGCTATGTTGCCGCTTACACAAATTGCACAAAATACACGTACAAGAAAATTGTGGCATATTCTATCTTCGCATGTATTACGCATGCATATACGCCAAGATAGCACATGGTGATTAGCGGCACCAGCAAATGCACAAATAATTTCGCACTTGCTGCATGCCACGACATATCTCTTGCAGGCGGCACGCTGTGAGATACGCTCATGTGAGCCCGACCTTAGGTAAAAGGCAACAGAATAACAATAATGCAAGAAAAAGTGACCTCAAGTCACCCTAATATACAGGAATCATTATTAATATTTAATCATTCTCCTAGCCCGGTTAGGCTGTTGGTACACAGATTTTCTTTATGTTTAGTCAGGAACACTATCTTTTCTTCTTAGGGAGAGCACCTAGATGGTGATTGGGGAGACTTATAAGGCCATTCATGCTCCTCTGGGTAATATGCAAATAAGGGAGATGGAACAATACCTCTGCAGCACCACCTATTGGAAGGCAGCATTCCTTCAAGCCAAAGTCAGACTCTTTATACAAGCCTTGTAACAATGACTGGGAATTGAAAGCCAAGCCAGAATCCATACACAGATTCTACATGGTGCTGCAATAGGTGGTGCTGCAGAGGTATTGTTTTTATCACCCTTGCCTACATTTACAAACGCACCAAAAACATACTTTAAAAAACTTATGCGTTTTGCATTTTACATTTTTGAGAAGAACTAATGTTGAGTTTTTTAAAGTATGTTTTGGTGAATTTCTAAATGTAGACCAATAGTGTAATAGCTGGGCCACAGTGAGGAAGGATAATGCAAACTATGTGGTGCATTCAGTTGTATGAGGAGCACTGTTCATAAACAGGGGGTCAGAAACGCTATCTTTTCTCCTTAGGGAGAGCAACTATATACTATAAACTAAATGAGGAGACTCAAATGGCCACGCACGCTCCTCTGGGTAATATGCAAATAAGGGAGATGGAATAAATCCTACACAGGATTTATTTCCCGGTCATTGTAACAAGGCTTGTATAAAAAGTCTGACTTTGGCTTGAAGGAATGCTGACTTCCAATAGGTGGCGCTGTGGAGGATTTATTTCATCTCCCTTATTTGTTCATAAACACTATTTAAAAAAAAAGTTTTCAAGACATGAAATTTAGAAATGTTTATAACAAGACGTGTGCATGGGAACTAAAAAAGACAAAACAAAAATGATACATCTGATGATGCCATCCGTTGGCCATCCATCACCCATAGGCTCCCATGCTTTAAAAAACGTATGCGTAAAATGTATCTTCTTTTTATTGGACGGTGCGAGATTGGATTGATTTAGTATCCTGAGGAATTGGAGTCTTTAAAGGGAATGTATCACTTATCTATATTTGTTTTACTAATCTGTATATATTTTCTGATTGCAGATTTTTTTATTCCACTGTCTATTCGTGACCATGAGTGGGGGGGATGGTGGAGGGTATAAATTGCCTGATGTCATTTTAACAGATGATGCTTTACAGCAGAACTCATGGACCTGAGCTGATCCATTGGCTTCTATGTGAGACTATTCTAGATATGCTCGGTGACATATGCAAAGGCCACCGCATGGGGGAAAGGGGGAGGTGAGCTGTTACCATCACCTATTGTGAATGATGGATTCTGTGTTATCTATATAAGTGTTTACCTTGCATTGTAATCCTGCCTGTGATGATAATGAAGTGACTGCTGAAAGGTTTTCCCTACAGAACAGGAAGTGTCAGACTAAGATTAGGTATAGTGATCCGTGTGAAAAATCTGAATTTGAGCATTTTTTAAAATATACATTAAGACATTTAAAATAAAAGTATTAGAAAAAATATGTTTAATGTAAAAACTTGAAATACACAATAGGTCATTTTAATGAAATTCAAGAAAAGGTTAGGGTAGACACATCTGTACCTCCTATTCTGGATCAATATAGTATGACATTGTAAGTGGCAACACATCACTTAGACTCTGTTCAAACTTCCTTTTTTTTTGGTTTATTTTTACCATATATACCAGAGGAATATTCAAATAAATATGCTGAATAGTCCTGGGGCATGTCTACAGTACAGCTGTGTACATCGCCCATTGACTTCCATTTTCTTCGCTCCCAGCTTTAATTATTCCTCCAGATGTCCCAAATAGTCTAAAGGGGCTTTATCAGAGAAAAAAACTTTACCCCAATCATTTGTAGTTCAATCCCTGTATAGTATTTTCTCAAAAAAGCCTTATTCAGACTATTTGGGACATCTGGAAGAAAGATTGTCTGCAGATGAAAAGGTGAGCGATCCCACGAGTCCTGTGCCATGCCAAGAGTGAAGCATCCTGGGACCATTCATGCGTTGGGTTGCCCTTCATCCAAGGACTGGGCTCACTCACAGTCTTAGAACACTGCCATGAATAAAGCATGGGATCTGAACATCATCCAAAAGCAACTTCCCCCACCAATCCAGGAGCAATTTGGTGATGAACAATACTTCTTCGAGCATTATGGAGCGTTGTGTCACAAGGCAAAAGTGATAACGAAGTGGCTCGGTGAACAAAAACATTGAAATTGTGGGCCAGGAAACGCCTCATATCTCAATTCCACTGAGAATTTGTGGTCAGTCCTCAAACAAACACGGAAATTGTGATTAGCTCTAAGCATTAATTAGACAAGCATGGGTTGCCATCAGTCAGGATTTGGCCCAGAAGCTGATATCCAGCATGCCAAGGTAAACTGCAGATGTCTTGAAAAAAGGCGTCAATACTGTAAATATTGAGTGTTTGCCTAAACTTCATGTATTTGTCAATAAAAATGTAAAAACTTCGGAAAATTGTAACTGCACTTCAGTAACCATAGAAACATCTGCCCAAAAGTTCTAAAAACACTGAAGTTGCAAATAGAGATGAGCGAGCATATTTGCTAAGGACAATTACTCGAGCGACTATTGTCCTTAGCGAGTACCTGCCTGCTCGGAAGAAAAGATTCGGGTGCCGGCGCGGGTGAGTTGCGGGAGTGAGCAGGGGGGAGTGGGGGGGGGGAGGGAGAGGGAGAGAGAGATCTCCCCTCGGTTCCCCCCTGCTCTCCCCCACCGCTCGCCGCCCCCCGCCGGCAGCCGAATTTTTTCTTCCGAGCGGGCAGGTACTCGCTAAGGGCAATGCTCGCTCAAGTAATTGTCCTTAGCGAGTATGCTCGCTCATCTCTAGTTGCAAACTTTGTGAAAACAAAGATTTGTGTTGATCTCAAAACTTTTGGCTACGAACGTGCTGTATAAAATATTGTTAGTCAGTTTGATTCTGCGTTTTGAGCGTCGCTTGTTGTGTACGTGCAGGCACCAGCGTACTGAAAATGAGTTGTACTTTAGCATACCTTTCATGCGGAGGGATTCTGCCGTCACCTTCAGTGTCTCCATAGTATCATCCAAGCCATCAGTGAAAATGATAATCACCTAGAAATAAACACATTGTTGTTTAACAAAAAGTTTTGAATGTTTTCTGCCCATGAAATGTAACTGAAGGGTTTTCTGAATAATAAAGACACTGGTGTCAGAGGGGAACGCGAAATATAAAAAATAGGCAAAGTACTCACCTCCCGCTGCGGCATTGTCCTCCCACTACTGCTCTGGTCTCTGCGTCCCAGCAGTTACGTGGGATGTTTCCCCACATGTCCACTGCAGCCAACAGGGATATCATCAGTGACGCCCATGTGACAGGTTTACGGGTCGAATCCCATTGCGCCTGAGTGCCGAAGCAGCAGTCCGGCGCTACGGGGGGTATATTACTTTTATATAGTTTGGGGCACAAACTAAAAAAAATTAAGTCAGAAAACCCTTTAATAAAGGTTTCAGCAAACAAATGTTATACTTTGTGTAATAAAATGTTATTCATTTTCCAATATACTTTGTGTATCAATTCTTCAAGATCTCTGCTTGCTGTTAATCAATAGGAAACTCATTGTTTACTCCCAGTGGATACAAATCTGCCCTGGTCATGTGATGGACAAACAGGTGCTCAGCTTGATACAGTAAAACTACAGTTATCAAAGCAGCATCATGTAATGATCCGAGCACCAGTGTGTCCTTCACTTGAGAGGGACAGATTTGTATCTGATGGAAGTTATTAACCCCTTAACGAACGTCCTGTAGCTGCAGGACATGTATGGACGGAAATCGCATGGCGATCTCGCTCCATACATCGCGGCTGATGGCTCTCTCTTACAGCCAACAGCCAGCGGCAACAGCTCCAATAAGCCGCGCGGCTCATCAGAGCTGTCAATTCTGCGATGAGATCACAGGGAGCCATGTGGGTGTCATGGCAGTCACAGGGCTGTCATTACAGAATGCCTATCAAGCCATCCCCGCACAACTATGTTGATGGTAAAATAAAAAAGTTATTTCGCACAGAAGATGGCGGCAGAAAATAATTTTAATAAATTAAATATCTTTGAAAAAAATAAAAGTAGTACAGCAAAAAAAAAAACATATAAGTAATCGTACTAACCCATAGAATAAAGTTATTATGTCATTTAAAAGGGGGGGAGGAAAAAACGACAATTGAAAAACGAAAAAAAGCTTGGTCACTAAGGGGTTAATAAAGGCTCCTCCTATCGAATTATAGTAAGCAGAGATCTTGAAAATCATGAATTGTTAACATGAAACAGTATATTATAAAAATGTGTAACTTATTGAGCCTCAAAGTCCCTGAAATAACCTTGAGGCACATTGTGTCTATGACGTTGTGCGTTCCGAGTGTATGCATATAGCCCTATTGGGCAAATTGCGTTGGGCTATCATAATCAGTATCGGCCTACGGCCTGCATGTGGCGTATAGGCGATTTGCTGCCGCCAGTGTTTAATAGATGTGTATTGGTAACATGATGAGGATTCTGTATAATGTGCAGATTCGTGCTGCTACGATTCTGTAGGCCACAATAGTAATGCGGAGCTGAGAGCAATGACGATGGAAAGCTATGCTAATGAGTAATAGTGTAGCAAGTGTGGAGATATAAGTTAAAGAATCATTTTATTAATCCGTAGCCTCCCAAGGAGTGACAAATTTGACCAACTTTGAAGTAAAGTTCCATTTTATTTTATTTTTTAAGCACTGCCTCCATGTCCGTTTGTCCCTGCTTCATATGTATACGTAAACTTTTTCTATGTCCCCTAAAGGGGTTGTCCAGTTGTAAACTATTGATAGGATAAATAACCAAGAGTTGATCAGTGGGGGTCCGCTACTCAGGACCACATGCTGATCAGCTGTTTGCCAGACCAGCATGCTTGTGCCCTGAACTAATTTCTGCAGGAAGCAGACAGCTTTATTCTAACTGTAGTGGCCAGACTTAGTAATGCAGGCATTCATTTCATGAGAACTTGGCTTGCAATACCATGGCTGGCCACTGCACTCAGAATGGAGCTGTCTGCTAGCTGCAGAATTCAGTTCAACACATGAGTGCACTTATCCTGAGGATAGGCCATTATTAGTTGACAGTCATACAAACCCTTTAAGCATGAACACAACTGATTCAATTTGAAGGGAAATGTTTAGTAAAATTGTGCTCACCTTTACTTTCTTTGTAGCTGAAGTCTTAAATTTTGCCCAAAGTGTTTCAAGGTACCTAAAATTTAAAAATGTATCCACGGTCGACTGTGCATCTATGAATTTCCTGAGAATATCTTCCTTATAGTTTTCAAAGTCAGAATCAAAATAAAACGTGCCATCTAGACCGGGAACAGCGAAGCTGAAGCTAATGTTTATCTGTGATCCGGCGGCACAACTCAGGTTGCTCAAGGTTGAAATATCTTTCATCAATTCAGGGAGGTAGTGATTGAGTTTCTGTCGTAGCTTAGAAGCAGTAACGGGTCCGGATCTTCTAGAATAATCAACACCCACTATAATATCAATGCTGCAATCTGTGGTACGAAATAAATGGAAGCATGATCAATAACGCTATAGACAACAGCTTGTCCCTAAAATCGAAATATTATTGCCAATGGATTGGTATCAGCTAAACCAGGGTTCAAAATGCAATGAATGGGACAAGCATGCAATACTCATAACAGCCACTATGAAAAGTACAGCATTCTGAGTACGAATAGAGTACGAATAGAATGAGTACTCGCATGTAAACATTAAAGTAGCCGCAGCACTTGGAACAGCCTCCAAGCTCTTCCCCTTCAAATCAGCTGATTGGCAGGGACCCTGGGCAGCTGCCCCCCACTAACTGGATATTGATGGCCTGTACTTAGGATAAACCATCAATTTCTGAAACTATTGAAAAGTTTAAAAACTACAAAGCGATATAATGCACAGCTCTACATTTTAACCCTACCTACCATTCCATAAATTAGTTGGGCATCAGTGGTGCTTTTGGAGATCCAAGAGACCCAGCAATGTGCCATAGTTTGCATTATAAGGGCTTAGTCAGACGGGCGTTTTTTGCCGCGATTTGCGGATCGCATGACGGATGCACATCCGCAAATCGCGTGACCGGTGCGCGCAAGTCGCCCGCAAATCACCCGAAAATCTGCTCCTAGCCGCGTTTCATTAGAAACGGGCCGGAGCTGTCCAGCGCATTGCATTCAATGGAGACGGCAATACAGCCGTCTCCATTGAAAGCAATGCGCTGCGGGCGAGCCCGGGATGAATTGTCGGTAAGGGCTTAAATATATAAGCCCTTACCTGCAATTCATCCTAAAATGTGTTAAAATAAAAAAAAAAATTGCATACTCACCTTCTGCCGGCAGCTCAGAGCGGCCGTCCTGCAGTGGGTGTGAAGGGGGTGTGAGTCAGACCTGCCCCCTGATTGGCTCAGCGCTGAGCCAATCAGAGGCATGCCTCACTCACACCCATTCATGAATTCATGAATGGATGTGAGTCAGACCTGCCCCTGATTGGCTCAGCGCTGAGAGGCAGCAGTCACTCACCCATTCATGAATTCATGAATGGGTGTGTGAGTGAAACCGGCCTCTGATTGGTCGGGGCTGTGACCAATCAGAGGCAGATCATTCAGCAGGCGGGGATTTTAAAGCCCCGCCGGCTGAATAGTGCCGAGAAGCAGTTCAGGAGAACTGACAGCGGCCGCGTCTGAACTCCGGCTGCAGCGGAAAGGTGAGTATACAATTTTTTTTTATTTTAACACATTTTAGGATGAATTGCAGGGAAGGGTTTATATATTTAACCCCTTCCCGACAATTCACCCCGCGCACGCCGGCAGCCCATTGCTTTCAATGGAGCGGCTGTATTGCCGGCTCCATTGAATTCAATGGGCAAACATCGTTCTTCTCTGCCACAGCTGTTACAGCTGTGGCAGAGAAGAATGATTTGTCTTCTATATGTTCTCAGTGGGGTCGGCGCTGCTGCCGCCGGCCCCATTGAGCGCATATACAGAAGCGAACAGGAATCGCAGATCGCAGATAGGTGCGATCTGCGATTTTTTGTTCTATAATTTATCGCATTTAAAAGCAATGGTTTTAAAAAATCGCCGGACGCATGCGCATGCGCAAATCGCGGCAAAAAACGCCCGTCTGACTAAGCCCTAAATGGAAACCTCAACACAAGTGTAACTAGTACCTTGCTGGGATAGTTTTAGGTTCTAAGGGCTTATTCACTCGGGCATATATCGGCTCGGTTTTCACGCCTCGGCCAATATACGCTGCCCCTCTGATGCATTGGTTTACAATGCATCAGTGCATAGGAGAGTATCTCTGCAGTGTAAAAGCGACTTGTCGGGTGCTCGCACAGCGGCGGCAGCGGCATTGACTCCTATGGGAGTTGGGAGAAGGAGAAGGGGTGTAAGAAGGAGTTTAACAACGTGACTGCTAAACTTTGTCCCCCTTCTCTCCTCTCTGCACCCTACCCCTGTTTGCAATGCGAGGGCTGGGACTGGTGCGGAGCTAAGTCCCTCTTCCATCCCACCCCTCCCATTGCAAACAGCAGCAAGGGGCGGGAGCTCAGCACACTAGCTCCTGCCCCATCTTCTCCTCTTGCACAGAGCCGGCGAGGGGGAGAGAAGGGCTGTCTCCCTCCACCCAACGGCGTATACGCCGCCCCATGCATCACATGGTAGCGTATATCGGCTGGCTGATATACTCTCATGTGAATAAGCACTAAGGCTGGTTTCACACAGCCTACAAAAATTGCACAATTTGGTAGCAATGCAACATTGCTACAAAGCGCATGTATGTGAAGCCACTTTCACACGGGTGATTTTCTCGCAGTGTGACTCATCACATGTATGTAGAGCCCATGCTTTCCTGTGGGTTCTTCCACACAAGCGTTTTATGTTTTGTAGCCTGAGACATTGCAAGACTGCAAAATCACAGCATGCTCTATACAGCCGCGATTTGTGATATTTTGTAGCCCATGTGTCCCTATGGACCCATCCTTTGTGTTGCATCGTATTTCACAAAAACATACTTTTTGTGCTGCGCGATGCAGCTTTTTCCAAAATAAGCCCTAGCTGCAGGGGGGAAAAAACATACATTGCCTAAGAAACACTGTCAGCTCTGCCGCGTCTTCTCCTCGGTCCCTGGCAGTTGTCTTCAGGCATCTCTTCTCATCGGGGATTGGAAAATGAATGGTTGTGATTAGAGATGAGCGAGCACCCAAATGCTCGGGTCCGCGTTATTCGAGTCGAGTTTTTCGTAAAATTCGAGAGCTCTACTCGAGTAACGAACCCCATTGACTACAATGGGAGACTCGAGCATTTTTGTATGTGGGACGCAGGGTCCCGAGCTTTTTTTTTTTTTTGGTTCATGTGTTCACTCTCTCTTTCTCTCTCTTTCTCTATCTCTCTCTGGGGAGGAGCAAAAACAGGCACGTCCCAGTGGGGAGGGGACAAAAACTGGGGCGGGGTCGAACATGGCGTGATGCTCGCTCAAGTAGCGAGCACCATCGAGTATGCTAATACTCGAACGAGCATCAAGCTCGTATCAAGCATATGTATATGACGCCATTCACAAGAATGAAGTTCATATTCGCACAAGTTTTGCGAGTCTCGCAGCACACAAAACACACATGAGATTCTCGGCCGTTTGTAACCGGTCTTAGGATGCATTTACATAGAGTGCAACATCAGTCCATGAAGCTCGGACCGATACCACACTTGCAAAGCCACGCGTTTTTATGTGAGTGCGATGCTTTTTGCGAGAAAACTGAATTCTATTGCTGCACTTTTGATTTTTACTCGTGAAAAATGCACTGGAAAATAGTAAAAAGAGGAAATCGCATTACACCCGCATGAAACGTGTGTGTACATGTGAGCACAATGCCATTTTATTTTGTTTCCATAGGGAATAATGGGTGATTCCTGAATAGAATTGCCAAAAAAATCAAAAAATAGAACATGCTGCAACTTTTCTTTTTCGCAACATTGCTGGGAAAGAAAAATCAGAAACTAGACTAGAGATGAGCGAGCGTGCTCGTTTAGAGCAATTACTCAATCGAGCATCGCTTTTTTTGAGTAACTGCCTAATCAGGCGAAAAGATTCGGGGGGCACCGGGGGTGAGCGGGGGGGTTGCAGTGGGGAGTGGGGGAGAAAGAGAGAGCTCCCCCCTGTTACCCCCTGGCGCCCAGCGCCCCCAGAATCTTTTCGCCCGAGTAGGCAGTTACTTGAAAAAAGCGATGCTCGATCGAGTAATTGTCCTAAACGAGCACGCTCGCTCTTCTCTAAACTAGACCCATATAAAACAATGCGTCTCTTTCCTAAGCAGCTTCTGTGCATCTCACAGCACACAGAAATCGCATGAGCCAATCGGCCTTGTAAAGGCGTTGTTACAGGTGCGGTATAGGCCCAGGTTTCTCGGGCTGACATTGCTCTCACCCGTGTAAGTGCAGCCTCAGATACTCGTTAAAGTCATACACACAGGCTTGATGCAGTCCGTTCAGATGCTTCAGCTACAACATCTCCTCTCTGTATCCGCTGGGTCCAGCTTAGCTTTACAGCTCAAAAAGGAAAGCAAAATTTCTGCCCTCTGACAACAGAAGCTCGGTGCGATTGTTTCACAGGTGTCGGTTTTGGCCCTTACCCCTTTCTACGGTTAGACACTGCTTTCTAATGCTCCATGTAGGCGCATTTATCATGATCTAATCTGGGTTCCATGAAGATGTAATTCATGTAATATTACGCTGCGTCCTGTATGACAAGCAGCGGTACTCTGGCTCCACCTAATGGGCTGTTAAATATTGCAAGTTTAAAGTATGAAAACTAATAAAAGACTAATAAAAAATCCATTCTTTCATTCTTCTAGCAGTATGTATCAGTTTGTATCAGAGCAGCGACGTTTACAAATAGATTTACATGACATTTACTAATCCTGCTAATGATAGTGCATGATCAAGTGTGATCAAAATATTGTTTTACTGTATACATTGATTTATTTGTGCATTCAGAGCTGATAATTACTGTTACAATTATTGCTTGGGAACGTATCAGGAGAAACCAAGTGATCTTGTAGATATAATACCTTTTAATGGCTAACAAAACTACATGATGTTATAGCGAGCTTAAGCAGAATTTACACGCAACGATTATCACTCAAAATTCGTTCAAACGATGGCATAGGAGCGATAATCATTGCATGTAAATGCTGCCATAGTTTACTTTTCGGTTGAACGATGATTTTAAGGTGAGCTTAAAATCCATCCTTCAGCTGGAGAGTAGATAACAGGGACCACACGCTGTGTTCCACATGGGAGCGCTGATTACATTGTATTCCAGCAGCAGGTTGTGCCAGAGCAATGGAGCTGTGTGCTGAGCTCAGACCACCAGCTGAGCTATGCAAACAGCTCCCGGAGGTTCATTAACACGCAAATGAAGATTATAAAGTGCTAATGGACATTAGTGTCCATTAGCACTTTATGCAAAATGATCGGCAAAGCCCCATTTACACGGGATGACTGTCGGGACGACTCGTCCCCGCATGTACTCGCTACCATGCTGTTGCACAGGAGCGAGTATCATTGGCACGCAGCGAGGTGGCTGGAGGAGATTTCTCTCCCCTGCCCCTCTCCATTCATTTATTACTGAACGGCTGCTATTTACCCTGAGCGATCATCGTTCTGGATTTTATGCAGCTTAAAACTCTGAACGATGATCGCTCATGCAGGGAGGAGTGTGGGGCATCGTTTGCCCGACAGTCGTCCTGTGTGAATGGGGCTTAAAACTATCAAACCTTCCATCGTTTGTCCAGTATATGTGGTCTCAAAGTGAATTTACGTTGAATTCCAATAAGTGTGCATATCATAAAATAATAAGTTAAAAAGTATTAATGTTGTATTAATTATGTCTGAACACAAAGTGCACGAGAAACGGCTGTGTGGTTACCTTTATCCGATTGGGGGGTACTTAGCTATCTCTATAGCGTTGTAATATGGAGGCTCTTAGGGGTTCCATATAAGTATCTGTTTTTATATTGCGTGAACCTCTTTTGGTTGGATCTTCTATACTGGATTGGTTTTCTTTCTCTAAAGATACATCTTTTTCAAGTAAAAGCCCTACTGTGAAAACACTGTATTATACATCTATATGATGGGATATATTAATGACTGGATACTAGGAGGTCAGAGGGATATAGGTTTAATTGAGGAGAGCTATAGATAATACAACAAAGTGAGGCGATGTACCTGGTTGGACTAGAGAGTGGTACATAGTAGATCTGCATACGTCTATGAATTATAGTAGCCCCTGGGTCAGGAATATCGGGAGTTGCGTACTCATTGTGGCTAAGTGAGCAATAAGCCACTGATCATGGTTAGCCAGGGGCTAGTAAGAAGTCCGATTCAAATGCTCCTATGTGTGGGAGGACATTGTATTGAGTTAACAAATTGATATTATCCATGTGCACATGTCTGGCTGCTATGAGAATAGCGTAGTGCTATGAAGTTACACTAATGACATAGAAGAGATCTCCTGTACTCCTAAATATCCTGCGCATGTGCATTGGGGAGAGTGAGACGCCGGTCTCATGATGGACGCGGTGGAGCCACACGAGAGTGTGCAGAGAGCAATCAGTGCCTGGTAAACATCAAGGTATTTTCACATATGTATCATGTTGTTTTTAATTGTAGTTTTTTGTGATTGGCTGTCATTTAGATAAAATGGTTGTCTATATGCACATTTTGTGAGCTTCACAAAGACAACAGCACATAGTCGAAACATCACTATTTTTAATGTCTGTGAAGAAATAAAAACACATCCTGGTGGATGTTTTCTGTTGGTGCTGCCCTTCACATTCCTACATCTCTAACCTTAGCGGTAATGTCAAGGCTCGTGCAGTCATTTAAAAGACTGTCAGACGTGTAAAAGGGCCTTATTGCTGAGGAAAAACCCTAAGTAGTTTTGAAAGCTCGCTATAACATCATGTCTTTTTGTTAGCCATCAAAAGGTATCATAACTCCAAGTCACATTTTGCTCTACTGGCTGACACGGTACCAAACTTTTTTCTATCTCCCTACTTTTTCTTCATTGTTCATCCCTTTCAGAGTTGTAGCTTTGACATCATAATGGGAAACCGGAGGTTAGGATGACTAGTTATTGTTTCTACACAACTCCTTTTACTGCTGCTAGTTATCCATGTATGAACACCAGTGACTAGGACTAATACACTGAACAACTCAGTGGGTGGTTTGCAGCAGTTTAGCACAGTTCATCTAGGTCACCCTAATCTTCTTAAAGGGGTCTTACCGGAATTGACTTTTAGCACCTACTGCATCCACAGGATAGATTATACTAGCATGATCAGCGGGTGTCTCCCCACTGAGACCCTCAAAATTTCAAGATTGAGGGTCCCATGTACCCCTATCCTTCTCAATGCACCCCTCACACTGAGAAGAAGCTTGAATGCATACTTATGCTCTATTCATTTCAACAGAACTGTCGTATGCAGCTGAGTTAAAGCAGTTCTATGGCTCTATTTAAGCTCCTACTCCCTGTGTGAGATGCAGTGAGGAGAGAGAGAACTTTCACCAATTGAGATTGGTTAGGGTTTCTGCGGTGAGATCCCCACCAATCAGACTTTTATCATCTATAGGCGATAAAAGTTAATTCTGACACAAGCCTTTTAAAGTTGATCCAGAGAAAAGCAAAAATCCCCATGAGGCAGATGATAATTTTCCTCATCTTACGGGAAAAAAAAATTCCTTCCCGACTTTAAATATAGCAATGAGAATAAGTCCCTGAACAATAATCCATGTCTAGTAATCTATTAACGAGAACTTGTAATAGAATAACACAAGGCCCCTTTTATAAAAAAGGAGAAAAAAAACTTATACATTGCTATAGAAATCTTCTTTCCTCTAGACCAGTGTTCCCCAACTCCAGTCCTCAGGGACCGCCAACAGGTCATGTTTTCAGGATTTCCTCAGTGTTACACAGGTGATGTAATTATTGTCGGTCCTCAGACATTGCCAACAGGTGCTCTTACCATAGGATATCCTGAAAACATGACCTGTTGGGGTCCCTCAGGACTGGAGTTGAGAAACACTGCTGTAGAGTCTAGACATAGTTGTTCCCACTTGTTACAGTAGACTTACCTAAGCTTGGCTCTTCTGCTGGTTCACACACTTGAGTTACAATTTGTCCTCGGATTGAGTCCAGAACTTCATACGATTCCACTAAAAACACATTTTGCGGAGTTCCTGCAATCTGAACAAGCTCAAATTTATTTTGTAGGCCAATTCCAACGGAGAAGATTGTGACTCCAAGGCTTCTCAGCTCAGCAGCCGCTTCCTGCACACTGTCATGGGACTCTCCATCTGTCATGACTATTAGGTATTGATGGACATTTTGGTTTTTCCGGCTTCCATTCGCAGGATCAAAGAACTGGCTGACAAATGTCAAGGCTCTTCCGGTGTAAGTATTCTGATTTAGCTGGACAATGTCATCGATTTTTACTTTCATGGTCAAGCTGGAGTAGTATTCATTCAGGAAGAACTCCTTCTGAGGGTAATCGCTGTACTGGGCCACGCCGACACGGACTCTGTCCTGCGCGATGGTGAAGCTGTCTATGATTTTTTTTATAAAGCTTTTGGCCATTTCGAAGTTATTTGGCGTTATGCTTGCTGATCCGTCAATGAGGAAGACGATATCGATCTGTTCATAGGGACAATCTAAAGAAGTAAAAAACGACGAATTATTATGTTGCTTGCAAATTGCATTATTTCATATATTTTAACCCCTTAGTGACGGCCAATATGCCTTTTTACTGACTTGACTAATTGATTTTTAACCTGCATGTACATTCTATTAAGCCGGTGGCTTGGCTGACTACTGACATCAGACTCCTGCTCTAACTGCCAGGAACAGAGAGACCTCAGATCCTGGCAGTTTGACCAAATCCGTGCCACAATCAATAGCAACTGCAGCATGAAAGGAGATGACGGGAAAATGGGCTTCGTCTGTCACTCATTGGCACCACACAGTGCGATTGTGAGGTACCAATGGTTCCCCATGGCATCTGGAAGCCTGACAAAGACCTCCACGTTTGCCATATTACTCAGTCTATTAGGCCCCGCCTCTCAGAGAGTCTAAAGGGCTGCTGTCATAGGCTTTGTAGTATGCACTACATAAGTAATGCAGTGTACTATCCTAGCAATCAAGCGATCACATCCTCAAGTCTCCTTGAGGGACTAAAAAATACTGTCAAAAAAGTTCAATAAAGTTTAATTGAAAGAAATCCAGTTTAAGAAAACAAAATATATGCATTTTTCCCCACAAAGCCCTTTTTTTAAATGGATGAAATATACCCCAAAATTTCAAAAAATCAGCCCATAATTGGTATAGTGGTATTCATAATTACCCAGACCGTGAAAATATTTTGTTATTTACCACACATGGTGAACGCCGTAAAAATTATCTTAAAAAGTTATGTCAGAATTGCTATTTTTCTTTGTTTGCCTCCCAAAAAATGAAATAAAAAGCAATCCAAAAGTCATATGTGCCTCAAACTGGTACTAATAATAACTACAACTCTTTCCATGAAAAACAAGCCCTCGCAGAGCTCCGTAACCAGAAAAATCTAAATGCTCTGGGTCGTAGAATGCGCTGTTACAAAGTTATCATGTTATTTTCACCAAATGGTGAATGCCTTAAAAACAAAACCCCAAAACAATGCTAAAATTTCTGAGTGTTTTTTCCACCTCGCATGCAAAAAGATTTGGTAAAAATTACACAGCACATTATCTGTACCCCAGTCAGTGCTGCCATTAATAAAATACAACTTGTCTCCCCCCCCCCCCAAAATAAAAACAAGCCCACATGTGTGCCGGTGCACATGCGCAGTGCAGAGGGTGCTGCGCCGTCATGCCAGCGATGACGTGGATCCGCAGCGATTTTGAAATTGACATTTCGAAATTGCCACCGGTCGGACAGCTTCTATTGACTGCAATGGAAGCCGTCCATGTGATTACTGCACGATAATAGAGCATGCTGCGATTCTGCCTTTGCAAGCGGAAATCGCAAGTGATTTCCGCTCATGTGCGTGGAAGAATCATTTTATATTGCATGCAATGGATGGACATTGCTGTGGAATCCGCGGTGGGCATCTGGTCATGTGCATTGGGCCTTATACAGTGTGCCTCCCAAAATACCAAAAATATTGTATACAAACTACTTCTTTATAGACAACGTTTTGTTTGTCAACATATACATTACCTAGAGCTGAGTGAAAGTGTTTCTAAATGGGAATGGTGTATAATACAAGATGCACTGGGAGCAATGATTTCTACAAGGTACGTAAAGCAACCGACTGGCAAAGCTACTCAGCATTGGGTGAAGACTTAGTTGATAAAATAGTAGCCATCTTTTTTAACCCTTGACATTAAGGCTTACCTTTCTTAGATTGCTCACAAACCAACTTGGTTATATTCCCCTGCAGACCTTCCAGTGCGTTGTGATCTTGTACAAGGAACCATCTATCTGGATGACCGGAAATATTTTTAAGCTCTTCCTTTTTGGCAGTACCAACTCCAACAGCAAAGATGGCGATTCCATTGTCCCTCAAGGTTTGGGATACGGTGTTTAACTTGGGTCTATCTTGAGGACTGGTTACCCCATCGGTGATGAGAATGATAATGTCATTAACGTTTGGACGACCTCCATAAGCTGGATCAAATCTACCTTGAGTGTACTCCAAAGCAGTGGTGGTATAGGTCAATCCCCTTTGTCTTTTTATTTCGTATATAGCCTTCCATACATCAGATTTAGTTGAGTAAGCCTTCAACGAGAACTCTTCTTGTGGTGTTGTACTATAGGACACAGCACCAAAGCGGACATTGTCCTTTCCAACAACAGAGTCATTTACAACAGCGATCATAAACCTCTGCATGCTGTCAAACTGAGATACAGTGATGCTGATGGAGACGTCTACCAAAAATATAATGTCAGCGACTTCTGCCTGTTTACAAGCTGCAATGAAGAATGGATACATTTAGAGCACAGCAAATAAAGGCATACAGATACATAGAGATACTTAGAATTCTAACTCATCTCCTTCTTCTCGTCAGCATCACCATAGTCCTCGATCACAACTGATCCTACACTCACGTTCCACTTCATATGGATCACGTTCGATGGAAATTATGCATAATTTTATGGGATAAGCTACATTTTATGGAATAGTGAGAGGATGGTAGTTATTTTCTATTGAATTTGTTGATGTCACAAGGTTGATAAAGTTGTTTCATATTTGAACTAGTCGGCGTTACCTTGCGGTGACGTCCCTATGTCTTGTGGAATGCAAGTTACGTTCCCCCATACATTGAGAAAACACACTAGATACATTTGCATTCCAAGGCACGCTGTACGTGCAGACATGCCTACTAACCCCATTGAACTTGGAAGATGTGATTTGTGATTCTATATAAATGTATAATGTGATTGTTAGTATTGTATGCTTGAGAAATACGTAAGATATAGCGTCCAAATGAGTTGCATTCTTTGATTCCTGTCATTATATGTTGAATACATGTATACTATTTAAATACCGGCAGTGACCTCCACTCCCCGACGAAACGAGCGTGGAGATTTTTTTGGTTTTGGACTCAGATTTTTGCCTATGCCTACTGTTATCAGTGGGCATACATCTTCCAGCGGCTCTCCTGGAGTATCGGGAAACGGAGGGGCTCGGGGGACTCTTACCAATTCAAAGCGGACTGGGACTCCAAGGTGCTAGTGCTAGGCCCTAAGCTGGGACCCCACTGAGCACCAGGTAAGTCTCTTTATATTATTCGCGATGGTCTAGATGTGAATAGCACAGAAGAAGTTATTGCGAGGTGCTGTCCAATTATTTATTTTTTCCACTTTATATACTCTCCCTTTTCACCTTTCAAGGCGTTATCTCATCGATACTCCAACGTGTTAGTATTGGAGCATATGGATGTCAAAGACGGAGAGCCTAGGATTTAAACCCGCATCACAGTGTACATGAGAGCACTCTCGTATAGCACAGATTTAGGATAGCTGCACAAGCGATCGTGCAATCAAACGTTCGGAGACTAACTATCACAAATCTGAGCACCCAGAAAGGAAGACAGAAGCGGTCTACTACCAATATGGGCTTGTTCACACGAGATCTTGGGGGGGCTCTGTTTTCCTGCTCAGCTTGGCGAGCAAGAAAATGGCACTACCTGGACAAACTGAGCCATCGTAAGATGGAACTGCATGGTGCTGAACAGGCCCCATTCACTATAAGGAGGTCTGTTCGGGTTTCCGTCTTGGCTTCTGCTGTTTTGTTCTGTTTTTAAATGGAATTTAATTGCAGACATTCCTGAAGGAATCTCCCAAAAGGTATGAATGAGTCGAAAATATGACTCAATTGAGTATTTTGCATATTGGTTCAGATGGTTACATGATTGTTCATGTGATGGCCAAGATGCAGATAACATAATAGGACTGCTGGGTCTAAATATTACTTGTTTTTGTCACTTTTGCATACTTTGGCCTTAATAATACCGAAAGCAGAATACAAATAAAATCTTGTTATTTGCATAGTGCCAACTTATTGCACATCATTTTCAAGTATCATATATACTCGAATATAAGCCTAGTTTTTTAGCACATTTTTTAATACTGAAAAAGCCCTCCTCGGCTTATACTCAAGTGAGGTTAAAAAAAACAAAAAACGCAATACTCACCTCCCAACCTGCGTCTGTGTCCCCGACACGATGGACTTCCCGGCGGTGCGGCAAACTGCTTGAGAATTCTCCCTGCTCAGCTTTGAATTCCCCTGCCATCAGCGCTGTGTAGGTAAACGCTGTGATTCGATCAAGCGCCAGCCAATCACAGCCGGAACTCGATCATTCACAGCCATTTAGTGGATGACATCACTGAATGGCTGTGATTGGTTTATCGAGCGCCGACTGTGATTGGCTGGCACTCGATCCAATCACAGCTCTTACTTACACAGCGCTGATGGCAAGGAATTCAAAGCCGAGCAGGGAGATGACAGCGGGGAGAATTCTCAAGCAGCTTGCTACACCGCTGGGGAGAGCATGACGCCAGGGACGCAGACGCCGGCTGGGAGGTGAGTATTGCATTTTTTCTTTACCTAGTATATACTCGAGTATAGCTAGGTTTATACTTGAGTCAATAAGTTTTACCAGTTTTTTGCGGTAAAACTTATTGACTCGGCTTATACTCAGGTCGGCTAATATTCAAGTATATACGGTAATTTATTTATCACCCCCCAGTAAACTGGGTACTTATTTTACCAATCTCAGAAGGATGGAAGGCTGAGTCAACCTTGGGCCAGCTACCTGAACCAAGTGGGGATTGAACTTGCAACCTTCAGGTTGTGAGCAAGAGCTTAGGACTGCATTTTTACAGTGTTAGCACTCTGTGCCACACAGGCAAACATTTCTATAAAAATTGTTCATAAACAAGGCCCCATCATGACGGAAAACACAAAAATCATGTGAATAATTAAAAATATTTTTTAAAATATGGACATTAAGCAGAATTGATTTAATTCACTGGGTGCTGAAAATAACCTCATCCTTAACAGGTTTAATTAATTTTCATATAATATCTCTAAGTATATCCAGCAGTTCACCCAGACCCATCCTATTCTTGTTATACAGTTAAAGTCTTGGAATGTTTCAATTTCAGTTTTTATTTTACCCTTCAGATGTCATTTAAAGTGTTTATCACAACACTTTTGGATGAGTGGAATGCCAATAGTTGATTGGCCAGGGTCCCCCCACTCAGGATCCCCACTGATCAGCTGTACCTCTGGCTCGCTGTCAGTGCAACGCAATCAGACGTCTGCAATATCGTGAAAGCCGGAAGCATAATAGAAAGGCTTAGCTCCCATTGAAATCAATGAGAGTGATGCCTATTACACTTCTGGCTCTGACCGCAATGAGTATTCAGTAATGTAATGGAAGGTGTCGCTTCCATTGATTCAATGGAGGAAAGAGACTTTCTCTTACACAACTAGCTCTGATTGCCCTTGGAGAGATTTGAACCCAGAGCTTCAGCAGTGCTAACAACTGAGCCACCATGCCTGTCCTTTCTGCTCAAGAGGAGGAGAAAACCAACTACAATACACACAAAGAGGTTCTAGGTTCATGGCTGATTATGGACAACATCTGCATGGAGTATGTATTTTCTGTTTGTGTTTATTATTCTTGTTCTTCTCCATCTTCTCCTCTGGAGAAGGAAGAAGATAGAATATGAAGTATGGGGGCTCAGTTGTTAGCAATGCTGCTTTGCAGTGCTGGAATTCTAAGTTTAAATTTCACCAAGAGCAACATCAGGATGGAGTTTTTCAAAGTCATCTGCATGGACTTTGAAAAACTCCATCCAGATGTTGCCCTTGGTGAAACTTGAACTTAGAACTCCAGCACTGCAAAGCAGTGTCCTTGATGACATTTGGACCTAAGAGCCCAGCACTGAAGGGTAATAGTAATTTGTAAAACAATTTTTTGCCGCTTTTTTGTTAAAAATTGGATTGGAATGACCGGATTCAATTTTGAAAAAAATCATCTCGGTTTTATTTTCCAGCCAATCATGACAAGCAACACTGACCCTAAGGATTGGCCATCAATAGCAAATGCTCGGAATACCCCTTTAAGCCTTCCTTTATGGAAGGCTTTTTTCTCCCAGATTGCGTATGCATTTGACACCAAAAAGGCCTACAGGTCTACAACAGGGTATTGTTGGGACTCTGTGTGCCTCAGTAATGGGTGTACTTCCCTTATTCAGCTGTATTACCAGCTTCTAGCAAGTATTACCTGACGAGGGATGCCCATATAACTAAGCAGTGATGGTTTTAATAAAAAAAGTTTTATATTTTGTTTTTTTATAGACATGGCAAATTCTATGATTTCATTTCTGCAGATCTCGGCAGATTTGATGTGATAAACACCTTTATGACTATAAAAAGCAGAATGGAATAAAACTCACAATCTTTCGGATTACAGATCTCGAAGATGATGATCTTGTGTAAGAATGCAATGGTATCAAAACTGTCCTCAAAGTAAACTCGATCTTCCTGTCCAGCAATCTCCAGAAGTTGCGTATTGTTGGCATTCATTACCCCGATAGCATAAATTTCAACACCATGCTTCCTGATAGCGGCAGCTGGTTGGGCAACTTCATCTTGAGCTTCTCCATCTGTGATTATTATCAGATATTGCTTTGTATTTGGTCTTCCTCCATTAGCAGCAGTGAAGTAAGGTAATGTATTTTCTAAAGCGACCCCGGTCATTGTTCCTTGCTGCATCTGCCGGATAATTGATATGGCGGCCAGTAGTTCGTCCTTCTGCGTATACATATTAAGTGGGAACTCCACCTTTGTTTCTGAGCTAAATTGGATTACACCAATTTGGACTCTGTCAGGACCGATCTCGGCTTGTCTCACAAATGTCTCCAAGAACTCCTTTGTTTTCTTAAAATCAGCATCTTCAATGCTGGCAGAACTATCAATCAGAAATACAATATCTGCTCTCATCTCTTTGCATGCTGCAGGGAAATAAAAAGAATATTGGAGCTTAATAAAAGAATAACATACTGTGGAGAATGTATGATTTAGGTGATAGATAGATAGATAGATAGATATGAGACAGATAGATAGATAGATAGATAGATAGATAGATAGATAGATAGATAGATAGATAGATAGATATGAGATAGATAGATAGATAGATAGATAGATAGATAGATAGATGTGAGATAGATAGACAGATAGATAGGAGATAGAGATGAGATAGATAGATAGATAGATATGAGAGATAGATAGATATGAGAGATAGATAGATAGATAGATAGATAGATAGATAGATAGATAGATAGATAGATAGATAGATATGAGAGATGGATAGATAGATAGATAGATAGATAGATAGATAGATAGATAGGAGAGATAGATAGATATGAGAGATAGATAGATAGATAGATAGATAGTAGAGATAGATAGATATGAGAGATAGATAGATAGATAGATAGATATGAGATAGATAGATAGATATGAGATATAGATATATAGATAGATATTAGATAGATAGATAGATAGATAGATAGATAGATAGATAGATAGATATGATATGGATAGATAGGAGATAGATAGATACATAGGAGATAGATAGATATGAGAGAGATAGATAGATAGATAGATAGATAGATAGATAGATATGGGATATAGATAGGAGATAGATAGATAGATATGGGAAAGATGGAAAGATAGATAGATAGATAGATAGATAGATAGATAGATAGATAGACAATAGTAGCATATGCCCCAAAGTAGTAGTGTTAGTGCAAATAAATCTATTTGCTATATGGTATGCTTCTGGGGTCCAAATTAGTTAGAAGTATATTCGGGCCCGGAAATAACTTGACAAACCACACACGACTGTATTCAATTGACAGTCAGCAGTTTTTATAGAGGCACATGCCTCAATTACAATAATTCATATTTATTATAATTCATTTATTACCATTGCTTCATAGAACTAAACACAAATATAAATATGCATGATAAAGAATGAACATCTACAATGCCAAACAGACTTCTGGCAGGCGCAGTGGAATCATATAAGATTGGCTTCTCGGAACACGGGTACAAGAATGAAAAACAATAAAATGTTTTAAGAAGGAATGAGGTACAAGGCACTACGACCCCGGCCATTGAATCTGCTTTCTCAATCTCTCGATTGGAACGTTCTACCCACCAAGGTCCCTTTTATTCTTTAGTACATTTCTGCAAATCTTGTTAAAGGAAAAGTACGAAGCATTGACTGAGACAGAAGCATACAAAATGGAAGGGGCGTACTGAAAAATGGATAGGGAAAATGGAGTCATATTCATCTCACTAAGAAGTAGCATACACCCCAATTTTCATCAATGCGCCACCGTCCCAGGCTGGTCTGTGATTGCCCTGGCTCTGCCTCACTATCTCCCTGACTTTGGCCACTTCCCCAGCGGTGGAAGCCTATGCCCTTTGAGTCATGACAGTGTTACTCAACCCTTGCAGCTTTTCCTCTGCTGGGCTAATCAACTCTCCCTCCATGCAGTGTAACAATTATACTGGAGCTAGGGGAAGGAGTCAGCTTGTGTATAGGATGGCGGCCTATCAGCAGCCAGTGTGTGTGTAACGGTATATTAAAATGTGGCAGATTTTGCTGGAGATAGTTCTAAGAAGTTCCTGCACACAGTGCAGAAAAAAAACTAAATATTCATTACATAGAATGGATTTTTCAGTTGCCTAGGTATCTACCACGAATCTGCTGCATGTGAAGATATTCTAACTCTTCTTCTGCTCTTTAATCCAACATGCAGCACAATGATAAGATTTCTGGCTTTGCTCACTACTCTTAATGTAAGGCCGATTTCAAATCTGCATCAGCCGGAGGTTTCATCACAAATCCGGCTCAAAATAGCAGAAGCAAAAGTGCTGCATTTAGCACTTTTTCTTCCCGTTTAAAAGCCACGCAGCTGGATGAAAAGTGGGCAGACCTCATTATATAGTCAATGGGGTTCATCCAGGGCGCTGCTTGGTTTCATCCAGAGACGAGCCTTTTGGCCGTAGGGATTCCCCTATCCTGCACCCCGAATGGAGCAGGAAAGTGGAATGCCCAACACAAGTGTGAAACCATCCTTAGTGGTGTCTTTGATTTGCTTGTGGAATCGCTTTCCTCCGTTGACAGCTTGTAAAGCAATACAGTTATCACATCTGCGGTGGGCTAGAGCACTGCGCCTCAGCACGGGCGAAACCCACAGTATATGCTGGGAAAGATTAAACCACACCAAGCTATAGAAGATGGAAGAAACTAGCCCTTACTGCCCAGGAAGATGGGGAACCCCTGCCTAAAAGCAGAATTAGCATCTTGGAAAGGATAGCCCATTATCTTCTTCTAGGGCCTGACTGTCCCTGTAAAACTACCAGGAAGGATACACAAAACTTAGCAAGGCAACTGTGCAAAACTCCAACAAAGAGAAAGGAAAAGAAACCAGCACTTACCTGTAAGTAGTCAGCTTTCACCCAAAACAGAGGCTCCAACTACCACCACCAACTGGACTGAATGAACAGCAAAGGACTGGGGGAAGGGCAGGAATATAAAGCCCTTCTCACCAGTTCATAAGTTGCACAGAGAAGAAACCACACCCCAAACCCTCTCTCAAAGGGAGGACTTTAAATACCAGCATGCAGCATGCTTGTACTGATAGAAGCCAGCAAACAGTCGCACCATATGTGTCAACCCATAACCTACATAGTGGCAGAGTGACTGGTCTGTCCTCGCATCTTGGCCAACACGCCATGACGTGGTCGCTACCGACAAGCCCCAACAGCAGTCTTCTATAGTTTGAAAAGTCTATTTAAAAATCAGTTTAGGTAAAACATGTCAAACCATTCCCCTCAGATTCTAGCCAACCTACCTTCTGGTGTACATAGATCACGGACCAAATCATGCTTTATCAATGTCAGGGAATCAAAATTATCCACAAAGAACGTCTTGTCTTTACTCCCAGCAATGTTCACCAACTCTTCCTGCACAGCGTCTTTCACACCGATAGCAAATATATTGATGCCGCTGTCCCTGATGTCTGCTGCTGCTTCCGTCACCCGGTCTTGAGACTGTCCATCTGTAATGACAATCAAGGACTGGGGAACTTTATGGGGCCGCTCACTTCCGGCTTTGGCAAAGAGGGCTTTCATTGATTTCAGAGCTTCTCCAGTGTTAGTGCCGCCTCCCAATTGTTCAATTCTTTGTACTGCTCCCTTTAATCTTTTTTGGGTGGTGTACTCACTGACGGTGAACTCAACCTGGGGCCTATCAGAGTATTGTACAACTCCGAAGCGCACTCTGTTTGGACCAATCTGAAACACGCTCATCAATTCAGACATAAACTTTTTCATGTCATCAAAATCCTCTGGGTAGATGCTACCAGAGCCGTCAACAAGAAAGTAAATATCAGCTTCTTCCGTGTCAGTGCAACCTGCATGAAGACAAGTGAGGGAACGTCTGGTTACGTCATTACGTGGCACAACTGGATAACCGACCACATATAACTTGCAATCAAAGTAGAAATGTTTGCAACAGATACACTAGAGGAACGTTCATACAGCATTATTTACTAGGCTGTGGAATTACATCAGAGGGGTTCCGTCACAGTTGCTGAAAACAGAACTGTGATGGAACCCCCGAATGGAACCAAATGGAACCATTCACTTACATTACTGAAACGGACACCAATTCTGTATCTGTTTTACAAGGGCTCTGTTTATTCCCATTACATTTGGAATATAGAACAACATTATTTTCCGCAGCTGTGACGCAACTTCCTGATCCAATCACACAGCATAGTAAATAACATTGTGTGAACACTATTATTTGTACATCTTTACAACTTGATATGAAGCCCTAAACACTCTCTTCCCCCAAATTGATAGTATTGATAGTTACTGTACTCTTTAAAGGGATTGCTCTTAGAAAATGACTTATTGTATAAGTCAAGTTTTTATGTTACCTTTATTTAAAAATATATATATTTTGTGATTTTTTTTTTTAATTGTCTATGTCATCATTTATTCTAAGGAAAATGCTAGTAAATTGCAGTTTTCACTGTGGCCACTAAGTTAATAATAGGCTGAGATTTCCTGGTCTGTACAGCAGTTAGACCATAGACACAAGAGACTGGTGGAAACTCATTGACTTCTATGAAAAAGTGTTATGTACATACTCTCTGACATATGCAGAGGTAACTGTGCAAAGGGGGGGGAGGAGTTGTGACCATCAATTATTGTGAATGGTGCGCCTTATCCGTATATAGGCAGAGATGGATTGGGGGCCTAAAGCCCACCAGTACAATTCCTATTGGGGGAGTACTGTACAGCTGCATGCAAATATGGTTGTTGTGGTTCAAAAATTTCCAGTCAATGCTTCTCCATATTTGTCAATGGAAAGGTGGCTGTGTTTGTGCGCGGCTTGGTCTCCACTAAGGTATATACGTAATGCGGTAAGCAGGAATTGGTGGGCTCCCATTCACTCGATGGCAAATTATGTAAAGAGAAAGGTCACATAAAACAGTATGGCCAAAAACTACGCCAATCTGGAGTTTTACTGTAAAACAGCACAATTTTCAAACAGATTTAACTGTCTATATGGTTCTGCAATTTTCTCGTAAAGCCATATGTCCAATAGCAATCAATTTGAAAACAGTGCTGATTTGTGGTAAAACTGAACATTTGTCATCTCATTCAACCTATGTATCTATATAAGTAGATATTTAGTCAGGTTATTACATGGATGTATAGGCTGACTGAGATGCTGTATATCTGTATGTAGTACAGCAAGTATAGTGTGCCATACAGCCCTTGCATAGGGTTGGGGGGCGGGGGGGGGCACTCTAGTTCAGGGCCCACTGGGGTACACCTGTTCCCCTTTGGGACAGTCCAAGCTTGTATATAGGTTTTACTTTTCGTTATAATCCTGCCTGGGATGATAATGAGATGCCAACTGAAACCTTTTCTCTACAGAACAGGAAGCGTCAGTCTATTATTAGGCTTTGTGACCAGAGTGAAAACTGCAAGTTATTAGGATTTTTTTTTATTAATGACATTGAAAATGAAAAAAAAATGTTTGAAAATTAATTATGTTTAACATAAGAACTTGATTTAAAAAGCAGGTCATTCTCTTTTAGTTAGAAAGCTATAACCAACGATTAAGACCACATCAATAAGTGAAGACTGTATTTTTCAATTTTTTAAATACATTTTTGGTATTTTCCAACTAATGTTTTTTTACAGCATGTCCGTAGCCATAGAGGCCAGATTGTTATACTTCCAGTTCCCAGTGACAAAGTGGCAACGCATGCTTGGTCATTATCCATTAGTCTCTAAGGGCTATGGAATATCATAAAATGTCTTTATCAGTATTACTTCATTAGTCAGAAAACACCCATAATACAAAATACACCAACACACTTATACATTTTTTGGATGATCCAATTTCTAATTTTTTTCAAAATTATCATCTTCAGATATTTAAAGAAGTGAGACAGTCAATACAACTATTTTAGAGGTTAGCAGCCAAAGGATGGACACTGCTTCCTTATAAAAATAGTATTCCCTATTGTCTATTAGAACATGTAAGAGGGTTAAGAGGGTAAAGAGGGTACGCTAAAGGCCCATTTAAACACAACAATTGTAGCTCAAAAGTATTTAAACGATGGCAAATGAGTGATAATCATTGTGTGTAAACATGACTGTGCTCTGCAAACAGCTCCTGGAGGCTCTTTTACATGCCAATGAAATCGATAATAGGCATTGGTGTGAAAGACTGTCTTTGCATGTAAACGGGCCTTTATTTCCATCCATAGGTGATGGCGAACTCACTAAAAGAGTTCTAGAGGGGCCTGGATGCCTTTCTTGAGTGATACAATATGCAATAATCATTGATAACTTCAAGGGTTGTTGAGCCAGGGATTATTCCAATTACCAGATTGGACTCAGAAAGGATTTTTTTCCTTTAAATGTGGAAAATTGGCTTCTACCTCATTGAGGTTTTTTTGCCTTCCTCTTGATCAACATTGGGTGGGGTAATAGGCTGAACTGGGTGTCCATATGTCTTTTTTCCACCTTACATACTATGTTACTATGTCTTACAATTACTGGTTGACTTATGAAGAAAGTAGTCTATGGCTACTCACTATCATCCAATTAGCAGTTGGAAAACAAGCGACCCATATAATTGTGCACAGGCCCCTCTTTTATGTCTATGTCCACCCCTGTTTGGTGAGATTCACCATGCACAGAAAGTTCACTTTAACCCTTTCCAATCCACTGTCTGACGTCTGAAGACATTATGATTTAAGGCTGTACAGCTCTGATGTTGGAAGACATCCGTTGGGGTTCTCTTACTGTATATTGCCAGCCTCTCTGCTGTCGGATCCTATCCAACGTGTCACCTCATGTTGTACTGGCTTTAGCCAGCATATAGCGCCGTTGTATAACAGCAGAAAAAGAGTAAGCCCCCTAGGAAAACCAGGATACAAATTGGATTGGAAAGGGTTAAAAGTAGGCAACTGTGTGCAAGCAATTTTGGAAGTGTAATCACACTACTGGAAATCTCTGATGCAATATGGCTAAGATTTAGTTCTAAATACACTACATAATGTATGTGTGCAGTATTTTACGCTATTCAAACATTTTGAAGATCTCCTTTCTTACCGTGTTTCAGAGTTCTTACAAGTGCCGGAGCGGCAAATGAGTAACTAATAATTTCATTGCAAAGATGTTTCTTCAACTTAAGTTCAATATTGGTAAGTTGTAAAAACGTATCCACGTTGGAGATGTGCTTTCTGGGTGGATATGAAGCTATGATACTCAGATCCTCTGCGTCCGCATTTTGAAAGCCAACAGCAAACACGTCAACCCCTGATCGTCGCAGCTTAGCAGCAGGATTTCTGAACTCATCAGCTGATTGGCCATTAGTCATGACCACCGCAATTTGCTGTACCCCAAGCTGAGCCCTGCCACCATTTTTCTCAGAGAACATTTCTTTCCTCAGGAATTCCAGGGCTTCTCCAGTATGTGCTGTTCCTCCTCTGTATGGCATCTTTGTTATATAGTCCAACATTTCATACTTCTCATCAAAAGTGTTCAATTTGAACTCCAAATTAGGCTTGTCGCTATACAAAACCAAACCTACACGTACGTCATTTAAGCCAATTTGCAATGCATTGATGACCTTATGAAGGAACACTCGTGTGAGCTGGAAGTTGACATCACCGATGCTACTAGATTCATCAATCAAGAAAACGATATCGGCAACAACGGCACTTGAACAAACTAGATAAAAAATGAGAAGGTTTTTAAAAGCAAAAAAGCAAAACCAGGCAACAATAACTATAAATACATACAAATTAGATTTCCTACTAATCAGCCTGTCTATGTGTATAGATGATATGAGAATCTTAGCGTGGATCAAATATAATAAAGGTTATGATGTCTTATGGATACAATAAAATGCTAAGATTCAGGGTGCGAGGATACCCGCAACGTATAACTATAAAATAGCTTACTTCATTGACTTATTAAGTTCATATTAGCTCTGTTAGCCACTGAGCAGAGTCCAGAGGGTCACATGACCATCCCTTTAATCTTCCCCTCCAATTATTTTAAAGTGACCACTGGTCTCGGATAAACCAACATTTCCACACTGCTTCTCTAACTACCTGATGCACACTGTGCATTGGCAGTCCAATTATAGTCTAAGACACTACATTCTGCTCTGATTGGCTAGTGCTGCTCAGCAGTGCTGACCAATCAAAGCAGTGTCTAGTATCTACTAATGCACAGTGTACATCAAGTAGTCAGAGAAGCAGTGTGGAGATGTTGGTTTGTATGGGACCAAAGTGTTGCTTTAAGAGAATACATTCTACCAAATAATTTTAGTGCCCGTAGTATATATCATATATGCAAAGCTAGTCATGTAGTTAGTATGTAGTCATCCTTTTTTCCATAGTGTTATGGAACCTAAATGGTTTGCCCTATCTAAGGCTGCTTTCACATCTGCGTCAGAACTATAGATGAGCGGGTATACTCGCTAAGGCACATTAGTCGAGCGAGTAGTGCCTTAGCCGAGTATCTCCCCACTCGTCTCTGAAAATTCGGGGGCCGGCGCGGGTGACAGGTGAGTTGTGGCAGGGGAGAGGGGGAGGAACGGAGGGTGATCTCCCTCTCTCCCCGCCGCAACTCACCTGTCACCCGCGCCGGCCCCCGAATCTTCAGAGACGAGCGGGGAGATACTCAGCTAAGGCACTACTCGCTCGAGTAATGTGCCTTAGCAAGTATACTTGCTCATCTCTAGTCAGAACCTCCAGAGAAAGGTTCTGTCGCAGATCCGGCGAAAAATACTGGAAGAAAAATTACTGCATGTAGCACTTTTTCTTCTGTCCAAAAGTTGAGTCGGAACAGGCAGAGCCCTCTGTAGTCAACGCTGTTTGGTTCCGTCCAGAGACGGAACTGTTTGGCCGTAGTGATTCCTTTTCCTGCTCCTCAAACGGCCTAGGGAAGTGGAAACTCTGCCGTAGATGTGAAACCACCCTAATAGCCCATTTACACACAAAAATGATCGCTCAAAATTTGTTCATAAGACAGTTTGATTGACAGTTTGAGCGACCATTTTGCATAAGCTACTAATCGGCACTAATGCCCATTAGTAGCTTATTAGCTTTATTTGCATGGAAATGAGGCTTCCTCTGCTGTATACAGATAACAGCAGCTGTTATCTGCATACAGCTGCTTTGTTCTGCCATGGGACTGCAGCTGAATACAATGTTATCAGCGCTCCCGTAGAGAACTCAGCATGCGTTCTCTGCTATCACAAACGATGGATTTCATGCTCACATGAAATCCATCGGTCAGCAGAAAAGCAAACGATGGTAGGATTTACATGCAACGATTATCTCTCAAAAGCCATTGTTTGAACGAATATGCATTTGTTTGAGTGATAATCGTTGCGTGTAAATGGGCCTTAAGACTTGAATAGCTAGCACAATGAGTCTTAATGGGCCCATGGTATGTAAACACCTCTACAATAAATACCTCTTTTGGTAACTGGCTTTTAACTGTGAGAGGAGGGTGTGTAAGGCAATTTATTTGGCTCCCTTAGTGATATAGATTATATACATTATGAGTACCTTGTTGGACTGTATAAGTGCTATGTTATATAACCCACTTTATTTTCTGTACCCAAATTCTGAAAAACTGTCAAGAAAAATTCTTGAAATGTACCTGCTGGTACCACGGCCTTCTGAGTAAAGAGCAGCATTTCCTCGTTTACAATAGCTTCGTGTACATCTTGTTGGATGTCCCTTCTCCCCTGCAAATCTTTTAATCTAAAAACAAACGGATGAGTTGCAATCTGTTCCATTTCTTCACTATCTGAATTCTGAATGCCAATTGAGATGATGGTGACCCCACTCTTCTTCAGCTCCGCAGCATGTCTACTCGCAGAATCTTTAGATTTGGCTGATACAATGACCACTGCAAACTGAGGGGTGCCTTGGTTTATTCGGCTCCCCGCTTCTTCCACAAAGTAAGTTGTGCGCAAGTAATCCAATGCTCTCCCAGTGTTCAGCGGACCACCCCTAAAAGCAATGGTTCTTATATGATCTAAAACTTTTTGTTTGGTGTCAAAAGTGTTCAACAGGAACTCAGTCTGGGTTATCCCACTAAACTGAGCAAGGCCAACACGATATTTGTTAATGCCAATATCAAGTTCTTCAATTATCTCCGAAACAAAGAGCTTTATTTGCACAAAAGTACTTCTCCCCATGCTGGAGGAGGAATCCACAAGGAAAACAACATCTGCATAGTGTTTGGAGAAGGCTGAAAAAGATAGAAATAACAAAATGTTACAATGTTTTACTGAAATACTCCAAATTAACTTACAATACAAGTATCCGTAATTCCTTATATATTATACTATTAGCCTTATAGCACATGCATGCTTCTTCGTTCCTTGGAGTACAATGCGAGTAGATGCTGCAATACCACAGTACTCCATCCAGCCATTTCTGAGGAAGGGGCTATGTCCCCGAAATGCGTCATATAAGTGCTGGCTGTTAACCCTTTCCAATCCACTGTCTGACCTCTGAAGACATTATGATTTAAGGCTGTACAGCTCCGATGTTGTAAGACGTCCGTCGTGGTTCTCTTACTGTATATTGCCAGCCTCTCTGCTGTCGGAGCCTATCCAACGTGTCACCTCATGCAGTACTGGCTTTAGCCAGGCTATAGCGCCATTGTATAACAGCAGAAAAAGAGTAAGCCCCCTAGGAAAACCAGGATACAAATTGGATTGGAAAAGGTTAAACAATTAATTCCTAGAGAAGAATGGGGTCTTATCCCTTTATCTAAATATACTTTACATTATAAGGGGTGAGCCTATGGTCTATGATTTTCTATTAGCGCTTTTATGCTCCATTACCCACAGTGACTGTAATTAGACTGGCAGCACCCAACTATCGTACAAGAACTACCTTACTATTTGGGTTACACCCTTTTAAAATATTCACTCCACCCTTCCATTCTGTTGGACACTGTGGATTTTGCCGAGAATTTTGTGCTAAATTCACACCAAATCCATATCTCATTCACTTGAATGGGAATCTGGATTTTTCTGCCACGGATTTGGAATTTACGTTGTTGGGGGCAAATAAAGTCAATTGTTAGTGCAGATCTGTGTGGAATCTACGTTGCAAATTCCACAAGCGCACTTTGCCCATTTAAGAGGGCAAAATACGCATGCGGATCCATGGTACACATATGCTTCTTAGGTCGGCCTCACTCAAGCATAAGCACAAAAATGCACGTAGTAGCGCAACGTTTTTTCCCCATGAGTCTTTTTGCGTGCATGCCTGTACAAACACTGTGCGTATTTGCACAGGCACTGCTAATTCACATGGGCGGGGGAATCACCCCAGCCTGATTTGAATGCCTGTTAAATCAAATGAGGTGCCAGTGTTCGCGGGTATGCGCAGTGTTTTGCATGTAGCCGTGTGTACATATGTACGCATTTACACACCTTCATAGACTCCTATGGGAACCTTAGGTGCGCAAATGCGCCCTAAAATAGGGCATGCTGTACTTTCTTCGAGTCTGCTCAAATAAAAGAAACTAAAATGAACCCACTGAATTTCTGCTGTAATTTTAGAGGCAGAATTCATGGATTCCGCTGTATGAACAGACCCCAACAGTCGCAGGGCCCAAGCAAGCCACAAAATTGCGAGCTATGAAGCCAGTAGAGCAGCAGAGGTAGGAACCAAGAGTATATTCACATGTGGCAAACTTATTAAAATATATTTCTGCAACAGATGTGTTGTGTGAACATACACTAAGGATCCCCATCACAGCCATAGGCACTTTGTGGGCCATATAGTGCTCTTTGCAGCAACTAAAGCAAAGCTTATAGGGGATAATACCTCCATACATGACTAATGACAAGCTTCTTCCAAGGCTTTACGATTACTACATCGTTTGGAGGTGCAGAACCTTATGTATTAGGTAACTGCTAAATCTGAAGGCCCCTATTATAAAAAATATAGCAAGATTTCTATTATTATGGATTCCTATGCAGCTACAGTTTACATGCATGTCTTATAGATTCCAGTAGGAAACCCTTTGCATGCTTCTGTATGAAATCAGCAGCACATACAGGTAAGGTGAGGGTCCACAGACTAACAATGCAGGCAACATCTACTGTATAATATGGACATTTGGATGAAACTTTATTTGCAATACAAGTACATAATATTAGTGAACTTCAGCAACAAGGAAATTGAATTCTCAATGGAGATGGTTATACAAGAAGCATATCAGAAAAACAAAAAAATAGGACAACGGATGAATTGTTCCATTATTTACATATGCAGCGCAGGCTAAAGTTTGCCATAAAACTGTTTCTAGCCTGCTTAGGAGCCACAGTGTAACTTTTGTGTTTCAGATGCTTTCATTATAAGAATAGCTTAACCCCTTGAGTGGCGGGTTTCCTACCACCCTGTCGTGCCCACCAGGGCAGGTTTTTTAAATGGTCTAATCATTGAATTTCAACTCATTTTGCAGTTGCGTTCCAAGAGCCATAACTTTTTCATTTTTCCATTGACCAGGCCATATGAGGGCTTGTTTTTTGTGGAACAAGTTGTACTTTTTGATGGCATCATTTTTGGGTATATATATATATATATAGTTATGTATTGCAGAACTTTTGTAAAAACATTTGGAGGGGAAAAAAAAAATTCTGCCATTTGTTTTTTGGATTTCATTTTTACGGCATTCAGCGCGCAGAATAAATAGTGTGATAACATTATTCTCTGAGTCACACGATCCTGGCCATACCAGGTTTATACAGGTTTTTTAGGTTTTGCTATTTTTGTACATTTCAAGCACTTTTTTTTAAAGGTTTGCTTTTGTGTCGCCACCTTCCAAGAGCCGTATTAATTTTTTTTTCCTTGCCAGCGCTCTAGAAGGCCTTGTTTTCTGCGGGATGAACTCCAGTCTTCATTTATCTATTTTTTGGGAACATGTAAAATTTTGATCGTTTTTTTATTCCATTTTTTCTAGTAGAAAGATTAACAAAATCTGTAATTCTGGCAGGTTTTTTATTTTTATTTTTCACTGCATTCTCTGAGCAGTATAAATTATATATTAAAGTCATTCTACAGGCCAGAACGATAATGCCAATACCAAACTGTAATAGTTATTTTTCTTTTTCATGAATTTTTCACACTTTAAAAAAAAAGTAATAAAAGTTTAAATCACCCTCCTTTTGCCATATCTATAATAAATAATCTAAATCATAAAAGAAAAATACAAATTTGGTATCGCCACGTCCATAAATGTCCGATCTATAAAAGTAGTGCATTATTTACCCTGCACAGTGAACGTAGTTAAAAAAAAAAAGAACGCCACAAATGCACTTTTTCAGTCACCCTGTTTCCCAGAAAAAATGCAATAAAAAGCGAACAAAAAAGTCGCATGTATTCCGAATTGGTACCAATGTAAACTACAGGACATCCCGCAAACAATAAGCCCTCACTTAACTACGTTGACGGAAAAATAAAAAAGTTATTGCGCGCAGAAGATGCAGCAGAAAATAATTTTAAAAAATTAAATGTCTTTGCAAAAAATACAAGTACTACAGCAGAAAAAAAAACTATACAAGTTTGATATCGTAGTAATCGCACCGACCCGTAGAATAAAGTTATCAGGTCATTTTTGTTGCAGTTTGTGCGCCGTAGAAACAAGGCGCACTGAAAGATCACAGAATGTCATTTTTTTTTCATTCTACTCCACTTAGAATTTTGTAAAGTTTTTCAGTGCATTATATGGTACTTTAAATAGCGCCATTTCAAACTACAACTCGTTACGCAAAAAACAACAAGCCCTCATACAGCGACGTCCATGGATAAATAAAGGAGTTATGATTTTTTAAACGGGGGGAGGAAAAAAAGAAATGAGGAAAAAGGGGACCATGTCCTTAAGGGGTTAAATAATGTACCAACTTCCTTCTCTGGGTCATTACCACGCACGGATACCACATGTGTGATTGTATTTTAAATTTTTTACAAAGTAAAGGGAGACAAGAGTTTTTATTTATTTATTTATTTATAATTTTTTTACTTTTGGTTTTTTTAACTTTTTTTTAATTTTTGTCCTTTTAGGGGACTTCCACAGGGACCCATCAGGACCCCCTGATCACTTTCCGGGGGTCCGATGGTGACAGCCCTTTACATGCTGCAGTCACATAGACTCCCGCATGTAAAGGGTTAACACAGCAGAGATCGGAGGTTTTCTCTGATCTCTGCTGTAAGAGCTGGTGCCTGGCTGTCCTCTAACAGCCAAGCACTAGCTCTCCCTGCCACAGAGACCGTTGGCTTGCTTCTGACAAGCCGACGGTCTCTATAGCAACCTGTAAACAAAGCAGGAGACTTAGAAGCAGGAGATTGCTGGCATATCGGCAATATCTTTCTTCTGTTTTTCAAAGCCCTTGCTTTGTTCTCTGTGGGACTGTGCAGGCAGAGCACAGCTTGTGGCATTTTGCTCTGCAGCTCCCATAGTGATACATAGCCCGGAAATCTTCCGGGCTTTATATCACTATCGGCAGTGGAGCTCATCCCGGAAAATTTCCGAGCGTGCCACTCAAGGGGTTAAAGGTGTCTACCTGGATTACTGACCTATCCTCAGGATAGGACATCAATAGTTGATCAGCAGGGGTCTGCTATTTGGGATCCCCCACTGATAGGCTGCTTGCCGGCCCACTGCAGCATGGACAGTGCCAGAAACAGATAGCTCCATCCATACTGCAGCAGTGTGGGTTAATGTTGCAGGCGTAGCTCCCAGTATACTCAATGCCTGCAATACCAACCTGGGCCACTGCAACATTGAGGGAGCTATCTGCTTCCAGCTCTATACACATTAACAGCGGGCCAAGTGAGCAGCTGATCGGTAGAAATGACAAGTGGTGGACACCCACCCGCCAATGAACTATTGATGACCTATCCTAAGGATAGGTCCTTAATAGAAAAGTCCAAGAAAGTCCTTTAAAGCTGAAAACAGGAGTAAACAGTAGCTACATAGAAATCAGTAATAATAGATAGTTTGCTATATTTTTCTATTATAGGGAACTGCCTTATACATAAGGTTAT